>NC_052322.1:43492401-43707401 GCF_016432855.1 Salvelinus namaycush
CCGACTCAGGAGGTGCGTACATCACCCACCGTTTCCGAGTATATTACTCTTTAATGTTCAGTCTCTGGATAATAAAGTTGACGAGCTCAGGGCAATGATTTCTTTCCAGAGAGACATCAGGGATTGTAACATACTCTGTTTCACGGAAACATGGCTCTCTCGGGATATACTGTAGCCAGCAGCATACAACCCTGCATTCCACTGCTGGCTTGCTTCTGAAGTTAAGCAGGGTTGGTCCTGGTCAGTCCCTGGATGGGAGACCAGATGCTGCTGGAAGTGGTGTTGGAGGGCCAGTAGGAGGCACTCTTTCCTCTGGTCTAAAAAAGATCCCAATGCCCCAGGGCAGTGATTGGGGACATTGCCCTGTGTAGGGTGCTGTCTTTCGGATGGGATGTTAAACGGGTGTCCTGACTCTCTGAGATCATTATAGATCCCATGGCACTTATCGTAAGAGTAGGGGTGTTAACCCCGGTGTCCTGGCTAAATTCCCAATCCGGCCCTCAAACCATCCCATTCACCTAATAATCCCCAGTTTACAATTGGCTCATTCATCCCCCTCCTCTCCCCTGTAACTATTCCCCAGGTTGTTGCTGTAAATGAGTTCATCATGCAGACAGGAATAAATATCTCTCCTGGAAGAAAGGCGGGGGTGTATGTTTCATGATTAACTACTCATGGTGTGATTGTGATAACATCCTGGAAGTCAAGTCCTTTGTTCACCTGACCTAGAATACCTCATAATCAAATGCCTACCGTATTACCTCCCAAGAGAATTCTCTTTGGTTATAGTCACAGCCGTGTATATTCCCCCTCAAGCCGCTACCATGACTGCCCTCAAAGAACTTCACTGGACTTGATGCAAACTGGAAACCTACAAGGCCCTCCCCTGCCCTCCCTTTGGCAAATCTGATCACGACTCCATTTTTCTCCTCCCTTCCTAAAGGCAGAAACTCAAACAGGAAGTACCCGTGCTAAGGTCTATTCAATGCTGGTCTGACCAATCGGAATCCACACTTCAAGATTTCTTTTGATCACACGGACTGGGATATGTTCCAGGTAGCCTCCAAGCACAACATAGACGAATACACTGATACGGTGACTGAGTTTATCAGGAAGTGTGAGTGAGTTTATAAAGAAGTGCATTGGAGATGTTGTACCCACTGTGACTATTAACACCTATCCTAACCAGAAACTGTGGATAGATGGCAGCATTCACGCAGGCAAAACGTCAGTACAGAGATAAAGTGGAGTTGCAATTCAACAGCTCAGACAAGAGACGTATGTGGCAGGGTCTACAGACAATCACGGACTACAAAGGGAAGACCAGCCACGTAGTCTTGCTTCCGGACAGGCTAAACACCTTCTTCGCCCTCTTTGAGGATAACACAGTGTCACTGACACGGCCCGCTACCATGTACTGTGGGCTCTCCTTCTCCGTGGCCAACATGAGTAAGACATTTAAGCGTGTTAACCCTCGCAAGGCTGCCAGCCCAGACGACATCCCTAGTCATGTCCTCAGAGCATGCACAGACCAGCTGGCTAGAGTGTTTACGGACATATTCAATCTCTCCCTATCCCAGTCTGCTGTCCCCACATGCTTCAAGATGCCCGCCATTTCTTCCTGTACCCAAGAAAGCAAAGGCAACTGAACTAAATGACTATCGCCCCGTAGCACTCACTTCTGTCATCATGAAGTGCATTGAGAGACTAGTCAATGATCATATCACATCTACATTACCTGACACCCTAGACCCACTTCAATTTGCTTACCGCCCCAATAGATCCACAGCCGGTCAAACCGCCATCACACTGCACACTGCCCTATCCCATCAGGACAAGAGGAATACCTACAGTATAATGCTGTTCATTGACTATAGCTCAGCGTTCAACACCATAGTACCCTCCAAGCTCATCATTAAGCTCGGGGCCCTGGATCTGAACCCCGCCCTGTGCAACTGGGTCCTGGACTTCCAACCCAGGTGGTGAAGGTAGGAAACAACACCTCCGCTAATCCTCAACACTGGGGCCCCACAAGGATGCGTGCTCAGCCCCCTCCTGTACTCTCTGTTCACCCATGACTGCGTGGTCATGCACGCCTCCAACTCAATCATCAAGTTTGCAGACGACACAACAGTAGTAGGCCTGATAACCAACAATAACGAGACAGCCTACAGAGAGGAGGTGAGGGCCCTGGGAGAGTGGTGCCAGGTAAATAACCTCTCACCCAACATCAGCAAAACAAAGGAGCTGATCGTGGACTTCAGGAAACAGCAGAAGGAGCACCCCCCCATCCACATCGACGGGACCGCAGTGGAGAAGGTGTAAAGCATCAAGGTCCTCAGCATACACATCACTGACAAACTGAAATGGTCCAGCCACACAGACAGTGTGTTGAAGAAGGCGTAACAGCGCTGAGCGTAACCTCAGGAGGCTGAAGAAGTTTGGCTTGGCACCTAAAACCCTCACAAACTTTTACAGATGCACAATTGAGAGCATCCTGTCCAGCTGTATTGCCCGCAACCGCAAGGCTCTCCAGAGGGTGGTGCGGTCTGCACAACGCATCACCGGGGCCAAACTACCTGCCCTCCAGGACACATACAGCACCCGATGTCACAGGAAGGCCTAAAAGATCATCAAGGACAACAACCACCCGAGCCACTGCCTGTTCACCCTGCTATCATCCAGAAGGCGAGGTCAATACAGGTGCAACAAAGCTGGGACTGAGAGACTGAAAAACAGCTTCTATCTCAAGGCCATCAGACTGTTAAATAGATTCTATCCTATTCTACAGTATCTTAGTCTATGCTGCTCTGACATTGCTCGTCCAAATATTGATATATTCTTAATTCCATTCCTTTACTTTAGAATTGTGTGTATTGTTGTGAAATTGTTAGATATTACTTGTTAGATATGACTGCACTGTTGGAGCTAGAAACAAAAGCATTTCGCTACACTCGCAAAAACATCTGCTAAACACGTGTATGTGACAAATAAAATTTGATTTGGATGTTCCGGCTTGGTACATTTCAGATCAGAGGATGTGTACTTGCTCAGGAGAGAGGTGAGGGTGAGTTGTCAGTGGGCCTTTCTCCCACTCTGTCTCTCTCTCTCTATCTCTCTCCCTGTCTCTCCCTGTCTCTCTCTGTCTCTCTCTCTCTCTCTGTCTCTCCCTGTCTCCCTCTCTATCTCTCTCTCTCTCTCTCCCTGTCTCTCTCTCTCTATCTCTCTCTCTCTCCCTGTCTCTCTCCCTGTCTCTCTCTGTCTCTGTCTCCCTATCTCTCCCTGTCTCTCCCTCTCTCTCTCTCTCCCTGTCTCTCTATCTCTGTCTCTCTCTCTATCTCTGTCTCTCTCTCTCTCTCTCTCTCCCTGTCTCTCTCTCTCCTGTTGTCTGCCTGGTCTCTGAGCTCTGTTAGGTCTCCCTGCACTGCTCCACTGCTCCATTTTCCCATTGTGGGGAGGGAGTTCCAGGCCAGGGCCTGTCAACTGTGATTTCCCTGTACGAGCGTTGCATATACCCCCCGGGCGGAGGCGGATGAACGGACGGGGCGGCTGGGGCTTAACACCCTGTCAGATCTGGCTTCCCCCTCCAGTATGAAAGCAGGGCCTGGTTCTCTGGCCACTACAGGCCTAATTAGTCCTGACATTAATTAAACACAAGTGTACAGTAGCACATTCTAGTAGGAGCTACTGCAGTAGCAGAGGTGGACTACTGGCCCCGGCCTCTGGGCTGACAGGCAGGCAGGCCAAGCACAGCTCTGTGTTGTCTTGTTTGGTTGGCTGTCCACTGTTCTGTCTCCTGTGGTTGTCTGTTATTGGCTGCCATCTCTCTCTCTTTCTCTCCTTAGTCACAGAGTAAATGTTTAAGAAACTCTAAACTGACTGTAATGTGCACAAATATTTTCCCCACCGTTTAGCCCGCTGGGACTGTGGGGACCTTGGACTCTCTCTCTTTCTGTCTCTCTCCTGTCTCTCTCGCTCTAGGCTGAGGGAGCAGGGGTGAGAGGTCCAAGGGTGAGAGGGTGAGAGGTCCAGCGGTGAGAGGGTGAGAGGTCCAGGGGTGAGAGGGTGAGAGGTCCAGGGGTGAGGGTTGGGTGCAGGGTGAGGAGCAGTCAGCAGCAGTTTATGATTGATTGTCCATGAAAGCGAGAAGGAAAACAGTGGAAATGAAAATAAATGCTTTGATAATCTTTCCCATGTGTGAAAGAGAGAGAAATAGTCCTCAGAGAGAGAGAGAGAGGGATGAGGGAGAGAGAGAGATGAGGGAGAGAGAGAGAGAGATGAGGGAGAGAGAGATGAGAGAGATTAGAGAGAGAGAGGGAGAGGAAGAGAGAGAGAGATGAGAGATGAGAGAGAGAGAGAGAGAGATAGAGAGAGAGAGAGAGAGAGAGAGAGAGAGAGAGAGAGAGAGAGAGAGAGAGAGAGAGAGAGAGAGAGAGAGAGAGAGAGAGGGAGAGAGAGAGAGAAGGAGAGAGAGAGAGAGAGAGAGAGAGGAATAGAGAGGGAGAGATGAGAGAGAGAGGAAGAGAGGGAGAGAGAGAAATGTGAAGCGACAGGAGAGATATAAAGAAAGAGGGATGGAGACAGATCTATGTGTCAATGAGAAATAAAGTCCAAAGAACAATTTTCAAATTTGCAGTTTCCAATGTCAAATAGTTTTGTTTTTTTACATGTAGAGTTTAAATTTGACATTACATTTAGAGTTCACATGTTAACTCCACCTTGTCACTTGTGAAATGAAAATGTCACATTCACATGTGAAAATCGCATGTGCAGTTTCATATGTGAAAAACTTCCACTCTGGATTGTTTTTCACATGTGAACTTGCAATTCCACATTTGAAAATCAAATTTGCAGTTTCACATGTGAGGTTGAAATGATTCTCCTCGCACGTAAAAAGATGGTGTTAACATGTTGCAGTAGTAATGTTTCCATCGGTGGAATTATCTAAAAAGCACAAATACGGGACAAGGGAATGATTTTGCTGGACACTCGCAGAACAGTGGACAGACTGGTGTATGAAGGGCTATGGCAATGCCGGTTAAAAGGGCAATCCTTAGTTGCTACGTACATTTTGGGACTTATAAATTAATGATATGCCTCATGAGCTTAGTTGAACTGTCATACCCCATCAGAACCCAAAATATAAGCTTGTTTTACTACAATATTTGTAAACAAAGTAATTGTAAGCAACCACTATATTGCCTAAAAACATGGTTAAAACTATAATTTAGATAACATGGATGGTCTGTCCTTGCATCCATAGCATAGTCTGTGGGTTTGAGAGTGGTTTCATTTCTCCAGCCCCATCCCTCAGCCTTTTTACACAAACTGTGTCGGGTAAAACTCTTTGAAAATGTTTCAATTCTGGATTGTTGCTTTAAACACCTTTAATAGAGTCATCGTGTTATTACATGGTGCTGTGAGTTACTGTTGTCATTAATATCAAGAAAAAGTAGAGCACAAAATTCTTAATATTGCAAACAAACATAATGAAAGCATAACCTGTACCCAATAGTATAAGTTTTAATAAATGTCAACTTCACACAAAACCACATGTCTGACATATGAAAATGTCAACTTCACACATGACCAAAAACCACATGTCTGACATATGAAAATGTCAACTTCACACATGTCCAAAAACCACATGTCTGACATATGAAAATGTCAACTTCACACATGACCAAAAACCACATGTCTGACATATGAAAATGTCAACTTCACACATGACCAAAAACCACATGTCTGACATATGAAAATGTCAACTTCACACATGACCAAAAACCACATGTCTGACATATGAAAATGTCAACAACAAAAAAAACATTCACGAGGTTTGTTAACCATGTGAATTTGTTATTACATGTCATTTTATCATGTGCTTTTTTAGTACGGGAGGGGGACAGTGACAGCTATAATGACAAAGAGAGATTGTTGCCTGAAAGCCTGTTGCCAGATCAGGTGAAACGTCTCTGTCAGCACTGCTATGATATCATATAGGAACATTGAATCCATCACACTCAATGTAATCAACACTGTGTCCTGCTGTGTCGCTTTTGGTTTGGAAAATGTAACCTAATATTTTGAATTCTGTTTTATGGTTTACTCTGTACGAGGGGTTACTGTTGAAATACAACAGCAAAATCCATCCCGGCGTGGACACCTATGTGGACACCCATGTGGACACCCATGTGGACAGAGGGCTGTCAGTTTAACTCATTGGATGTGCTGTTGGCGAGTGGCACAGACATCTCTCTTTTTCCACAGTGAAAATGTCCAGTAATTGACGACCCGTCTAATATTTCGGCCCCTTAAGCGTGGTGGCCTACTGTGACCATAGTCACGTCTCAGGTTGGAACTCTCACCATCCCCATTCCTGAATTCTAAGGCACATACTGTATCTGAGTCTTGGGTACTCATGGAGTTTTTGAAATGAGTAGAGTACTGTATAGTCTATTAGATCAACTCTCACATGAACAGTGGGAAATGTGTTGTATTCAGCAAATCTCTCTCGCCCATCAACAAGCATTACGTTCTCATTTTTCATTGCTGTGTTACTCTCTTTTACTACATTTTTCTGCCTCTGAATTACATGACTAGTGAGAAAACTCCCCATAGAACAGAAAATAAAACCAATGTGGTCTTAACTCCTCAGATTACATGTAACTGGGAGTCGGGAAGCAAGTTCGGGGAGTGCATAATTTAATAAACAAATGAACAGACCAAGAAAAACAAACAACGCACAGACAGGAAACTGAAACAGAAACAATGATGCCTGGGAAATGAACCAAAGGGAGTGACATATATAGGGCAGGTAATCAAGGAGGTGATGGAGTCCAGGTGAGTCTGATGACACGCAAGTGCAGGTAACGATGGTCATAGGTGTGCGTCATAACGAGCAGCCTGGTGACCTAGAGGTCGGAGAGGGAACACGCGTGACATTACCAGTACAAATGACTACCATGCTGAGACAATTACACAACAGTTCTAATTTCCCAGCCTCCTCCCTTCCTTGCCAGTACAGTCCCACAGGCATCTAACAGGAAGAGGTTTAGAATAGTTTAATATGTTTGTAGTTGGATCTATTAAAGTTATGAGATAAATGTAAAGCAGAAAAAGGAAATGCAACAAGGACAAACAGATTAACTATCATAGACATGCATAACAACAAATGTTGATGGCTGTGACATTAGGGAACTAGGCCCTGACAAGGAGTCTAGGCTGTGACATTAGGGAACTAGGCCCTGACACAAGGAGTCTAGGCTGTGACATTAGGGAACTAGGCCCTGACACAAGGAGTCTAGGCTGCGACATTAGGGAACTAGGCCCTGACTCAAGGAGTCTAGGCTGTGACATTAGGGAACTAGGCCCTGACTCAAGGAGTCTAGGCTGTGACATTAGGGAACTAGGCCCTGACACAATGAGTCTAGGCTGTGACATTAGGGAACTAGGCCCTGACTCAAGGAGTCTAGGCTGTGACATTAGGGAACTAGGCCCTGACACAAGGAGTCTAGGCTGTGACATTAGGGAACTAGGTCCTGACACAAGGAGTCTAGGCTGTGACATTAGGGAACTAGGCCCTGACACAAGGAGTCTAGGCTGTGACATTAGGGAACTAGGCCCTGACACAAGGAGTCTAGGCTGTGACATTAGGGAACTAGGCCCTGACACAAGGAGTCTAGGCTGTGACATTAGGGAACTAGGCCCTGACTCAAGGAGTCTAGGCTGTGACATTAGGGAACTAGGCCCTGACACAAGGAGTCTAGGCTGTGACATTAGGGAACTAGGCCCTGACTCAAGGAGTCTAGGCTGTGACATTAGGGAACTAGGTCCTGACACAAGGATAGGCTGTGACATTAGGGAACTAGGCCCTGACACAAGGAGTCTAGGCTGTGACATTAGGGAACTAGGCCCTGACTCAAGGAGTCTAGGCTGTGACATTAGGGAACTAGGCCCTGACACAAGGAGTCTAGGCTGTGACATTAGGGAACTAGGCCCTGACACAAGGAGTCTAGGCTGTGACATTAGGGAACTAGGCCCTGACACAAGGAGTCTAGGCTGTGACATTAGGGAACTAGGCCCTGACACAAGGAGTCTAGGCTGTGACATTAGGGAACTAGGCCATGACTCAAGGAGTCTAGGCTGTGACATTAGGGAACTAGCCCCTGACACAAGGAGTCTAGGCTGTGACATTAGGGAACTAGGCCCTGACACAAGGAGTCTAGGCTGTGACATTAGGGAACTAGGCCCTGACACAAGGAGTCTAGGCTGTGACATTAGGGAACTAGGCCCTGACACAAGGAGTCTAGGCTGTGACATTAGGGAACTAGGCCCTGACTCAAGGAGTCTAGGCTGTGACATTAGGGAACTAGGCCCTGACACAAGGAGTCTAGGCTGTGACATTAGGGAACTAGGCCCTGACACAAGGAGTCTAGGCTGTGACATTAGGGAACTAGGCCCTGACACAAGGAGTCTTGTGAGAGTAGTTGGAACTTGTTGAAAGCTGTTTCCCTTCTGATTTTCGGTCTTATTGACTAAGAGCAACTACTGATGACGACAACTAGTGAGAATTATGAAATATAACAGCGTGCAGTGGTGTAAAGTATTTAAGTAAAAATACTTTAAAATACTACTTAAGTAGCTTTTTGCGGTATCTGTACTTTACAATATATATTTTTGACAACTTTTACTTCACTACATTCCTAAAGAAAATAATGTACTTTTTACTCCACACATTTTCCCTGACAACCAAATGTACTCATTACATTTCGAATGCTTAGCAGGACATTAAAATAGTCAAATTCACATCATTATCAAGAGAACATCCCTGGTCATCCCTACCGCCTCTGATCTGGTGGACTCACTAAACACAAATGCTTTGTTTGTAAATGATGTCTGAGTGTTGGAGTGTTCCCCTGGCTATCTGTAAATGATGTCTGAGTGTTGGAGTGTTCCCCTGGCTATCTGTAAATGATGTCTGAGTGTTGGAGTGTTCCCCTGGCGATCTGTAAATTATGTCTGAGTGTTGGAGTGTTCCCCTGGCGATCTGTAAATGATGTCTGAGTGTTGGAGTGTTCCCCTGGGAATCTGTAAATAATGTCTGAGTGTTGGAGTGTTCCCCTGGTGATCTGTAAATGATGTCTGAGTGTTGGAGTGTTCCCCTGACTGTCTGTAAATTATGTCTGAGTGTTGGAATGTGCCCCTGGCTATCTATAAATGATGTCTGAGTGTTGGAGTGTTCCCCTGGCTATCTGTAAATGATGTCTGAGTGTTGGAGTGTTCCCCTGGCGATCTGTAAATTATGTCTGAGTGTTGGAGTGTTCCCCTGGCGATCTGTAAATTATGTCTGAGTGTTGGAGTGTGCCCCTGGCTATCTGTAAATTATGTCTGAGTGTTGGAGTGTTCCCCTGGCTATCTGTAAATGATGTCTGAGTGTTGGAGTGTTCCCCTGGCGATCTGTAAATGATGTCTGAGTGTTGGAGTGTTCCCCTGGCGATCTGTAAATGATGTCTGAGTGTTGGAGTGTTCCCCTGGCGATCTGTAAATGATGTCTGAGTGTTGGAGTGTTCCCCTGGCGATCTGTAAATGATGTCTGAGTGTTGGAGTGTTCCCCTGGCTATCTGTAAATGATGTCTGAGTGTTGGAGTGTTCCCCTGACTATCTGTAAATGATGTCTGAGTGTTGGAGTGTGCCCCTGGCGATCTGTAAATGATGTCTGAGTGTTGGAGTGTTCCCCTGGCGATCTGTAAATGATGTCTGAGTGTTGGAGTGTTCCCCTGGCGATCTGTAAATGATGTCTGAGTGTTGGAGTGTGCCCCTGGCTATCTGTAAATGATGTCTGAGTGTTGGAGTGTTCCCCTGGCGATCTGTAAATTATGTCTGAGTGTTGGAGTGTTCCCCTGGCGATCTGTAAATTATGTCTGAGTGTTGGAGTGTTCCCCTGGCGATCTGTAAATGATGTCTGAGTGTTGGAGTGTTCCCCTGGCGATCTGTAAATGATGTCTGAGTGTTGGAGTGTTCCCCTGGCGATCTGTAAATTATGTCTGAGTGTTGGAGTGTTCCCCTGGCGATCTGTAAATGATGTCTGAGTGTTGGAGTGTTCCCCTGGCGATCTGTAAATTATGTCTGAGTGTTGGAGTGTTCCCCTGGCGATCTGTAAATGATGTCTGAGTGTTGGAGTGTTCCCCTGACTGTCTGTAAATTATGTCTGAGTGTTGGAGTGTTCCCCTGGCTAAGAAACAAGAAAATGGTGCCGTATGGTTTGCTTAATATAAGGAATTTGAAATTATTTAAACTTTTACTTTTGATACTTAAGTATATTTTAGTAGAGACATTTACTTTTGATACATAAGTATATTTAAAACCAAATACTTTTATACTTTTACTCAAGTTGTATTTTACTGGGTGACTTTCCCTTTTTCTTGAGTCATTTTCAATTAAGATTTGTTTACTTTTAATCAAGTTTGACAATTGGGTACTTTTTCCACCACTGACAGCTTGTGATGAGTGATCGGCTTTAAGATGGACTATGATATATCTACCCATTCAGCTTCCTCTCTGCATTCTCAATTACGCTTCTCTTCTTTCACTTTACTCCCCTCTTCATGCTTATAATGACTCTCTCTCTCTCCTCTCCTCTCTCTTTCCTGTCCTTAGTTTCTGTTTTGGCTATGGTCAAATGAAACGGAAGCCCCTGGCGTCTCAGAAGCTCTCTCTGGCTAATCCCCTTGACTAAGAGGACACATTTCGGTAAACAGAATTGGGTCACAAGACATAAAGAGGCAAATGTTCACCAATTACATCATAGCATTTCCTGTAAGAGAGTGAAAGAGAGAGAGGGGGTGGTGTGTGTGCTTGACAGTGGGGGTGTAGGGGAGAGGGAGTTGTTGTGCCCCTGCTCCCGTTTCTGTGGAGATTTCTTTGACGATTTCGTGAGAAAAAGACATGTTGGAACAGAATGAAGTATTTCACATGGTTCTCTCTTCACCCCCTCGCCCTCTTCCTCTTTCCCAATCCCCCCTCCACTATCTTCCCCTTTCTCTCTTTTCTCGTGTATCTCTCTCTCGTCTCTCTCCCCGATCCCTCTCCCTCATCTCTCCATTTCAAACTGATTAACAGGGTAACGTGTATCTCTCTCCCTCATCTCTCCATTTCAAACTGATTAACAGGGTAACGTGTATCTCTCTCTCTCCATTTCAAACTGATTAACAGGGTAACGTGTATCTCTCATCTCTCCATTTCAGACTGATTAACAGGGTAACGTGTATCTCTCATCTCTCCATTTCAAACTGATTAACAGGGTAACGTGTATCTCTCATCTCTCCATGTCAAACTGATTAAAAGGGTAACGTGTATCTCTCTCTCTCTCCATTTCAAACTGATTAACAGGGTAACGTGTATCTCTCATCTCTCCATTTCAAACTGATTAACAGGGTAACGTGTATCTCTCATCTCTCCTCTCTCCATTTCAAACTGATTAACAGGGTAACGTGTATCTCTCATCTCTCCATTTCAAACTGATTAACAGGGTAACGTGTATCTCTCATCTCTCCTCTCTCCATTTCAAACTGATTAACAGGGTAACGTGTATCTCTCATCTCTCCATTTCAAACTGATTAACAGGGTAACGTGTATCTCTCATCTCTCCATTTCAAACTGATTAACAGGGTAACGTGTATCTCTCTCTCTCTCCATTTCAAACTGATTAACAGGGTAACGTGTATCTCTCATCTCTCCATTTCAAACTGATTAACAGGGTAACGTGTATCTCTCATCTCTCCATTTCAAACTGATTAACAGGGTAACGTGTATCTCTCATCTCTCCATTTCAAACTGATTAACAGGGTAACATGTATCTCTCTCCCTCTCCATTTCAAACTGATTAACAGGGTAACGTGTATCTCTCATCTCTCCATTTCAAACTGATTAACAGGGTAACGTGTATCTCTCATCTCTCCATTTCAAACTGATTAACAGGGTAACGTGTATCTCTCATCTCTCCATTTCAAACTGATTAACAGGGTAACATGTATCTCTCTCCCTCTCCATTTCAAACTGATTAACAGGGTAACGTGTATCTCTCTCCCTCATCTCTCCATTTCAAACTGATTAACAGGGTAACGTGTATCTCTCTCTCTCCATTTCAAACTGATTAACAGGGTAACGTGTATCTCTCATCTCTCCTCTCTCCATTTCAAACTGATTAACAGGGTAACGTGTATCTCTCATCTCTCCATTTCAAACTGATTAACAGGGTAACGTGTATCTCTCATCTCTCCATTTCAAACTGATTAACAGGGTAACGTGTATCTCTCATCTCTCCATTTGAAACTGATTAACAGGGTAACATGTATCTCTCTCCCTCATCTCTCCATTTCAAACTGATTAACAGGGTAACGTGTATCTCTCTCCCTCTCCATTTCAAACTGATTAACAGGGTAACGTGTATCTCTCTCCCTCATCTCTCCATTTCAAACTGATTAACAGGGTAACATGTATCTCTCATCTCTCCATTTCAAACTGATTAACAGGGTAACATGTATCTCTCTCCCTCTCCATTTCAAACTGATTAACAGGGTAACGTGTATCTCTCTCCCTCATCTCTCCATTTCAAACTGATTAACAGGGTAACGTGTATCTCTCGTCTCTCCATTTCAAACTGATTAACAGGGTAACGTGTATCCATCTCCCTCATCTAACAGGGTAACATGTATCTCTCTCCCTCTCCATTTCAAACTGATTAACAGGGTAACGTGTATCTCTCTCCCTCATCTCTCCATTTCAAACTGATTAACAGGGTAACGTGTATCTCTCTCATCTCTCCATGTCAAACTGATTAACAGGGTAACGTGTATCTCTCTCCCTCATCTCTCCATTTCAAACTGATTAACAGGGTAACGTGTATCTCTCATCTCTCCTCTCTCCATTTCAAACTGATTAACAGGGTACGTGTATCTCTCATCTCTCCATTTCAAACTGATTAACAGGGTACGTGTATCTCTCATCTCTCCATTTCAAACTGATTAACAGGGTACGTGTATCTCTCATCTCTCCATTTCAAACTGATTAACAGGGTTACGTGTATCTCTCTCTCTCTCCATTTCAAACTGATTAACAGGGTAACGTGTATCTCTCTCTCTCCATTTCAAACTGATTAACAGGGTAACGTGTATCTCTCATCTCTCCATTTCAAACTGATTAACAGGGTAACGTGTATCTCTCATCTCTCCATTTCAAACTGATTAACAGGGTAACGTGTATCTCTCTCTCTCCATTTCAAACTGATTAACAGGGTAACGTGTATCTCTCATCTCTCCATTTCAAACTGATTAACAGGGTAAAGTGTATCTCTCATCTCTCCATTTCAAACTGATTAACAGGGTAACGTGTATCTCTCATCTCTCCATTTCAAACTGATTAACAGGGTAAAGTGTATCTCTCTCTCTCCATTTCAAACTGATTAACAGGGTAACGTGTATCTTTCATCTCTCCATTTCAAACTGATTAACAGGGTAACGTGTATCTTTCATCTCTCCATTTCAAACTGATTAACAGGGTAACGTGTATCTCTCATCTCTCCATTTCAAACTGATTAACAAGGTAACGTGTATCTCTGATCTCTCCATTTCAAACTGATTAACAGGGTAACGTGTATCTTTCATCTCTCCATTTCAAACTGATTAACAGGGTAACGTGTATCTTTCATCTCTCCATTTCAAACTGATTAACAGGGTAACGTGTATCTCTCATCTCTCCATTTCAAACTGATTAACAAGGTAACGTGTATCTTTCATCTCTCCATTTCAAACTGATTAACAGGGTAACGTGTATCTCTCTCTCTCCATTTCAAACTGATTAACAGGGTAACGTGTATCTCTCATCTCTCCATTTCAAACTGATTAACAGGGTAACGTGTATCTCTCATCTCTCCATTTCAAACTGATTAACAGGGTAACGTGTATCTCTCTCTCTCCATTTCAAACTGATTAACAGGGTAACGTGTATCTCTCTCTCTCCATTTCAAACTGATTAACAGGGTAACGTGTATCTCTCTCCCTCATCTCTCCATTTCAAACTGATTAACAGGGTAACGTGTATCTCTCTCCCTCATCTCTCCATTTCAAACTGATTAACAGGGTAACGTGTATCTCTCATCTCTCCATTTCAAACTGATTAACAGGGTAACGTGTATCTCTCTCCCTCATCTCTCCATTTCAGACTGATTAACAGGGTAACGTGTATCTCTCCTCTCTCCATTTCAAACTGATTAACAGGGTAACGTGTATCTCTCATCTCTCCATTTCAAACTGATTAACAGGGTAACGTGTATCTCTCATCTCTCCATTTCAAACTGATTAACAGGGTAACGTGTATCTCTCATCTCTCCATTTCAAACTGATTAACAGGGTAACGTGTATCTCTCATCTCTCCATTTCAAACTGATTAACAGGGTAACGTGTATCTCTCATCTCTCCATTTCAAACTGATTAACAGGGTAACGTGTATCTCTCATCTCTCCTCTCTCCATTTCAAACTGATTAACAGGGTAACGTGTATCTCTCTCATCTCTCCATTTCAAACTGATTAACAGGGTAACGTGTATCTCTCATCTCTCCATTTCAAACTGATTAACAGGGTAACGTGTATCTCTCATCTCTCCATTTCAAACTGATTAACAGGGTAACGTGTATCTCTCTCCCTCATCTCTCCATTTCAAACTGATTAACAGGGTAACATGTATCTCTCATCTCTCCATTTCAAACTGATTAACAGGGTAACGTGTATCTCTCTCCCTCTCCATTTCAAACTGATTAACAGGGTAACGTGTATCTCTCTCCCTCATCTCTCCATTTCAAACTGATTAACAGGGTAACGTGTATCTCTCCCTCATCTCTCCATTTCAAACTGATTAACAGGGTAACATGTATCTCTCTCCCTCTCCATTTCAAACTGATTAACAGGGTAACGTGTATCTCTCTCTCTCCATTTCAAACTGATTAACAGGGTAACATGTATCTCTCTCCCTCTCCATTTCAAACTGATTAACAGGGTAACGTGTATCTCTCTCCCTCTCCATTTCAAACTGATTAACAGGGTAACATGTATCTCTCTCCCTCTCCATTTCAAACTGATTAACAGGGTAACATGTATCTCTCTCCCTCTCCATTTCAAACTGATTAACAGGGTAACATGTATCTCTCTCCCTCATCTCTCCATTTCAAACTGATTAACAGGGTAACATGTATCTCTCTCCCTCATCTCTCCATTTCAAACTGATTAACAGGGTAACGTGTATCTCTCTCCCTCATCTCTCCATTTCAAACTGATTAACAGGGTAACATGTATCTCTCTCCCTCTCCATTTCAAACTGATTAACAGGGTAACATGTATCTCTCATCTCTCCATTTCAAACTGATTAACAGTGTAACATGTATCTCTCTCCCTCTCCATTTCAAACTGATTAACAGGGTACGTGTATCTCTCATCTCTCCATTTCAAACTGATTAACAGGGTAACGTGTATCTCTCATCTCTCCATTTCAAACTGATTAACAGGGTAACGTGTATCTCTCATCTCTCCATTTCAAACTGATTAACAGGGTAACGTGTATCTCTCATCTCTCCATTTCAAACTGATTAACAGGGTAACGTGTATCTCTCATCTCTCCATTTCAAACTGATTAACAGGGTAACGTGTATCTCTCATCTCTCCATTTCAAACTGATTAACAGGGTAACGTGTATCTCTCATCTCTCCATTTCAAACTGATTAACAGGGTAACGTGTATCTCTCATCTCTCCTCTCTCCATTTCAAACTGATTAACAGGGTAACGTGTATCTCTCATCTCTCCATTTCAAACTGATTAACAGGGTAACGTGTATCTCTCTCTCTCCATTTCAAACTGATTAACAGGGTAACGTGTATCTCTCATCTCTCCATTTCAAACTGATTAACAGGGTAACATGTATCTCTCTCCCTCTCCATTTCAAACTGATTAACAGGGTAACGTGTATCTCTCATCTCTCCATTTCAAACTGATTAACAGGGTAACGTGTATCTCTCATCTCTCCATTTCAAACTGATTAACAGGGTAACGTGTATCTCTCATCTCTCCATTTCAAACTGATTAACAGGGTAACGTGTATCTCTCTCCCTCTCCATTTCAAACTGATTAACAGGGTAACGTGTATCTCTCATCTCTCCATTTCAAACTGATTAACAGGGTAACATGTATCTCTCCCTCTCCATTTCAAACTGATTAACAGGGTAACGTGTATCTCTCTCTCTCCATTTCAAACTGATTAACAGGGTAACGTGTATCTCTCATCTCTCCATTTCAAACTGATTAACAGGGTAATGTGTATCTCTCATCTCTCCATTTCAAACTGATTAACAGGGTAACGTGTATCTCTCTCTCTCCATTTCAAACTGATTAACAGGGTAACGTGTATCTCTCATCTCTCCATTTCAGACTGATTAACAGGGTAACGTGTATCTCTCATCTCTCCATTTCAAACTGATTAACAGGGTAACGTGTATCTCTCATCTCTCCATTTCAAACTGATTAACAGGGTAACGTGTATCTCTCATCTCTCCATTTCAAACTGATTAACAGGGTAATGTGTATCTCTCATCTCTCCATTTCAAACTGATTAACAGGGTAACGTGTATCTCTCTCCCTCATCTCTCCATTTCAAACTGATTAACAGGGTAACGTGTATCTCTCCCTCATCTCTCCATTTCAAACTGATTAACAGGGTAACGTGTATCTCTCATCTCTCCATTTCAAACTGATTAACAGGGTAACGTGTATCTCTCATCTCTCCATTTCAAACTGATTAACAGGGTAACGTGTATCTCTCTCTCTCCATTTCAAACTGATTAACAGGGTAACATGTATCTCTCTCCCTCTCCATTTCAAACTGATTAACAGGGTAACGTGTATCTCTCTCATCTCTCCATTTGAAACTGATTAACAGGGTAACGTGTATCCATCTCCCTCATCTCTCCATTTCAAACTGATTAACAGGGTAACGTGTATCTCTCTCCCTCATCTCTCCATTTCAAACTGATTAACAGGGTAACGTGTATCTCTCTCATCTCTCCATTTCAAACTGATTAACAGGGTAACGTGTATCTCTCTCCCTCATCTCTCCATTTCAAACTGATTAACAGGGTAACGTGTATCTCTCTCCCACATCTCACCATTTCAAACTGATTAACAGGGTAACGTGATCTCTCATCTCTCCATTTCAAACTGATTAACAGGGCAACGTGTATCTCTCTCCCTCATCTCTCCATTTCAAACTGATTAACAGGGTAACGTGTATCTCTCATCTCTCCATTTCAAACTGATTAACAGGGTAACGTGTATCTCTCATCTCTCCCTTTCAAACTGATTAACAGGGCAACTTGTTTCTCTCTCTCCTGGCTGGAGGAGATTCCACAGGAAGCCATGATGTGACCCAGCAGTGGGCCATGAGCCTGTTCTGGCCTGACCTGTTCTGGCCATGAGCCTGTTCTGGCCTGACCTTTTCTGGCCTGACCTGTTCTGGCCATGAGCCTGTTCTGGCCTGACCTGTTCTGGCCTGACCTTTTCTGGCCTAGCCTGTTCTGGCCTGACCTATTCTGGCCATGAGCCTGTTCTGGCCTGACCTGTTCTGGCCATGAGCCTGTTCTGGCCTGACCTGTTCTGGCCATGAGCCTGTTCTGGCCTGACCTGTTCTGGCCTGACCTGTTCTGGCCATGAGCCTGTTCTGGCCTGACCTGTTCTGGCCTGACCTGTTCTGGCCTGACCTGTTCTGGCCATGAGCCTGTTCTGGCCATGAGCCTGTTCTGGCCTGACCTGTTCTGGCCTGACCTGTTCTGGCCATGAGCCTGTTCTGGCCTGACCTGTTCTGGCCATGAGCCTGTTCTGGCCATGAGCCTGTTCTGCCCTGACCTGTTCTGGCCTGACCTGTTCTGGCCTGACCTGTTCTGGCCATGAGCCTGTTCTGGCCTGACCTGTTCTGGCCATGAGCCTGTTCTGGCCATGAGCCTGTTCTGCCCTGACCTGTTCTGGCCATGAGCCTGTTCTGGCCTGACCTGTTCTGGCCATGAGCCTGTTCTGGCTTGACCTGTTCTGGCCTGACCTGTTCTGGCCATGAGCCTGTTCTGGCCTGACCTGTTCTGGCCTGGTTGAACCTCCTCCTCCAACTTGTTGGAGGAACACTGTGACCCGTCGCACAGACAGGAGATTAGTTTCCAGGCCTGAATCTGGGGCTGGTCTGCTCCAAGCCAGGAGACTGCATTAGGCCATGTCTGGGAGGATGTCAGCTGACACATGGACCCTGTATCTGTCACTGTCGTTAGCCACCAGTCCTGAAGAGTGAGCAACGTGACATGGTGCTATCTGGAGGATCTTGACACTGATGTAAGTTCAAAATGTCTTCCCCACACACACACGTTTCAGTAGCAGCTGGTTTTGATAATGATAATAAAGTGGTTGTAAAGATGACATAAATATGACATGCTAATGGCAATGTCAAGCTGCTCTGTGCATACATAAGTCATCAGAGAGAGGTGGATCTGACGTTTTGTTTTTCCTTATCAATCATACAAGGCTCACTCCAATCCACCAGCTGGGAAAACTAAGCACACACTGTTCAAAATAATTGTATAAGTTTGTTCTTTTTTCTTAGTGAACCCACCAGCTGTAGAACTATAAATCAAGAGTTTAAAAACACCAATTATTATTTTTCTGCAAAGGATGACTGTTGAACTGTTGAACATAGCCAGTAACTGTAAATTAAAATGTTGACCAAAAATAGAACAGTGCGGCATGAATATTGACTATGGCTTTACCACTTGACTGGTTAATAGACCTCCCCTGTGTGACCTATGACCACCCCTACTCTCAGTGGTCAGCTAGGGGCAGGGGGTTGAGGGTGGGCCGGTGGGGGTGGTGAGGGATCAGAATAGATCAAAATGAGGTTACCAAGAGAGAGAGAGAGACCAAGTCACTAGGCAACACCCTGACGACGCGCTGGGGCTAATACATGCCATTTTTTTAGGGGGCATGACACGGCCCGAGAGTAGGGTCCCTCTCCCTCCCAGTGGGCCCCATCAGAAGCACACCTGCATCGGGAGTGGGGGTCTCAGCACAAAGACAGCCTGGAACATAGAGCAGCTCCACTACAGAGCCCCTAAGAGGAGAAGATACAGCAACAGACAGCGAAAAGGAAGAAAGTTCTAGCTTTGAAACCTGACCCCTGACCCCTCCACACACACACACGCGGTGTAGTGCATTGTTGCTGCGGCCTTACTACAGCACCATAGTCATAACAGCTGTCTCGTGTTGTATTCCTCTCTAAGTGTGTGTGTGTAGGTGTGTGTTCTTAGATCATGTTTCCCCGGCCACAACGTTCAGGCCTCTCTGTAGTGGCTTCAGTCTCACCACACAGGCCCGGGGACATGGTTTGCCTGTTGTCATGACACTGGGACTTGGTGCAGAGTGAATGCTGGGAACTGGTTTGCATCTCGGGACTCAGCAAACACAGCGGGGCAGAGACCCGTGACCACCAGAGGAAGTCCACCCAACCCCCCCACCCACATACATACATACACGTCAGATATTAACTGAAGGAATACAATTTGACATTTGAATCATTTAGCAGATGGTCTTATCCAGAACAACTTAGAGTTGGTGCATTCATCTTAAAGTACATTTTCCACAATAAATCAGCATGGGCAAGTCTGATAATACCTTTTTACTGTATCAGTGAGACTAGCCTATATAATGTACATCTCAAGCCTGAGGTGTGGTAAAGAGGGTATCAAGTATGTATTATGTCCTCAATGATGATAATACATCCTCATTTCCTATCTACAGGTAATATCTTCAGCTTCCTGTCTGTCCACAGAGATCACTGTGATTCATAATGTACTTCCCCCTCACAGACACTGACGTGATCAATTCCAGATGTAGCTGGCATGTTTTATTAGCGGCTGGACGGCAGACAATAGGTCATTACCTCGGACTCTTCTCTTCTCTCTCAAACAGCTGGACGGCAGACAATAGGTCATTACCTCAGACTCTTCTCTTCTCTCTCAAACAGCTGGACAGCAGACAATAGGTCATTACCTCAGACTCTTCTCTTCTCTCTCAAACAGCTGGACAGCAGACAATAGGTCTTTACCTCAGACTCTTCTCTTCTCTCTCAAACAGCTGAACGGCAGACAATAGGTCAATACCTCAGACTCTTTTCTCTCTCAAACAGCTGGACGGCAGACAATAGGTCTTAACCTCAGACTCTTCTCTTTTCTCTCTCAAACAGCTGGACGGCAGACAATAGGTCATTACCTCAGACTATTCTCTTCTCTCTCAAACAGCTGGACGGTAGACAATAGGTCATTACCTCAGACTCTTCTCTTCTCTCTCAAACAGCTGAACGGTAGACAATAGGTCATTACCTCAGACTCTTCTCTTCTCTCTCAAACAGCTGGACGGCAGACAATAGGTCATTACCTCGGACTCTTCTCTGCTCTCTCAAACAGCTGGACGGCAGACAATAGGTCATTACCTCAGACTCTTCTCTTCTCTCTCAAACAGCTGGACGGCAGACAATAGGTCATTACCTCAGACTCTTCTCTTCTCTCTCAAACAGCTGGACAGCAGACAATAGGTCTTTACCTCAGACTCTTCTCTTCTCTCTCAAACAGCTGGACAGCAGACAATAGGTCTTTACCTCAGACTCTTCTCTTCTCTCTCAAACAGCTGGACGGCAGACAATAGGTCATTACCTCAGACTCTTCTCTTCTCTCTCAAACAGCTGGACAGCAGACAATAGGTCTTTACCTCAGACTCTTCTCTTCTCTCTCAAACAGCTGGACGGCAGACAATAGGTCTTTACCTCAGACTCTTCTCTTCTCTCTCAAACAGCTGGACGGCAGACAATAGGTCATTACCTCAGACTCTTCTCTCTCAAACAGCTGGACAGCAGACAATAGGTCATTACCTCAGACTCTTCTCTTCTCTCTCAAACAGCTGGACGGCAGACAATAGGTCATTACCTCAAGACTTCTCTTCTCTCTCAGTATCCCCTAGCTACCAGACTGTCTCCACTCAGTAGCCCCTCACCACCAGATTGACTGGAAGGGGGTGTTTGACTGTATAATCAGAATCACTTTTAGTCAACAAGGACATTTACATATACCCAGAATTAGATTTGGCGAAATGGTGCTGCTACAGTCAATAGAATCAACAAAGAATATAGACAATAAACAGAACACACAATAGATACTCATCGTTATCACCCTTAGTAACAGCAGAACTAGCAGCAGTCAACTGATGTGACAAGAGTCACAAAGACCGGTTACACAACAACTTCATATTAGTTTCCTTCTAATCTGAACTATTAGGAGTCCTGGGCAACATTCCTAGAGTTTCTCTCAAATGTTAACAGTGTAATGAATCTATCTAGAGGATGGGAGTGTGACTAACACAATGAAACAGAAGGATGAATCTGGGCTCCTGCAGAGACATTTCCTCCTCTGTCTCCTCTTCTGTACTCTTATCTCACGGCTCAGTTGTAGAGTGAACCACTACACCCCCTTGTGGCATCTTTTTAATCTACAACCACTTATAAATTCCTACAACCCTTGAGACAATTTATCCTTTAACACTTTGCTTTAGGAGGGGCATCACAGTAATTCCTTCACACCTCACTATCCAAGACACCAGATGTGTGGTTTCATAAATTCTCTCTAAGGTTGTTTGTCTGTCTGCATGTCTGTTTATCAGTCTGTCTGGGCGGCAGGCATGGGGCCAGTAACCAAAAGGCTGGTGGTTTTGAATCCCGAGCCATAATGTGAAAAATCCGTTGTGTCCTTGACCGTCGTGTCGTCAAACAGGGAGTATAGAAGGGTGCTAAGCACACATCCATGTGGGATGGAGGGGTCAGCGTGGTGGAGGTGTTGTTGCCTACTCTCACCACCAGGGGTCGGCCCATCAGGAATTCCCCCGTCCAGCGGTGTAGTGAACAGACTGAGGCGCTTGCAAGCACAGCTGCAGCTGGAGTTTTTTTTTTAGAAGCAACACTACAGCGCCTTTGGAAAGTATTCAGACCCCTTGACTTTTTCCACATTTTGTTAAGTTACACCCTTCTTTCTAAAATTGAAGTCCTCTTCAATCTACACACAAAACCCCATGACAAAGTGAACACAATACCCCATGACAAAGTGAACACAAAACCCCATGACAAAGTGAACACAATACCCAATGACAAAGTGAACACAAAACCCCATCACAAAGTGAACACAATACCCAATGACAAAGTGAAAACAGCTTCTGACATTTTAGCAAATGTATATTAAAAACACCTTTTTTTTTACATAAGTATTCAGAACCTTTTCTATGAGACTCAAAATTGAGCTCAGGTGCTTAACATACTGCTTGATTAGTTGGGCTCAAGCTTGCTGTACAACATTAAAACCCATTCAGTCGGTCTACAAACTGCCTGATAGGAAGCCCAATAGCCATCATCACTGTTACATCCTCAGAAAGAATGAGCTCCTGAGTTGGAAAAATCTTGTGCAATACACCAACGCATGTCTTGTATTCAAGATCCTAAATGGCCAGTCTCCTCACCTTCCACTCAGTACTTTTGTTAAACAGAAAACCCAAACATATGGCAGCAGATCCACAAGGTCTGCCATGAGAGGTGACTGTACAGTTCCCTTAAGGAAAAGCACCTTAAGTCAATCTGCTTTCTCTGTGAGAGCTTCCCATAATGTGTGTCTGATGGCAGTGTATTCCAGACATAACTGCACCACCTATCACACCTTCACAAAAAACACGAAGACATGGCTGAAGGCCAATCAGATGTGAACATAATCCCTAGTTGTGTATTGCTGCTTTCCATGTTGTCTGTAGCTCATGAGGTGTGGAAACGCTCTTGCTTTTATGGATTTTGTCTTGTTGCTTTTTGTGCTATGTTGCTCGTCTGTATGCTACATCTTGCTTGTCCTATGTTGCTCTGCGTGTGCTCACTGATCGTGTGTATTGTTATTGTAATTGTTTTTAATAACCTGCCCAGGGACTGCGGTTGAAAATTAGTCGGCTGGCTAAAACCGTCACTTTACTTAAACGTTGATTAATGTGCACTGTCCCTGTAAAAATAAAAACTCAAACTCAGGTGCATCCTGTTTCCATCGATCAGCCTTGAGATGTTTCAACAACATGATTGTACATGATTTGGAACGGCACACACCTGTCTATATAAAGGTCCCACAGTTGACAGTGCATGTCAGAGTAAAAACCAAGCCATGAGGTCAAAGGAATTGTCCGTAGAGCTTCGAGACAGGATTGTGTCAAGGCACAGCAAACAGAAATCGGGGCCATGGTCAGGGAGGTGACAAAGAGCCCGATGGTCACACAGAGCTCCTCTGTGGAGAGATGGGAGAACCTTCCAGAAGGACAACTATCTCTGCAGCACTCCACCAATCAGGCCTTTATGGTAGAGTGGCCAGACAGAAGCCACTCCTCAGTAAAAAAGCACAACAGCCCACTTGGAGTTTGCCAAAAGGCAAACCATGAGAAACAAGATTCTCTGGCCTGATGAAACCCAGATTGAACTATTTGGCCTGACTGCCAAGCATCACATCTGGAGGAAACCTGGCACCATCCCTACAGTGAAGCATGGTGGTGACAGCATCATGCTGTGGGGATGTTTTTCAGCGGTAGGGAATGGGAGACTAGTCAGGATTGAGGCAAAGATGAACAGAGCAAAGTACAGAGATCCTTGATGAAAACCTGCTCTGGAGTGCTCAAGAACTAAGACGGAGGCGAAGGTTCACCTTCCAAGACAACGCAGGAATAGCTTCGGACAAGTCTCTGTCCTTGAGTGGCCCAGCCAGAGCCCGGACTTGAACCCGATTAAACATCTCGAGAGACCTGAAAATAGCTGTGCAGCAACGCTCCCCATCCGACCTGACAGAACTTGATGTGCAGAGAAGGTAAGCTTGTAGTGTCATACCCAAGACTCGATGCTGCAACCACTGCCAAAGGTCCTTCAACAAAGTACTGAGTAAAGGGTCTGAATACTTATGTAAATGTGACATCAGTTATTTATAAAATTAGCAAACATTTCTTTTAAAAAATGTCATTATGGGGCATTATGTAGATATATTTTTTTAAAATAAGTCTGTAACCTAAAATGTAGAAAAAGTCAACCCTCCTACAGCCCAGAATGCACTTAACTGTAGAATTTATTCTAAATAACCAGAAAAACCCATGTGTGGGTGTCTACTTCAGTACAAAACTAAAGACCTACACATTGGTTATGCTTCTCTACGGTGATATACACCAACATTTATTGAAAATAAAAATAGATATCAGCTCATAAACAAAGGCTCATAATAAACTTTGAATTACACAAGTAGAATAGGAGAAAAAAAAAGTATATTTATTGGAAACGATAGCAGGGTTACTGAACTTCACCAGGCAGAGCATGATCTTCACCTAAACACATTACTACAGAATTGCTCAATCTTAAATCCCTAACATGAAAAAGCCCCCCCCCCCCCCCCCCTTCTATCTGGGCCTGAAACACACTGCTCCATTCTGCAAAAGGACAGAACTTATACATAATCAAAGCCGCACAATCCCAACCTAAAGCAAGAGGAATCATTTGATCCCCTGGGTCTCCTCTCTCCTAGGAGATATGGTTCTGTCGACACGGTCTCCGTCTGCAGGTACCTCTCAGTCACTGCACAGGACATAACCCACTTCTATACTAATACATTATTTCCATACAACAGACTCATCTGATTAGATATGACTGAGTATGGCGGAGTATGACTCTCAGAAATCTCATTGTGTCATAGCAAATGTCCATACAAATATCAAAATGTGATATCATGATTGCACAGTTTAGTTACTTCCTGAAATAAGCTGATCTGAATTCTAAGCTATTATTACCGTTACACTGGTCAACAAGTCAGGCGGCATGTAATTACATGCACTACCAAATTGGCACAATTATACCTTGAGAATGGTAGGTATTTAGGCCTACTTCCAGGCCAGAGGACAGTAGCAAAGGTGAAGTTCCTTCTAAAGCATGTGTATGACAATCGTAGACTCATCTCCAGCCTCCTTCACATCGTCCAATGATGTTTCATTCTCGATGAGGAAGGGATTCCTATAGCAAACCAAGACTGGACAGAAACCAAACTAAACCACCGTTATCTGAGACTCCGAGAGCAATTTCTAAAATGTTCAGCTTCCTGTGATCTCAGATTTACCCAAAAAGAAAATAGTAAAGCATATGAGTTTAAAATACTGGCGAATCAAATGAAATAGAAACAAGAAATATCATATGAGAATGCAAAAGGGAAAGGAATACAAAACAAGGAAAACATAGGCACCAAAAAGCTGTTTTACAAAACACTTAAACTACAACATTTCCCAATGTTATAACAGATATTTAATACAAATGATCCACTTCCATGTACAGCACAGAACTCCTGGGAAACATGAACACCCTTCTAGGATGTGTATAGAGAGGAGGGCTGCTGTGAACGTGGTGCCAGAGAGTGATGGACGACCTTGTAGGACCTTTGTCGTCATTTGTCTTTTTTCTCAACCTGTGTAGTCTCTTCTTTAGCAGCAGCAGCAGCATCTTCAGCAGACACTTCCTCATACCTGTCAGAGGGGCAGAAAATAAAAAATGTTTTTACAGACACTTCCTCATACCTGTCAGAGGGGTGGAAAATAAAACATGTTTTTACAGAGACCAGGAAAGACAGGATGAACAAAACGTTGATTTCACTAAGGCACAATGCACGGCACAATTTATTCCAAATTAACATGCTACGTGCTGATACCAAAAAACAACCAATGGGAGAGGAGTGATGATTCCAATGCTGGCCCGGGACTCCGACAAATAGATAAGACACGTCTTAGCGGCAGCCCTTGAGATGACTTAAGGGGTATCTGAATCAGACTCAACCAAAGAAACGCACAATACTTGAGAAGATAAAAAGGGTTGGGTTTAAATGTCTGGACCAGACAGGGCCTGGTTAACTAAAAGGGTTGGGTATAAATGTCTGGACCAGACAGGGCCTGGTTAACTAAAAAGGGTTGGGTTTAAATGTCTGGACCAGACAGGGCCTGGTTAACTAAAAAGGGTTGGGTTTAAATGTCTGGACCAGACAGGGCCTGGTTTACTAAAAGGGTTGGGTTTAAATGTCTGGACCAGACAGGGCCTGGTTAACTAAAAGGGTTGGGTTTAAATGTCTGGACCAGACAGGGCCTGGTTTACTAAAAGGAGACAGAGGGAGACTGAAAGCCAGGGTTGATGACAGGGGTGGCAGGACAGGAGAGTGGGAAAGGGAGACGTGGGGAGTACCTGCCTGGGAGAGAGGTGGTGGGTGCTCTGCCCAGCCAGACTGAACACAGAGGAGAAGTAAACAGAGAATGAGTGAATATAAAGTTTGTCTAGTCCGAGACACAAGCAGTGAGAGACAGGAACCAGTCAAAAGTACACTGACAAGGCAGGTTGTCAGTTGGTACGAAGCCTTGGCACTGTCACCTTTGACACCCAGGTCTCTTAGCCTCTATCCACATATTGTGCCACCCCAAGGTCACATGTTACCATGGTGATTATCAAGCAAGGACACATTGCTGGCGGGAGAGGTTTGGGGAATGTTTCTTCTCCTTCACCAGCCCAGTCCCAGCACAGGTGGTTGCCCCAGCTGAGTGTCTAAGCACTATTATTTTGGCTAGCAGGCAGCAGTCACCCCTCCACAGCCACAGGGCTGAGAGTAGGGGCTAGCAGGTAGCATTTACCCCTCCACAGCCACAGGACAGAGTAGGGACTAGCGAGCAGCAGTCACCCCTCCACAGCCACAGGACTGAGAGTAGGGGCTAGCAGGCAGCAGTCACCCCTCCACAGCCACAGGGCTGAGAGTAGGGGCTAGCAGGCAGCAGTCACCCCTCCACAGCCACAGGGCTGAGAGTAGGGGCTAGCGAGCAGCAGTCACCCCTCCACAGCCACAGGACTGAGAGTAGGGGCTAGCAGGGAGCAGTCACCCCTCCACAGCCACAGGGCTGAGAGTAGGGGCTAGCAGGCAGCAGTCACCCCTCCACAGCCACAGGGTTGAGAGTAGGGGCTAGCAGGTAGCAGTCACCCCTCCACAGCCACAGGGTTGAGAGTAGGGGCTAGCAGGCAGCAGTCACCCCTCCACAGCCACAGGGATGAGAGTAGGGGCTAGCAGGCAGCAGTCACCCCTCCACAGCCACAGGGCTGAGAGTAGGGGCTAGCAGGCAGCAGTCACCCCTCCACAGCCACAGGGTTCAGAGTAGGGGCTAGCAGGCAGCAGTCACCCCTCCACAGCCACAGGGATAAGAGTAGGGGCTAACAGGCCAAGGCCCTGAACCAGTAGGAGCATTTACATAAACACACAATACTCCAAGCAGCACTGGGTGAGAAGAATGATATCAAATCAAATTGTATTTGTCACATGCGCCGAATACCACAGGTGTAGACCTTACAGTGTACTGCTTACTTACAAGCCCTTAACCAAAAAGGCTTTAAGAAATGAAAAAATAAAAGTGTGCAGTAAGAAATTTAAAATAAAATATATCGTTGTAATCATGTAAATGATCTTTGAGTCTGGAGGAACAGTTGTATGATGAGTGAAGATAGTATCTCCGTCTCCATGCTAAATGATCTTGGAGAGACAGATCATTTGTCAAGCTAAGAGACAGGCAACCAATAGCGCCATCTGGTGCTGCATGGTGAATGACTTGATTTGAAACAGACTAAATGTTCACTAGCACTGGTGATGAGGCTGACGCGTGAGCTTGGCTGGTTAAAGAAATGCCAGGATGGAAACAGGGAAGGTGCTATTACCTGAACATCTCAGTCAGTTCTCCTTTCAACAGAGCTACAACCACTGGGAATCCAATACAGACTGGGACCAGGTACAGCAAGGCAGGCTGGGAAGGAAGAGAGAGACAAGACAACCAGTTGGTACCAGCCAAGTCGACATAAAGGTGACCCTTTGACCTGCATGTCATTAGTGTGACCTGGGAATCAGTGCCTCTCACCTGGGCGTGTTTGAAGGTATGCATGACCCAGATGGTCAGGCCCAGGCCAAAGATGTAGGCCAGGAAGCTGGTGTGGAAGTAGGTCCTGGTGTTCTTCTTCAGACTGGAGGGAGCAGAGACAGAACATTACACATGACAGGTAGGGAGAGGGAGGATATGGGCCATGATAGAAAAGAGTTAGAGCTCACCTGACATCAAAGCGGAGAAGTAAAGCAATGAAGATACCTGAAAAATAACATGTTATATTAACATTAACAGAGTGGTCAGAGCTATCAGAATAAAATAAGGTGTACTGGAGGTGGATCTAATACTGAAGAACTACCATTACCTAGTGGATGTGACAAGCCAATTTGTATGTAAAATTAGACGCTACTATTGAGGGAAGAGAATGTTTACTTGCCTGGAATGACAATATCTCCCAGGCCCAGCATTGCAAATTGACTGGCGCCCAGACCCTTCTCCAGCAGGTCCTGGGGAAACACCACTGAGATGGACAGAAGAGAAGGGGGAGAGAGAGGAAGAAATCGCTGTCACCGTGTCGTCAGATGTGATCTGATTAGAGACCAATAGAGCACACACACAGTACCTGGCATGAGTATTAAAATGGCGCTGAATGTACAGCAGATGTTTTAAGGGCTCCTGACCAATTCGACCATTTTGTCTGCTTTTCCCCGCTGATTTTAGCTTTATTTGGACCTAATGTTTCAGCCAGTGTTGCCTCACAAAAAAAGAGCTTCTGGACTTCACCAACTTTGAATTTGGATGAAGATTTCTACTTCAACGAGTCGAAGGCACAGGACATACGGTTCACCCCGGACCAGGCTCTAATCCCGACACTCGGAAGAGAAAGAAGGCAATATAAAGGCAGATGTAAGCACAAGAGAGGTGGTGTGCATGTCTGTTAACAGCTGGTGCGCAATCGCTAATATTAAGGATGCCTCAAGGTTCTGCCGTCCCGAGTTAGAATACCTCATGATAAGCTGTAGACCATACTAAGACCATACTATTTACCAAGAGAGTTATCTATATATTTTCATAGCCGTCTATTAACCGCCACAAATAGATGCGGTCACTGAGAGCACACTCAAGAAAACGCTCATCCAGAGGCGGCGCTCCTAGAGGCCAGTACGGTAATTTAATGCAAAACAACTGAAATCCGTCTGACCTAAATTCTACCAGCAAAAAATGACTCTCGATCACCTTTGCTTCACACAGAGACGCATACAAAGCTCTCCCTCGATTTGGCCAATCTGATCATAACTCCATCCTCCTGATTCCTGCATACAAACAAAATCTTAAACAGGAAGTACCAGTGATGCGCCCAATACGGAAGTGTTCCAAAGAAACGGATGCTAAGATACAGGACTGTTTCCCTAACACAGACTAGAATATTATTCTAAGGACTCATCCGATGGCATTGAGTTTACCACATCAGTCACCGGCTTCTTTAGTCTGTCGACGACATCATCCCCACAGTGACCGTACATACAGATTACCTCGTACCCCTGCACATTAACTTGGGACTGGTACCCCTTGTATATATACAGCCAAGTTATCGCTACTCATCGTGTATCTATTATTACACGTAACATTTTTTTCTGTTACTTCCCTTCTCTCTGCATTGCTGGGAAGGGCCCGTAAGTAAGCATTTCACTTAGTCCACACCTTTGGTTTGATAGATGCAGCTTTTCACAGGCAGTCTAACTAAAAGTGAAGTGTATGGCTTCAGACATTTACATAACATCCGTTAAAGTTAAACATTAAATACTGTCTATAAAATACTGACTGCAATGACTTTACAAAAAATAAAAAAATAAAGTCCCTTTACTCACACTTAATGGGTGCCTCGAACGACTTGGCCACAGTAACCATGACATTGGTGCCAAATACCTACAGGGATAACGGTTGTGTTTATTCAAGTGAGTCAATACACCCAGCTTAACGCTTTGACAGGCCCGAGAGGTTTACTACAAAGCAGAATCAATGAGTTAGCCATCTACCTTGTTTCAACATTTGGATATCTATCAATCGAAATATTTAAGATAAACTTGAAATTGGCATGGTCTAATTGACTCAACCAAAAACACATACCAAAGTTCAGCTTTCTTAATGACCCTGAACATCAATAGTTGTTTATCAAAGTAGCTGGATAACTCATTGATCCTGCTTTGTAGTAAACCCCGCTGGGCTATAACCTGGTAGTACAGTATTGGGGTGATGTGGTAGACTTACCCAGAAGACATCATAAACAAACAGCCCCCCCAGCAGGATGCAGCCAGTACTGATGTTGTTCAGGTGCAGAAGCTCCACCCCATTCAGGGCGAACGCCAGGCCAAAGAGGTTGTTGGCAATCCAGTGCTGGGAAGAACCAAAGAACACATGTTCAAAGAAGAACCAAAGAACACATGTTCAAAGAAGAACCAAAGAACACATGTTCAAAGAAGAACCAAAGAACACATGTTCAAAGAAGAACCAAAGAACACATGTTCAAAGAAGAACCAAAGAACACATGTTCAAAGAAGAACCAAAGAACACATGTTCAAAGAAGAACATGTTCAAAGAACAACCAAAGAACACATGTTCAAAGAAGAACCAAAGAACACATGTTCAAAGAAGAACCAAAGAACACATGTTCAAAGAAGAATATACACAACACCCACACAGACAGAAGACTAGGAACCATATGTGAAATGTATGCACACATGACTAGGTCGCTTTGGATACAATAGTTTGCTAAATGGCATATAGAAATAATATACGAAGACAAACTCAGATGAACACAACCACAAGAGTATTAAACTGGAGGGAATTTTCTAGGACTAACTATAGGCTTACACCATTACCCTCAAAAAGGCTAAAAACACACACATCCTTAATATACTGTCATTTTAACTGACCTTCTTGAGGATGTACCAGACCCCAACCACAGTGCTGATGACCAGACAGATCATGTCCTTGGTGTCAAACTCATAGTTGACAATCTCTGTTGGAGGGAGGGTAATCAGTGACATATTAAAACACACGTGCTTTTACAGTGTATTAACCATATTACTGCTTCTAGCGCTCATTCCGTTTCCGCCTCACCTTCTTTGGTCTCTCCCGAGCCCTGAGTGAAGAGCAGCTGGTACTGCTTGATGGGAATGTTAGCAGGGAAGATCCTGTTCATGAAGGGACTAATGGACAGATGGGGGGGGCAGAAATGATGTTGAGACTTTCAGGCTATATCCAATGTCATAAAGTGAAAGGAGAAGCTAATAAAGTGATGAAACAAAGCTCTCACCTCATTGTATGAGACAGTGCCAAAATCCCCAGGACAAAGAAATACATTGACAGCAGCAAGTTGATGTACTCTTGAGAGAAAACCTATGATTGAAACAAAACCAATTTAGGACTACTCCACTTACACAGCACTAGTCTCGCTCACTTTAAAATCAGAGAGCTGAAAAAGGGAACACAGTAAAAGGGAAAAAGGGAGTACAGTAAAGCAGAGGTACAGCGTATGTGGGAGATTGTTGGAGTGAATAGCAGTAGATTACTACACTGTAATACTGCAGGAAATGATTCAGGACAAAAACAAGTGATGCAGGGAGGAGGGGGGGGGGGGGGGGTGATGATGCTCACTTTGAAGAAAAGATAGAGGCCGAAAAGGGTGCAGCTGGCAATGATGGGGAACCGTGCAGCATCTCTGCCTGTGATGGTCTCTGGCATGTCTGAGGAGTTCTGAGGAGAGAGAAACAAAGGTTGATTTGAGTGGACAAGCATAAGCAGCAGGCTTCCTAAGTTCCTTCAAAACACACTAAATAATCAATATGCAAAGGGTTTTTTGGGGGGGACACTTTTTTTGGGGTCGCCTATGTCCAATGTGTAGAAAAGCCGTAACTTAGCTTTAAAAACAGCTAAATGGTGTCTCTGCGGCGGCCAACAGGAGGGCCTACCACCCATGAGCCCCATTTTGAATCCGGAAAAAAATGCACATTGCTAAAGTTCCACTTCAAAAGAGAAAGCACTAGAATTGATTGTTTAAAGAGACCATCTTTGTTTCATCACATCACAGACTAATTCATCACAAAATAAGTAGTTAGGTGACTGACAAACTCAGGCAGGTCATATGTTCGTGTCCCACTAGAGATAGGCCTAACTGAATGAAATGAGCAAATCTGCACAGGGAATATAATTAAAGCAAGGAACAAGACAGGACTGCAACGGGCGAGCGATTAATCCCATCCAACTCTAAAGACCTCATCTCCAGTAAAATACTAGAGGCCTTTAACTTATCACCATCTGTGCCAGTTTCTTCTTGAGCACAGTCATTGACCCTTATCAGCGTACACCCACCCCGTTCAGTGGGATTCTGGTCCAGGGGCCTTAACCTGTACACCAAACAGACCCACATGCTCATTGATTATGGGCAAAGCAGGACAATGAGGCCCACACCTTGACACTCGGTGCCTAATAACCAGAATGATTTCACACACACAGATGGGAAACATACACGCATAGCGACACTGTCATGACGCATCTTCCAGATTGCCACGAACAATGTGTCAGAATAATAAAAATATCTGACTGTTCTGATCATCAGTTCTAATACTCACTCTGTACTCATAATCGCAACCATTTTCTCCAGCAACCTAAGGACGAAATAAGTGCACAGAAAGTCATTAGCGGAGTATATTTAAAGGGTATAGTAAGTAATCTATAGTAAGCGCAAGGCGAGATTCTGGATGAGGCAGCAACCAACCACAATTCAACACCACACATGAAACGCTCTTTAGCAGAGTGCAAGTTAGTTAACCACACCACCAGAAAAGTAGCTAGTTTAGTTTCACGCCACTCAAGAAGCCTGTCCTCTCTAATCGGTCATGTCATCAGACAACCAGGTCGTGCATCATCGGTTTCCGTCCACCCACCGACTGAAAGACCAGAAGTGATGGCAGTAAGGACACGTGTAGTTAAGAGAATCAAACTAGGATTAGCATATTCCTACTATACATTGAGCACAGGGGCCTTAGAGAATTTTTTAAAAGACTAGCTAGAATTTAACTTTGAAACAATGTTAGCAGACTTCATGTTATCTAAACCTATCCCGATTATACACACGCCAAAACAAAATGCTCTGAACCTTGTACACATCTCAATCACCTGCTACAAGACTTGTCAGTAACACCCTCCTGGCTGAAATGATTCGAAAACATCTCGCGAACTAGCTCAATGTCATGATAAAAAAAAATATATTGGCTACTATCAACAATAAACTAATCTAGTTAGCTAGGTGAGTAAACTACCAGGCAAATAAGATGAACATATGGTGCACTGATAGCCCCAGTCAAGGCATGCCAGTCATTCACTGTAGTTACCTAGCCATGATTAGATAACTGGCTGGCTAGTTACATCATACTGGTCTGGATACACAAACACTGATTGTGGAATGTGAGTGACAGCTGGCTAGTGTTTCACGATACGTGTGCACTGGACAGACTGACAGGGGAATGAGGATCATTGCCTCTGTTTATGGCCCAACAGTTAGCTAACAGTGGGAACCTAGCTAGCTGAGTAAACTACCTAGGTACTTACTTGTAAAATTGCATTCATGTTAACATTACCTTGCTTTTGCCGCAGCTGACGGACCGCAGTGCACCGAAGAAGATGGGCAACAGGGCCATGAACACAAGGCTGCCATATGCCAGTGCTGTTCCCTCCGGTGTCGCCACAAACTTGGCCACTGTCGCGTTGACAGCGTCGGTACCATTTGAGTCGGTTACATTCAGTCCGTCCAGAGCGGGAGGTGAAGTTTCGCTAGGTAAGACCGATCCTTGATTAACATCGGCCATGTTTGCAAGTTGTCCACCAACCCAACGGAGTCGTGTACGCTATTTGCCTGCTATCAAGACAGCTCGTTTCTACTAATGTTGGATTCTCCTTTGCTAAGGCCACGTTTCCTAACTCTGGCAATCGACAAGCCTCTTCCTTGTTTGTTCACTTGTCAATATCGTTTCAAACCCGTACTTACTGCCGCCCAGTGGTCTGGGTGGTTTGTTTGGGTAGACAGATCCTCAAACAACAAAATGTAGCCTACTTTGTTTTAAAATCAATTTCGTTTTATTCAAATACTGGTGTACAATACATGCATTGAACATTTACAGTGACAATGTAAAAACCACATCACATAATAGAATGTTTTAAAAACCTAACTGAATTTGAAATATTACAACCATTAATTTACAAAATAGATGTTACTAAATGCAGAAGTGGTGGCTTCTGGAATCTGTAGCCTTCCATTCAAGATATTATACGTCAAATAACTGAAACCGCATTTCAGAGCAGAGCAAAATTGGGATCAGCAATCCAACACCAGAGCAAATCCATAGATATGTCCCTCAACTCCTTTCAATTCATTATGCCATCAATTTGTGTTGTGATAAATGTTGCTGTCTCTAAAATGTCTGCAATCTCATGGGGACCAGTCAGACAGAATCACTGTTTATTAGAGCAGTGGTTCTCAAACCTCTCCTCAGGGACAGTTCCATGCCAGCACACCCGATTAAACGTAGCAACTAATCATCAACATCTTAATTAGATGAATCAGGTGAGCAAGTTCAGGGCTACAGCAAAATAGTGAAGCATCTAGGGGTACCTGGGGATAGGTTTGACAAAACCTTGCATGAGTGAACCAGCTGCTCATTGAAGTTGTAGATGTCCATACTATTGAATTAGAATGAATTATACATTTCTATGATCCATACTCTGGAGAAGACCATCAGTCCTCCTCACACCATACTGGTTGAAGGTAAGATGTGCAGGGCGGAGGTGATGACAGAGAGAGCAATTAGCAGGAGAGGCTGAACCGGAGCTTGAAGCTGCCCTGACGATTTAGTCTTCAGCTCCACCTCAATAGGGAAGTGGTCACTCACTTCCAGAACCTGAAATTTGGAGATCAGTTTATTCTGTGTCATGACATCTACGACACAGGAAACAGACATAAAACAGGTGACTTTAGCATGTCTGGGATGTTACATCTTCTCCTGGGGCTTTGTTGAAGATGGATAGGAGTTTGAAAGGCTAAATGAAAACGTTGTTTGTAAAGAGGAAAAGGAAGTATTACCCTTTCCTTTGAGAGTTTATACTCATTGGCAATGTTGAAGACCTGAGCTGAATAAGGTTTGATGGCCTTCAGGAAGCGCTCTCCGTGTACCACAATCCTAAGAAAAAAAAAGTGTCAAATAGAGCTGAAGAGTAATATGTTATTGGATCCATCAATACAGATTGCTTATAAATCAAAATGCCTTCATTTCAAAGAATATCATTTCAGTGTAGCTCATTTTCAAATTTCCACCCACCTGTCATAGGCACAGCTGGCAGTATCCCCAACAGTGGTGTCCACCTGGTCCCTGATCAACCAGAAAAATCCAGGTATTGAGAAAAGTCGGATGTTCGCCTTGTCCTGCCGGGTCATGTGCCCACAACCAGCATTGAAGGCTCCAAGGAACATCACGTTCTATGGTACAGAGTGGCATTACATTGGTGAGAGGAGTATGTTCCAAAAGTTAGATATTCAGAATCATGTAGCATGACAGATAACTAACTGCATTCAGCTTACCGACACACACTATGAAAAATAAGAACCAAACAAACACCAGCAGGTAGTTGTCATGCCTCACCTCAGTATTCCACTTCTTTTTGATTTCCTCAAAAACATCGTAGAGCTTGTCAATCTCCTTGATTGCATCAGAGGCCATAGTGTGCAGCGGGATCAGAGCAAAGTCTCCAATCACTGTTCAGAGGAAGATCATTGGAAGTTATCCAAACAGTACACAATGAATTTCAAATTCTCATGAACTTAACTAACCTGTTTCCTTGGCTTGAAATCTAACAACAAAGGGGTCTCTGGAGAATGTAGCCGCATTCCCCCCCTTTCTGTCAACGTACTGGTACTGATCTGTCAACTCTACGGTTTCATCCCTGTGGAGAGGCAGTTAGTTATAGCACCATTCGTTTAGGCTTAAAGTCAAGCAGGGTGACAAAGTTTAACTAGCATGTAGGGCCGAGAGTCAAAAGGTTAGGACAGGGGAGGCGGCATATTTAGGATCTCAAATGAATGCAAGTTTACGTCACGAGAGTAGCATTTATAAATGAAGAGCTGTAATAGATGTAAAAGAAAGCTTCCCTTACCTGTACAGATAGACATATTGCTCCTGGTCCTGAGGTGTTCGCCCCAGAACTCCACTGGAAACATATTTATAGTGATAGGCATCATATCTAAGAAGAAATTAACAAAAAAAGGGTTGGTCCATAAATTAAGTGAAAAGACTTAAATTATTTTCTTTATAATCAAAATTTATTTAAAGTGCATTTAACAAAAGCCGCAATACACTTTTATAGGAAACAATCAAGGAATACAAAACAATGTATATATGCATCACTGAACGGTGCATGAGGAAAATCCCTCAAATTAAAATCCGGACCTCTAAGCCAGTTCCACTGCTTTCCCCCCTCCCCCCATCAGGGACTGTTTTAGACCTGGGACACCAGGTGGGTGCAACTAGTCATCAGGAAGAACAGAAAACCCATCAGGCTCCGGACCTCGTAGACCTCGAATATGCCTAAGGTAGAGTACTTGTTACAGTCATAAATAGAATTCAATGGATTCTCTTTCTATGGTAACAGTATCTAGATGCAACTGTACCTGTTGAGTGCTTCCACCAAAGCTTTAGTGGCATTGTCCTGTGTGTCTTTAACCTCCTGAAGGAGACAGATGTCACAGCGAGACACAATCTGTGGACAATCAACCAACCGGATTAGAACAAGAATGTCTAACAAATCACAGAAAGATACCTGGATGATTATAATAAAGTAATTGAGACTGATTTACCCAACAGTATGGAACTATAGTTAAAATGTTTGAGTTTAGTTCCTTCCTGGACCAGTCGTCATGAATAGCAACTGTATGATTGTGAAAAGACGAGGCAGTGTCTCACCCTGGTCAGAGTGTGCATCACCCTGAAGTTGGCTGATTTGGCATCGTCGAAGTTCTGGACATTGAAGGCACAGATCTTGAAGCTTGAACATGGCCCAAAAATACCAACGAGAAGGAGGAGGAGAGGAGAGTGGCAAGTCATGACTGAGCTGCTTGCTGTGAATGGAAAAGACATGTGAGATTACTGGTCATACATTGTTACTTTTGTTTTTACTACACTGAACAATACATATACACAGTGCAGTCGGAAAGTATTCAGACTCCTTCCCTTTTTCCACATTGTTACAGCCCTATTCTAGAATTGATTTCATTTATTTTCTTCAATCTACACAAAATATCCCATAATGACAAAGCAAAAACTGGTTAGACATTTTTGCAAATGTATTTTAAAAAAAAATTTTTTTTTTTTTAAAGTACCTTACATAAGTATTCAGACCCTTTGCTATGAGACTCAATTGAGCTCCGGTGCATCCTGTTTCCATTGATCATCCTTGAGATGTTTCTACAACTTGATTGGATTCCAACCTGTGGTAAATTCAATTGATTGGACATGATTTGGAAAGGCACACCTGTCTATATAAAAGGTCCCACAGTTGACAGTGCATGTCAGAGCAAAAAAACAAGCCATGGAGGTCGAAGGAATTGTCCACAGAGCTCCGAGACAGGATTGTGTCGAGGCACAGATCTGGGAAAGGGTACCAAAACATTTCTGCAGCATTGAAGATCCCCAAGAACACAGTGGCCTCCATCATTCTTAAATGGAAGAAGTTTGGAACCACCAAGACTCTTCCTAGAGCTGGACGCCCGGTCAAACTGAACAATCTGGGGAGAAGGCCTTGGTCAGGGAGGTGACCAAGAACCCAATGGTCACTGACAGAGCTTCTCTGTGGAGATGGGAGAACCTTCCAGGATGACAAACATCTCTGCAGCACTCCAATCAAGCCTATTTAGTAGAGTGGCCAGACGGAAGCCGCTCAGTGAAAGGCACATGACAGCCTGCTTGGAGTTTTCCAAAAGGCACCGAAAGACTCTCAGACCATAAGAAACAAGATTCTCGGTGCCACGTCTGGAGGAAACCTGGCACCATCCCTACTGTGAAGCATGGTGATGGCAGCATCGTGCTGTGGAGATGTTTTTCAGCGGCAGGGACTGGGAGACTAGTCAGGATCGAGGGAAAGATTAAGTACAGAGAGATCCTTGATGAAAACCTGCTCCAGAATGCTCAGGACCTCAGACTGGGGCCAAGGTTCACTCTCCAACAGGTCAACGACCCTAAGCACACAGCCAAGACAACACAGGAATGGCTTCGGGACAAGTCTCTGAAAGTCCTTGAGTGGCCCAGCCAGAGCCCGGACTTGAGCCCGATCGAACATCTCGAGACCTGAAAATAGCTGTGTAGCGACACCCCACATCCAAACTGACAGAGCATGAGAGGATCTGGAGAAAAGAATGAGAGAAACTCCCCAAATACAGGTGTGCCAAGCTTGTAGCGTCTTACCCAAGAAGACTCAATGGTGTAATTGCTTCCAAAGGTGTTTCAACAAAGTACTGAGTAAAAGGGCCTGAATACTTTTACATCAGTTTATTTTTGTTAAATTTGATATCTTTTCTAAACCTGTTTTTGCTTAGTCATTATGGGGTAGTGTGTGTAGATTGATGGGGGAAACAATTTAATCAATTTTAGCACAAGGCTGTAACGTAACAAAATGTGGAAAACGTCAAGGGGTATGAATACTTTCCGAATGCACTGTACATGCGCACACACGCGTATGTGGACACCCCTTCAAATTAGTGGATTCAGCCATACCCGTTGCTGACCATTGTATAACATTTAGCACACAGCCATGCAAACTCCATAGACAAACATTGGCAGTAGAATGGCCTTCCTGAAAAGCTCAGTGACCTCCAACGTGGCATTTCTGCCCTGCTATAGCTGCCCCGGTCAATTGTAAGTGATATTGTGAAGTGGAAAAGTCTAGGAGAAACAGCTCAGCCGTGAAGTGGTAGGCCACACAAGCTCACAGAACGAGACCGCCAAGTGCTGAAGCATGTAGTTCGGAAAAATCTGGCCTCTGTTGCAACACTCACTACGTAGTTCCAAACTGCCTCTGGAAGCAACGTCAGCACAATAACTGTTCGTCGGGAGATTCATGAAATAGGTTTCCATCACCATGCCAAGCGTCAGCTGGAGTGGTGTAAAGCTCGCCAACATAGGACTCATTCTCTGAAGTGATGAATCACTAGTCACCATCTGGCAGATGAATCTGGGTTTGGCAGATACCAGGAGAACGCTACCTGCCCGAATGCATAATGCCAACTGTAACATTTGGTGGAGGAGGAATAATGGTCTGGGGCTGGTTGTCATGGTTTGGGCTAGGCCCCTTATTTCCAGTGAAGGGAAATCTTCACAAAAACAGCATACAATGTCATTCTACACAATTCTGTGCTTCAAACTTTGTGACAACAGTTTGAGGAAGGCCCTTTCCTGCTTCAGCACGACAATGCCCCCGTGCACAAAGCGAGGTCCATACAGAAATGGTTCATCCAGATCGGTGTGGAAGAACTTAACTGGCCTGCACAGAGCCCTGACCTCAAACCCATCGAAACACCTTTGTGATTAGGACTGCGAGCCAGTCCTAATCGCCCAACATCAGTGCCAGACCTCACTAACGCTCATGGCTGAATGGAAGCAAGTCCCCGCAGCAATGTTTCAACATCTAATGGAAAGAAAGCCTTCCCAGAAGAATGGAGGCTGTTATAGCAGCAAAGGGGGAACCAACTCCATATTAATGCCCATGATTTTGGAATTAGATGTTCGATGAGCAGGTGTCCATATCTTTGGTCATATTGTGTATAAACGCAACAATTTCAAAGATTTTACAGAGTTAGTTCATAAGGAAAATAAATTTGGCCCTAATCTATGGATTTCACATGACTGGGAATACAGGTTTGCATCAGTTGGTCAAATACCTTAAAAGAAAAAAAAAGTAGGGGCGTGGATCAGAAAACCAGTCAGTAAAGATATGACCACCATGTGTCTACCATGTGTCTAATGCAGCGCTACACATCTCTTTCGCATTGAGTTGATCAGGCTGTTGATTGTGGCCTGTGGAATGTTGTCCCACTCCTCTTCAATGGCTTGGTGAAGTTGCTGGAAATTGGCTAGAACATGCTGTTGTACACATCGATCCAGAGCATCCCAAACATGCTCAATGGGTGACATGTCTGAGTATTCAGGCCATGGAAGAACTGGGACATGTTCAGCTTCCAGGAATTGTGTACAGATCGTTGCAACATGGGCCTGTGCATTATCATGCTGCAACATGAGGTGATGACGGCGGATGAATGGCACGACAACGGGCCTCAGGATTGCATCACGGTATCGCTGTGCATTCAAAATGCCAAAAGATAAAATGCAGTTTCTGCCAAATTCTCTGAAACGACATTGGTAGCAGCTTATGGTAGAGAAATTAACATTCAATCCTCTGGCAACAGCTCGTGGACATTCCTGCAGTGAGCATGCCAATTGCGCGCTCCCTCAACTTGAGACATCTGTGGCATTGTGTTGTGTGACAACTACAAAATTGGCCTTTTATTGTTCAACACATGGTGCACCTTTGTAATGATCATGCCGTTTAATTAGCTTCTTGATATGCCACACCTGTCAGGTGGATGGATTATCTTGGCAAAGGAGAAATGCTCACTAACAAGGATATAAACTTTGTGCACATGGAACATTTCTGAGATCTTATTTCAGCTCATGAAACCAACACTTTACATTGAGTTTATATTTTTGTTCAGTATATTTATGTAAAAGTACTTAAATAGTATCTGTACTATTTATATTTGACAACTTTTACTTCACTACATTCTTAAAGAAAATGTACTTTTTACACTATACATTTTCTGACACCCAAAAGTACTGACACCCAAAAGGAAAATGGTCAAATTGGCACACTTATCAAGAGAACATCCCTGGTCATCCCTACTGCCTCTGAGTGTTGGAGTGTACCCCTGGCTAGCCGTAAATAAAACATATTAAGCAAACCAGACACCATTATCTTAAGACATTTTAAATGATTTACACTTACTTTTGATACTTAAGTATGTAATTGCTCAAATGTATATTAAGTATATTCAACACCAAAACACTGACTTATTCAAGTAGTATTTTACTGGGTGACTTTCACTTGTCATTTTCTATTAAGGTATCTTTATACTTTTACTCAAATATGGTAATTGGGTACATTTTCCCACCACTGGGCCTTGTCAGACATGATTGTAGTTCTACAGTCGAAGTTGCGAGAGCGCCACTACCCTTAGTAATTCGCTTTCTCCCGAGCACCGACTGAAGTGATGCGCTCTCTCTCTCTATCCCTCCACTTTTGGAGGACCTGAGCCCTAGGACCATGCCTCAGGACTACCTGGCCTGATGACTCCTGGCTGTATCCAGTCCACCTGGTCGTGCTGCTGATCGTTTCAACTGTTCTGCCTGCGGCTATGGAACCCTGACCTGCCACCTCGTCTTGGACTCTCCCATGAAAAGCCAACTGATATTTACTCTCAAAGTGCTGACCTGTTGCACCCTCTACAACCACTGTGATTATTATTTGACCCTGTTGGTGATCTATGAACATCTTGAAGAACAATCTGGCCTTAAATGGCCATATACTCTTATATTCTCTACCCGGCACAGCCAAAAGAGGACTGGCCACCCCTCAGAGCCTGGTTCCTCTCTAGGGCGTTATTCCCTAGGTTCTGGCCTTTCTAGGGAGGTTTTCCTAGCCACTGTGCGTCTACATCTGCATTGCTTGCTGTTTGGGGTTTTAGGCTGAGATTCTGTATAAGCACCAACATTTTATTTATAAAAAAATAATAATTCCAGCCCCCGTCCCCACAGGAGGCATTTTGCCTTCTGGTAGGCAGTCATTGTAAATAAGAATTTGTTCTAAACTGACTTGCCTAGTTAAAGGATGAATTTAAAAAATCTGTTGATGTTAAAAAGGCTTCTTAATTACACTTGATATTGAATTCCAGCGTTTTCTAGTGTTAAAATACTCCTTTCGAAACCCCCACTTATCCATGTGGTTACTTTCAAAACACCCACTTTTCCTCAGATGCACCGAGATGACATATCAGTAGGGGCAGCACAGAGACCATGAGGGATGACGTCGTAGCTGGACCCTATTGAAAAGCGAGGTGACACACCTGTGTTAGCGTGACATGTAAACTCAGCAAAAAAAGAAACGTCCTCACTGTCATCTGCGTTTATTTTCAGCAAACTTAACATGTGTAAATATTTGTATGACACTAACCAGATTCAGGAACTGAGACAAACTGAACAAGTTCCACAGACATGCGTCTAACAGAAATGGAATAATGTGTCCCTGAACAAAAGGGGGGGTCAAAATAAAAAGTCAGTATCTGGTGTGGCCACCAGCTGCATTAAGTACTGCAGTGCATCTCCTCCTCATGAACTGCACCAGATTTGCCAATTCTTGCTGTGAGATGTTACCCCACTCTTCCACCAAGGCACCTGCAAGTTCCCGGACATTTCTGGGGGGGGGGAGGACCCTAGCCCTCACCCTCCAATCCAACACGTCCCAGACATGCTCAATGGGATTGAGATCCGGGCTCTTCGCTGGCCATGGCAGAATACTGACATTCCTGTCTTGCAGGAAATCACGCACAGAACGAGCAGTATGGCTGGTGGCATTGTCATGCTGGAGGGTCATGTCAGGATGAGCCTGCAGGAAGGGTACCACATGAGGGAGGAGGATGTCTTTCCTGTAATGCATAGCGTTGAGATTGCCTGCAATGACAAGCTCAGTCCGATGATGCTGTGACACACCGCCCCAGACCATGACGGACCCTCCTCCTCCAAATCGATCCAGAGTACAGGCCTCAGTGTACCGCTCAGTCCTTCAACAATAAAGGCAAATCTGACCATCACCCCTGGTGAGACAAAACCGCAACTTGTCAGTGTAGGGCACTTCACAGTACGGACATTGCAATTTATTGCCCTGGCCACATATGCAGTCCTCATGCCTCCTTGCAGCATGCCTAAGGCACGTTCACGCAGATGAGCAGGGACCCTGGGCATCTTTCTTTTGGTGTTTTTCAGAGTCAGTAGAACGTCCTCTTTAGTGTCCTAAGTTTTCATAACTGACCTTAATTGCCTACCATCTGTAAGCTGTTAGTGTCTTAACGACAACGAGGGGCATGTCCATTAATTGTTTTTGATGCTTCATTGAACAAGCATGGGAAACAGTGTTTAAACCCTTTACAATGAAGATCTGTGAAGTTATTTTGATTTTTACGAATGATCTAAGGCAGGGTCCTGAAAAGGGGACGTTTCTTTTTTTGCTGAGTTTAGTTGTGGAAGTGTGGTTTCGGATGGAGGCACCCATAGCTATACGGATCTGTGCAAAACTGCTATAGTAAGTCTACCTTTTATTTGAAGGATTTTTTCCACTCGCTTATGAAAGGTAAGGGCCATATGTTTCGAAAGCCATATTTAAAGCGATAATTAACATTTCTAAAACTTTAAAACACAGCGTAGGGATTGTAGTTCACATGAGCAAGTCATGGGCTAATCGCTGACAACTGTACTAAGAAAGCCCCAGCCCAGACAAAAATTGGTTTTATATTGGATATTCAGTTTGTCAATAGCTATTGAACAAAGTATGCCATAACTATGAAAAGTGTATATTCTGAATCAGGGTTGGATGGAGATAAATACACGTTTACACATAAGATTTCAGATTTCAATAGCTCTTACACAAAACGGTCCATGACTATGAAAATGTTGTATTTTGAATCAGTCGAGGATGGACAAATCCACAGCTTCTTTTTATTATTTTTTTGTATAAAATACAGTTCTATTTTCAAAAGCTCTAACACCAGGGTTTCCCCAAACTCGGTCCTTGGGACCCTATGGGGTGCACATTTTAGTTTTTTGCCCTAGCACTACACAGCTAATTCAGAAACAATTAATAATCAAACTTTTACAATACAAATCAGTTGTGTAATGTTAAGGCCAAAACATGCACCCTTTGGGGTCCTGGGGACAGAGTTTGGGAAATTATGCCTTACACAAAGCATGCCATGACTATGAAAATTATATATTCTGAATCAGGGGAGGGACAAAAATAAATGTTCATAAGAAGAGCTATTGAATATTGAAAGCCCTCCCCCAAAAAGAGGAGAATCTAAATCAGTCATGGAACGCTTTGTGTAAGAGCTATTGGCCAACAGTCATGTCATGATTGGTTCAATAGCTATTGACAAGAGAAACCCAAATATCCAATATAAAACTCATTTTACCTTGGTACCTCTCCAAGGCCTAGTTTCCCATAGCAATGGCATTTAGGCTTACCAATGCTCTGCCATTTCCTGGTTGCTAAAATTCTAACTTCGCCTAATTTCAGTTTTTACAAAACAAACAATGTAGAGTGTAGAGAATCATTGGACCAACTAAACCGAAGAAAAATATTGTATTTCCAACTGGTGTACAAAACTGAAAGTTAAAGACGCAAACAAAACTTAAGAAGCATAGAAGCACAATACTGATGACGGAGCAGCTCCTAGACAGTAGCGGTGCGTGGGTAAAATCAATGGGGGAGCACACCCCCAAAAAAGCCATATTACAACCTGTGTTGTGATTGAACAGGTTATAATTGCATTATTTGCTCTTTCATATGCCTTTCGACCGTGATATATAGGCCAAGACAATAAGAAGACAGTGGCAGAATAAATTCAACCACACCTTTGTTTCATCACAAAACCAGATAGTAACCTCTGTCTGGTGAAGTCCACAAAGCATATTGCATGTAACAGACAGTTACATGACCTACAGCATGGTCAAGCATGTTAATGTTTTCAACATTTTCGGACCACTAAACTATTGATTTAGAACCACAGAGTTAACGCAAGTTGTAAAGAAAACAGGAGCTGCCTCCACTATTCCAGCACACTTTCATCATCAAATCACCTATGCTTAGTCTAATAATGACAACTAAAAGAAACCAAAAACAATTTAGTCCAATCAAAGTAAGCTAAATATGATGTGGCTGTCCATGGTTATGGTGTGTGTGTGTGTGTGTGTGTGTGTGTGTGCGTGTGTGTGTGCGTGTGTGTGTGTGTGCGTGTGTGTGTGCGCGTGTGTGTGTGCGTGTGTGTGTGCGTGTGTGTGTGTGTGTGTGTGTGTGTGCGTGTGTGTGCGTGTGTGTGTAGTGGTGGATAAAGTACCCAAATGTCATACTTGAGTAATTTAAGTAAAGTTGTCTTAATAGAAAATGACTCAAGTCAATATACCTAAGTATCAAAAGTAAATTAATTGCTAAAATATAATTAAGTATCAATCACTTCAAATTCCTTATATAAAGCAAACCAGACATATAGCCAGGGGCAAGCTCCAACCCTCAGACATAATTTAGAAATGCAGCATGTGTTTAGTGAGTCCACCAGATAAGAGGCAGTAGGGATGACCAGGGATGTTCTCTTGATAAGTCTGAATTAGACCATTTCCCTGTCCTGCTAAGCATTCAAAATGTAAAAAGTACTTTTAGGTGTTAGGGAAAATGTACATATTTTTCTTCAGGAATGTAGTGAAGTAAAAGTATAAAGTTGTCAAATAAGTAGAAGTACAAATACCAAAAAAGTAGTACTTTCAAATATTTTTTACTGAAGTACTTTACATCTGTGTGTTTGTGCAAGTAAAAAAAAACATGTTGACTCAACCTACTTGTAGAGAAACGCCAATGTCATCCTCTTTCATGTTGATGAAATGGTCTATCACTGTCATACACTTCTTTTCGTTGTCCTAGGCTACCTGGCTAAAATGCTTGCTCGCTAGCCTAACTTCCATAGTTACTAGTTAACATTAGCCTTCTACATCTAGCTACGTATTGAGCTAACATCCTCTCAGGCCAGGGACACAACAAACAATGTATGAATTAATGGTTGGATCAGAATAGCCGTTATAATCATTGGCCAGTACAGAGAATTAAGTAAAACCACAGATTTTGCTTAATTCTAGCTAGATAGCGAGCTAGCCACCGTAGGACAACTAGATGCAACAATTAAAGTTGTTCCTGTCAATGACATATGCTCAATGCGATTTGATAGGATAGACGCCAAATCCAAGCCGTCTTCCTTAGACTTTTTTTTGGGGGGGTGTCAGGACAATGCACACTTGAGCTTGCTCAGTTTAGCTCAAAGCTGATTAGCTAATTTATACTTTTTTTGTCAAGTGAAGCAAAATGCTCGCTGGCTTCCCTTGCATTCAATGCTACGTGGGGCAACAATGTCATACTCTTTGACCACAGAGAGACAGGGGCACAGTTTCTCTCACAGATGTTTTCTCCTGTGAGATGCAGTCAGCATATTGCGAATTGAAGGAAAGTTATTAAACAGACGAAATATACATAAAATATATGGGGAGGGGGGTCTGGCTTTCCCTTGGCCTCCATGAATATACCCCACTGCTCCTATAAAGATATTGCCTATGGCTGCACATATTTGGCACATCATTGCGCAAGTTAGGCTACACATGTAATATTTTGAGAAATTACAGACAGTAGCATACAAGTATCAAAATACAACTCAATTGATTTAACATTAAATATATTTCAATATGATAGGCCTGTAGACTACCGTAGACTCAACCCACCTGTTGTGTTCCTTTCATGTTAACTCATTCTGTGTTCCCGGTCCAAAATGACCGCCCCATTATAGCTGATTTATAAATCCATAATAATACATATCACCTAATGTTGTGTTAGATCGTTTTAATCAACTTAAGTTCTTGTGAACATTACAAGTTTTAAACTTCTATTTGCTATTTATGGCCTGTAGGCCTCACTGACCTGAGCTCATACAACTCATTTGAGTTTTTAAAAAAAAGCATAATTTATTATTTTGACTATAAACAAATACTCAGATGACAGTGCTAATTATCACAGACTACTTTGTGTCAAAGTTTAACAAGGACTCTCCTCCTCACCAGTGTCATGATCAAAGATATGATCAAGAGCCTCACATACAGTTTATCGTTTGGTCATTGTGGTGCCACAGAATGAATTGTGAACAAGGCCTCAAAAAAACTTTATATACCAGAGCTGCGAGAAAAGTTCTATGTAATATTGTTTCAATAATATGATTATTTGTGAGAATGCCAACAGCTGTGGTTTCCGTGGGGGTTTTCCATGGAAGCCAAGAAGGGGAGTAAGGTGTGTGTGCTCAAACACACATGCCTCTGGGAGAGGAAGTGTGTCCATCTGATGAATGGGCATGTGCCTGAACTCAATTTTATACACTAATTGTAGTCTTCCCCATTCATTTCTAATGACCGGTCAAGGGAACACCAAGGGTGTACAAACGTTAAATAAAACATCCAAAATGTAATGAAAATCATCTAAATGTATTTTGTATGTTCATATGCCCTGTGTGGACAAAGTCATGGAACCGTATGACAATAAGATTAAATGAACTACATTTTTCAGAGAGAACTTGTAAATCGGTCCAATTCGACCGGAAACAGAGCAGGAGGGTTAATGCAGTCATTTCGGTTTTAATTTTTAGCATATTCTGACGCGGGAGGGTAAAAATCAATCTGACGAACTTTGCTGTTCTACGAGTCGTCTGAGACAGGCGTTATGTGCGACGTTAATAGCGATTGTTTTTTTGAAACAGCTCTAAGATTTAAAGATGCTCCAACGAAGGATCTAACGTGTGTGGTTAAAGTTAGATATAAGTCTGAGAATTCAACATTTGTCTATAAAACATTCACACCAGCAGAAAAGTGATTAGATACAGAGACTCAAAAGAAGCAGACAAAACTCGGCGGCAGGTAGAGCGTTGGCCCTGTAACCGAAAGGATGCTGGATCGAATCCCTGAGCTGACAAGGTAAAAATCTGTCGTTCTGCCCCTGAACGATGCAGTTAACCCACTGTTCCCCGGTAGGCCGTCATTGTAAGTAAGAATTTTTTCTTATCTGACTTGCGTAGTTAATTATTATATATTTTTTTAAAGCAATTTCCTCCATGATAGTTTGTAGGCAACAACAAAAGCATTGAAGCAGAATTACATTTAGAAGCTTTTGGTGAGCAAGGTGAAGATACAATATTTGAACAGAAACAGTGAATATCATTAGTCTACCTTGTTTGAAGAGAATTTGATGAATTCCAGGTACACGGTGTTGAATTAGACTAATCTTTAAACACCTTGACAAAAGTCCCGTCTGGCTGCCGCTGGGTGTAGGGCAAGTATCCGTTTTCACCACACCTTTAACACATCTTCCTGTCAGGTGATGTCCCGATCCGCTTCCTTTTTTTGTTCTTGTAAACTGGAATCTACCAGTTACACGGTCTGACTAAATGCACTGCAAAAATATGGAAAGTTAACACTCAAACCAGAATGTTGAATACAATTCTATTTGAACGTACTCTACCGGTTGTCTGTGCGGTTGGTCCTTATGTGCATCGAAATTATAGAAAATATATCTGAAGGAAAGTATTATTTAGCTGAATTTTTTGAGCGCCGGTGGGTGTATGGTTTTGTCAATTTATATTTTCAATCTCCTGATGTATTCGCATGTGATGGACACTATGTAAATAATCGCCTAATGTAATAGGAGATTGCCGGCAAAAAAATGCTCGCTTGCAATTTTACTGCACATCGCCCGCTAATATATAATAGCTAATCTGTGGTTCGGTTGGCAATTGTTTATATATTGTGCAAGTGTTTACTTTGCATACATCAGTAGATTGAAAATACAAAACCAGAAATACAATCCGACAGAACCATATACACACCAGCGTTCTAAAAGTCTGGTTAATAACACTTTCCTGTGGATATTGTGTCTCAAATTTCCACCCACATAAGGATGAAATCAGTGGACAACAGGTCAAATTCAAATTACGTTTATTCAACAGTCCGACTTGTAAAGGGACTGTTTGGAATTTGTGCCCCTATATGTTAGAGAAGAGCGAGGAAGGAGACTTCCACAGGGGGGAAAAACAGTGCGCAAACTACACAGATCTGAGTCAGTCATGGCCACTTCTCAAATATCTTTAAATAAAAAATATAAACATGTCATTCTTACGTGACAGCTTTACAAATTCTCAAATAATACTTCTTACATAAACACATATTTTCATGTGGGCGATCAATTAATTTGGGACTTTTAGCCTAATTTACAATAAACACCAATAAAACATATTTGAGAAGTGTGACACCAATCCACCAGACTGTCTAGTAAATCTCCAAAATTATTAAATTGTTCTATTGAGAAAATTAGAAATTTTCTCCCCAGTGGAAAGCAATCTGAAAATGTAATAGTCTTATCAGTGCTTTGTAGAAGGCACACATCTGTAGAATAAACATATTTCAAGCAGTTAATGAATCAATATTTATCAAGCATCTCACCCAAACATTCAACTGTCTGCAATGTTATGTTTGCAAGTGTGATTATGGTACAGCTGATGCGTCTGTCTCTCTGCACATTCCTCTGCCCAGGCATTGCTGACACAGGAGGAAAGCTTGGCATGGGCCCTCAAATCCTGAAAAGGTTCTACAACTGTACCATTGTAAGCATATTGACTGGCTGCATCACTGCTTAGCACCGCCCTCGATCGCACAGAGGGTTGTACGGCCCCCCCGCCATCCAGGACCTCTATATCAGGCGGTGTGAAAAATTGTCAGACCCCAACCACCCAAGCCATAGACCATTTTCTCTGCTGCCGCACAGCAAGAGGCACTGGTGCATCAAGTCTGACAACAACAGGCTCCTGAACAGCATCTATTCCCAAGCAATATAATAAATAGCTAACAAAGTAGTTACCTTGTATCTTTATTTACCTTTTTCTCTATGCACACTCACAGGGCCTTACACACTTACACTGTCACTCCAACACACACACAAACACCCACTCCATCATCTGCTCACTCACACATAATATGCACAAACATTTATAATGACTCTACACACCCACTCACATGCAAGTTGCTGCTACTCTGTTTATCTTATATGCTGTTGCCTAGTCCCCTTGCCCCTATACATATCTACCTCCATCACTTAACATGTAAATATGGTATTGGAAATTACTTTTGAAATATTTCCTGTATATAGTATGCTTACTTACTTGGTGTATTTGTTATTCCTCGTGTTTTTTTCCAGTGATTATTGAATTGTTGCATTTTGAGTTTGCAAGAAAGGCATTTCACTGTACTTGTGCATGTGACATTAAATGAAACATTCCTGACCGTACAACTCCTGGAAAGTTATTTTATGTATTACCTAACCATGCATGTCATATGTTCTAGCAATCAGCTGATGATGCGCCACGCCACCATTGGTTGATGCATGCAACGTCTGAGCAGGGGATGCGACCTCTGATAGATCATGAAATAGAACATCTTTGGATCCACCCTGATTGATTGATTGAATTTATTTGACAATTTGTAAAATCCATACATAAGGGCGCTCCAGCTGGTGATGCCTCCACATTCAATATTCAATTTAAGAAAATCATCAAGGATAACACAATAAAGCTTAACAGCTTATTTCAGCTTTTCTCTGTATGTATCATTGATGTCGCTCTTGCTGCTGGTGATTCTCTGATCCACCTCTTACGCAGACGACACCATTCTGTATACATCTGGCCCTTCTTTGGACACTGTGCTGACACCTCCAAACGAGCTTCAACGCCATACAACACTCCTTCCGTGGCCTCCAACTGCTTTTAAATGCTGGTAAAACTAAGTGCATGCTCTTCAACCGATTGCTGCCAACACCCTTCTGCCCGACTAGCATCACTACTCTGGACGGTTCTGACCTAGAATATGTGGACAACTACAAATACCTAGGTGTCTGATTAGACTGTAAACTCTCCTTCCAGACTCACATTAAGCATCTCCAATCCAAAATTAAATCTAGAATCGGCTTCCTGTTTCGCAACAAAGCATCCTTCACTCATGCTGCCAAACGTACCCTCGTAAAACTGACTATCCTACTGATCCTTGACTTCGGCGATGTCATTTACAAAATAGCCCCCAACACTATACTCAGCAAATTGGATGCAGTCTATCACAGTGCCATCCGTTTTGTCACCAAAGCCCCATATACCACCCACCACTGCGACCTGTATGCTCTCGTTGGCTGGTCCTCGCTACATATTCGTCGCCAAACCCACTGGCTCCAGGTCATCTATAAGTCTCTGCTAGGTCAAGCTCAGCCTTATCTCAGCTCACTGGTCACCATAACAACACCCACCCGTAGCACGCGCTCCAGCAGGTATATTTCACTGGTCATCCCCAAAGCCAACACTTCCTTTGGCCGCCTTTCCTTCCAGCTCTCTGCTGCCAATGACTGGAACGAATTGAAAAAGTGACTGAAGCTGGAGTCTTATATCTCCCTCACTAACTATAAGCATCAGCTGTCTGAGCAGCTTACCGATCACTGTACCTGTAAATAAATAGCACACCCGACTACCTCATCCCCATAGTATTACTTACCCTCTTGCTCTTTTGCACCCCAGTATCTCTACTTGCACATCAATCACTCCAGTATTAATGCTAAATTGTAATTATTTTCACCTCTACGGCCTATTTATTGTCAACCTCCCTACTCTTCTACATTTGCACACACTGTACATAGATTTTTCTATTTTTATTTTCTTTTGTGTTATTGACTATACGTTTGTTTATGTGTAACTCTGTGTTGTGGTTTTTGTCGCACTTCTTTGCTTTATCTTGGCCAGGTCGCAGTTGTAAATGAGAACTTGTTCTCAACTGGCCTACCTGGTTAAATGAAGGTGAAAATATATATTTATATTTTTTAATCCATTGTGGTCCTTTTGAAGAGGGAAAGGGGATGATGAGGCTTCGCTCCAGACCCAAGCATTCCGAGTCTTTGCAGTGAGCATTCTCATTTGGCTCTTAGTTGAAAATGCTTAAAAATCAATCTAGAACCATGAAAAAAATGATGCAAATAACCAATGTCAAGCCCGAAATGTTCGTGAAATGCGAGTTCAAACATTTTTTTTTTCCTGGCCAAATTATGAGATGGTCTGCCCCAGCAAAATAGTTTAGTTTTATTATGCACTGAAATAGTTTTATTATGCACTGAAATAGTTTTATTATGCACTGAAATAGTTTTATTATGCACTGAAATAGTTTTATTATGCACTGAAAAATTCAACATGTAACAGATTGACGCTCTCTCTGCACTATTTATTCTTTCTGCAGTGAGGATTCATCCTCTTCAGATAATTATTTTGTAACGTATCTGTTTTTAGCTCAAAGCAGTAGTGGCAGCAGAGTTACTTTTGAGGAAAGGAGAAACTCAATTACAATCGTATTAAAGCCCATTGTGTACAGTACGTTGCCCATACGTCGTCAATGGGCCACGCGGTGAGCTCTCCTTCAGAGAGAGAATTTGAGTCAATTGGGCGCAAGCTCAAAAACCCAACATTAGCATTAATTTCGTCAACATGAAGTACAACATTACATATTTTCCGAGGTGTTAGATAATTAATTTTTTCTCATTACTATCATATAGCTTTGGAATTGTTAGGGTTCGTTCCTTATGTCCTTCTTTGTCAATCATTGGTTCATTGGTGAAATTAGCATTATGACAATATATTTAATTAAATCATTCAAAAACCTTTATTAATGCAATTGCAGACAGAAGTTGACAAACAGGAACATAGCACCATGTTTCTGAGTAAGTTCTGCCCCCACCAAAAGGTCTCCAGTGGTTTTATTAAACCCTAAGTCGCGACCTGGTGACGTCACTACCTATATCATCATCCTCTACTCCTGGGACCAAAACCATGCCTACAAAGCTGTATAAACAGGGCCTTTGTTGTTAGCTAAACACTTAGCAGTAAATGTCCCCTTCCCCCAAAGTTGACCTATTGTGGAATGTTTACCTAGTCTTATCTCCTTCACTCCCCTGCAGAGTTCTGTCTAAGGGCCTCTTTATAATGAGGCAGAAAAAGAGAGAACTAAAATACAAATGTAGAACAATACTAAACTTCTACAATGACTATATCTATTGTTAATCAGTAGTCTAAAACCCTATAAATGTAAGGAGGGAGGGGTCTTTTAACCCCTCCCCTTCTATTAATATAACATAAGCATAATCAATTATTCTACTACACCAAACATTTGTACAGCCCCAATCATGACCCCTAGGTAAATCCTAACAGAATCGTGACATTACATACTTTATAGGGAAATAATAAGGTTTCTCGATGTATACCCTGATTTTTTTTTTTAAAAGGTATTGTGTGGTGATTAGCTTAGCAACTGCGTGACGCTGCATGACAAGCCCGTAACCAACAATGCAGTTAAGAAAAAGAGTTAAGAAAATATTTACTAATTAAACTAAAGTAAAAAATGGAGTAACAATGAAATAGCAATAACAAGGCTATATACAGGAGGTACCATTACCGAGTTAATGTGCGGGGGAACGGGTTAGTCAAGGTAATTTAGGTAATATGTACAGTTGAAGTCGGAAGTTTACATACACCTTAGGCAATTACATTTAAACTCAGTTTATCACAATTCCTGACATTTAATCCTAGTAAAAATTCCCTGCCTTAGGTCAGTTAGGATCACCACTTTATTTTAAGAATGTGAAATGTCAGAATAATGGTCGAGAGAATGATTTATTTCAGCTTTTATTTTGTTCATTACATTCCCAGTGGGTCAGAAGTTTACATACAGTCAATTATTATTTGGTAGCATTGCCTTTAAATTGTTTAACTTTGGTCAAATGTTTCGGGTAGCCTTCAACAAGCTTCCCACAATAAGTTGGGTGAATTTTGGCCCATTCCTCCTGACAGAGCTGGTGTAACTGAGTCAGGTTTGTAGGCTTCCTTGCTCGCACACACTTTTTCAGTTCTGCCCACACATTTTCTATAGGATTGAGGTCAGGGCTTTGTGATGGCCACTCCAATACCTTGACTTTGTTGTCCTTAAGCCATTTTGCCACAACTTTGGAAGTATGCTTGGGGTCATTGTCCACTTGGAAGAACCATTTGCGACCAAGCTTTAACTTCCTGACTGATGTCTTGAGATGTTGCTTCAATATATCCACATAATTTTACTTCCTCATGATGCCATTTATTTTGTGAAGTGCACCAGTCCCTCCTGCAGCAAAACACCCCCACAACATGATGCTGCCACCCTCGTGCTTTACGGTTGGGATGGTGTTCTTCGGCTTGCAATCCTCCCCCTTTTTCCTCCAAACATAACAATGGTCATCATAGCCAAACAGTTCTATTTTTGTTTCATCAGACCAGAGGACATTTCTCCAAAAAGTTTGATCTTTGTCCCCATGTGCAGTTGCAAACCGTAGTCTGGCTTTTTTATGGCGGTTTTGGAGCAGTGGCTTCTTCCTTGCTGAGCGGCCTTTCAGGTTATATCAATATAGGACTCGTTTTACTGTGGATATAGATACTTTTGTACCTGTTTCCTCCAGCATCTTCACAAGGTTCTTTGCTGTTGTTCTGGGATTGATTTGCACTTTTCGCACCAAAGTACATTCATCTCTTGGAGACAGAATGCGTCTCCTTCCTGAGCGGTATGACGACTGTGTGGTGTTTATACTTGCGTACTATTGTTTGTACAGATGAACGTGGTACCTTCAGGCATTTGGAATTTGCTCCCAAGGATGAACCAGACTTGTGGAGGTCTACAATTTAATTTCTGAGGTCTTGGCTGATTTCTTTTGATTTTCCCATGATGTCAAGCAAAGAGGCACTGAGTTTGATGGTAGGCCTTGAAATACATCCACAGGTACACCTCCAATTTACTCAAACTATGTAAATTAGCCTATCAGAAGCTTCTAAAGCCATTACATAATTTTCTGGAATTTTCCAAGGTGGGAAAGGGCAGTGTGGAGTGCAATTGAGATTGCGTCATCTATGGATCTGTTGGGGCGGTATGCGAATTGGAGTGGATCTATGGTTTCTGGGATGATGGTGTTGATGTAAGCCATGACCAGCCTTTCAAAGCACTTCATGGCTACAGACGTGAGTGATACGGGTCGGTAGTCATTTAGGCAGGTTACCTTGGGGTCCTTGGGCACAGGGACTATGGTGGTCTGCTTGTAACATGTAGGTATTACAGACTGGGTCAGGGAGAGGTTCAACCTCCCCATGTTCAACCTGCAGATCGATGTACCTCACAGAGTGGAGTCTGACATTTGCAACGGCACCATGCAATGCACTCTGGACTGAAGTGTCAGACAAATAGGAGAAATGTGTTTAGACCCTCTGTGTAACGCGAACGTCTAGCAACTCAAAGGTTGTTAGTTTGATCTCATTATAGACAACCTTAACATTTTAGCTAATTAGCAACTTTTCAACTACTTACTACTTTTTAGCTACGTTGCAACTACTTAGCTTAGAATGTTAGCTAACCCTCCCCTTAACCCTAACCATCAACCTTTTAGCTAACCATTCTCCTAACCTTAACCCTTTAACCGAACTCCTCAACTTAACCCTGAGCACACGCATACATTCAATGTATGACGCAACAGTACACCCATCATAAATACTTTTAATAAAAATTAACCATCAGTTTTAAAACTGAAAATGTAAAATTGTTTGTGTAAAATTAATAGTGAAATACGACTCACAGCAGATCGCTTTCCACACACCCACTCCTTTCTACACGACCCCTGTCATGTAAAAATCTTCACTTTCCTTTCCACACGCCCACTACTTTTCTTTCAACACACGCTCTCTGTTGGCCACTGTGCTTCCACTCATCACCATATTTGGTAGTGAGCGGAAACGTCAACTGGATATTTCACATTTATACATCTGGCTCATTGTTCCATCTGTGGTTATACGTTCCTCCATTTATTGTCCAATATGATTCCTATCTCCTCCTTTCTCCAATGTCTCTGGTAAAAGAATGCAAATCAGGGAGCCAAATGAACATCTCTTTCACCGATACAATTTGGCTCCTGACGTTCACCAAAAACATCTGTTCAAAATGATCAGTTTGTTCACAAACGACCCATCCCTAGACCCAACCACCAGACAGAAGACATACTGTCCTGGGTGGGGGGGTTAAGGAAGAAAGTGGAGCATATTATGAATAAACATGGAGTGGGGGATTGATTACACAGGTCATGCGAAAGATCTGGTGAAGGGGAAGATGATGGACAAGGAAAAAAAAGGAGAACAGTGCAAATTGTTATGAGGGAAAATGGAATGAGGGTTTTCACAGAACTTGAGGAAATGGAGAGTGACGAGAGTGAGATATGAATTAGATATGGTGGCAGGTGCAGTGACTGTTGAGGAGAAGTTGAGTGTAGCTCAGTAGGTAGAGCCTGTTGCTTGCAATGCCATGGTGGTGAGTTCGATTCCCATAGGGGACCAGTATTTGGGGGGGAGGAGTATGAAAATGTATGCATTATTGAAAGTTGCTCTGGATAAGAGTGTTTACTAAAATGTAGAGGCTAGCAGTGTGGTTAGGAAGATGTTGTCTATGAGGGAGACCTTCCTTAGTGCTGGTTCTATAGGTTTTTCTGTAATGACAAGTTATCCGTACCACCAGAGGGTGAAGGGGGACCTGTATCAGTGATGTTGACCAGAAAGACAGACCCTCTGCTGAGATATAACACCCCATGTACTCACCTAAATTTTTCTGTCCCACGTATCATATGACCGCGTACAAAACCAAAATTACCTTATTTTTGAGCATATAAAAATCTGCCAATGGCAAACAAGGTCTGCCAATGGTACATATATATATACATATACATATAGCAGTGTGGTTAGCGTCGAGTGCTAAATAGAGGAATAGTGTTCTAGTAGCTCAGAGATGGAACTACAAGAAGGTGGATGATTTTCCTGCAGCGAGGACCACCGAGGATGTGAAAGATGATTCTGTCCCAGTGCGAGTAAAATTTGTGGAAAGAATAGATTCTTGCATTTTGGCTGATCCATATGTGGTGGTAGGTTGGGTGGAGAAGAGGTTGGGTACTGTTGAGTTGGTGAAAGTAACTAAGAGTGGACTAGTGATGATTTATAGTGTTTCTTCAGCGGGTGGTCACTCCAGATCACGCGATCAGGGACAAGAAATGTGGCTTGCTTTGTTCTCTGGAGCAGGTCACCATTGAAAGTGAATATTCCGGTGTCTGTGACACTCGCTGTTTTGGTGCGACACAGATCTGGTGGCGAGTGTGGGGAAACGGAGAAGAAGTTGTCTGTCCTGTTGAGTTTTGAAGTAAAGTCGTTGCCAGATAAGGTTAAGGTAGGAAGTGTAAGTTGTCCCGTGAGAGAGTTTTGTTCCCAAAATACTTTAGTGTTTTAGGTGTAAAGTTTGTGGGCAATGTTGCAGCAGTATGTGGGAGGGAGAGTCCTAGATGTGAGAAGTGTTCAGGAGGGCATGAGACAAAGGAGTGTGTAGTTTCAGTGGATAAAGTTGTGGAGGTGCCCATGGGGCTGAAGATCAGAGGTGTCCGTTGAGAGAAAATCAGGTTGAGGTTGCTATGGTCAGAGTAATACAGTACAGTACAAAGTGAAGAGAGTGGGAGAGGAAGATGGGACACTGAGAGGATTCCTGTGAGTAGGCTTAGACTAATAGAGAGTGATGGGAAGACTATGTGCTTTCAGTAAGGTAGGTTTCTTGGCAATCATAGCTATGGTTGTCAATTGTACTGCAGAAATGGATCAAAAGTCACAGAAAATAGAGGTTGTGGTGGCAGCAGCAGAGAAATACTTGGGATTGCGAGGTTTTACTGCAGAACAGTTGCAGGGGGTGTTGAGTGGCAGTGTTCTGTCCTCTCAGACCGTTGGTCTGGAGCAGTGGTGTAAAGTACCTAAGTAAAAATACTTGAAAGTACTACTTAAGTAGTATTTTGGGGTATCCGTACTTTACTTTTACTTCACTACATTCCTAAAGAAAATAATGTACTTTTTACTGCATACATTTTCCCTGAAACACAAAAGTACTTCTGACATTTTGACAGGAAAATTGTCAAATTTACACACTTATCAAGAGAACATCCCTGGTCATCCCTACTACTTCTGATCTGGCGGACTCACTAAACACAAATGCTGTGTTTGTAAATTATGCCTGTGTTGGATTGTCAATCCGTCAATACATTTTTATTTTTAAATGGTGTCGTCTGGTTTGCTTAATATAAGGAATTTGAAATGGTTTATACTTTTACTTTTGATACTTAACCGTTGTGTGGTGTTTTCAATGTTTACTAAAATAAAAATGGTTTTGTGAAGAATATGTAAAAAAACACATTTTCAAGTGTGTGCACACTGTGCATCCCCCTACTGTACACATTTATATTACATATGCGGTGTTCGGGTACACTGGACCCAAGGCTAGGAAAAGTGTGTGTGTGTGTGTATGTGTGTGTGTGTGTGTGTGTGTGTGTGTGTGTGTGTGTGTGTGTGTGTGTGTGTGTGTGTGTGTGTGTGTGTGTGTGTGTGTGTGTGTAGGTGAAAACAAGTAAAAATGAAACAAAGGTTTGCTTTGTTCCTTCATCCTGTCTTCCTCCTCCCTGGGCCTGCTGTTTCAACATATCACCAATAACCTGTCTGTCTCCCTGCCTGTCTCCCGCTTTTCTCGCACTCTTTGTCCTTTGTAGTGTGTGTGAAACTACACAATGTCTTGCGGGAACCTACACAATGTTATTACAATACATTTTTTTAAATGCTGTATTTTCCCACACTCTACCCCAGCCAGGTGCAAATTGAGGGAGGGACACAACAAATAAATAGCTTTGCATGTGTGGCTCTTTACCACAATCAATCAGTATGTCAAAAATAATCTCTGCTCAGAGGGCCTTAGAAAGAATGTTTGCCGAGAGAGAAGCTAGTGTGGAAGGAGCGTCTTCCACTTTGGAATATTCAGAATATTAGGATCATGTCTCTGTCAATTCGGAGTCTGACAGTGAGTTGGAAGAAGAGGATGAGATTGACCCTCAGCCAGCCACAGCACCAGCCCGTCAGCAACCAGCTCATCAGCAGCCTGCAGGAGGAGAAATATGGATGTCAAAAAATTGTGAAATTGAAGGGTTCTTCTTGCCCAAGGAATGAGCCACCTCGCATGGCTGCCAATGTGATAAGGATGCAACCAGGGCTGACGCAGATGGCGGTTACTCATGTGCAGGACATAAATTCTTCTTTTGAACTGTTCATCCCAGACACCATCCAGAAAATCATTTTAGACTGCACTAATTTGGAGGAAAGGCGTGTTTTTGGAGAGAGACCAAGCTCATTTACATGCCTATGTGCTGTAAAAAAAAGTTATCTTTGTGTAGAGACCAAGGTCTGGCCCTGGGGTCATCCTTCCCTGGTACCTTATAGAACAGAAACATTAACTTGAATCCGGTCTCCTTAGGTTTTATCACCCAAAACACATTGTAAATCTCCTGTCAGGGTAGCCTAGAGGTTAGAGTGTTGGACTAGTAACCAAAAGGTTGCAAGTTCAAATCCCTGAGCTGACAAGGTACAAATCTGTCATTCTACTCCTGAACAGGAAGTTAACCCACTGTTCCTAGGCTGTCATTGGAAATAAGAATTTGTTCCTAACTGACTTGCCTAGTTAAATAAAGGTAAAATAAATACATATAATCTCCCGAGGCCCACTTTCAGTTCACACAGACACAATAGAGTTATAAGAACCCTCTATTATGTTGCATAAAACAACCATTTGATGCAATAAAAGTATTATAACATAATCTTGCAATTTTGCTCTCACAATTACTAGATGCTGTTCTTCCACTAATCTCATTGCAACTCCCCTCCAAGTCTCCGACCACTACCTTGTATCCTTTTCCCTCTCGCTCTCATCCAACACTTCCCACACTGCCCCTACTCGGATGGTATCGCGCCGTCCCAACCTTCGCTCTCTCTCCCCCGCTACTCTCTCCTCTTCCATCCTATCATCTCTTCCCTCTGCTCAAACCTTCTCCAACCTATCTCCTGATTCTGCCTCCTCAACCCTCCTCTCCTCCCTTTCTGCATCCTTTGACTCTCTATGTCCCCTATCCTCCAGGCCGGCTCGGTCCTCCCCTCCTGCTCCGTGGCTCGACGACTCATTGCGAGCTCACAGAACAGGGCTCCGGGCAGCCGAGCGGAAATGGAGGAAAACTCGCCTCCCTGCGGACCTGGCATCCTTTCACTCCCTCCTCTCTACATTCTCCTCTTCTGTCTCTGCTGCTAAAGCCAATTTCTACCACTCTAAATTCCAAGCATCTGCCTCTAACCCTAGGAAGCTCTTTGCCACCTTCTCCTCCCTCCTGAATCCTCCTCCCCCTCCTCCCCCCCTCCTCCCTCTCTGCGGATGACTTCGTCAACCATTTTGAAAAGAAGGTCGACGACATCCGATCCTCGTTTGCTAAGTCAAACGACACCGCTGGTTCTGCTCACACTGCCCTACCCTGTGCTTTGACCTCTTTCTCCCCTCTCTCTCCAGATGAAATCTCGCGTCTTGTGACGGCCGGCCGCCCAACAACCTGCCCGCTTGACCCTATCCCCTCCTCTCTTCTCCAGACCATTTCCGGAGACCTTCTCCCTTACCTCACCTCGCTCATCAACTCATCCTTGACCGCTGGCTACGTCCCTTCCGTCTTCAAGAGAGCGAGAGTTGCACCCCTTCTGAAAAAACCTACACTCGATCCCTCTGATGTCAATAACTACAGACCAGTATCCCTTCTTTCTTTTCTCTCCAAAACTCTTGAACGTGCCGTCCTTGGCCAGCTCTCCTGCTATCTCTCTCAGAATGACCTTCTTGATCCAAATCAGTCAGGTTTCAAGACTAGTCATTCAACTGAGACTGCTCTTCTCTGTGTCACGGAGGCGCTCCGCACTGCTAAAGCTAACTCTCTCTCCTCTGCTCTCATCCTTCTAGACCTATCGGCTGCCTTTGATACTGTGAACCATCAGATCCTCCTCTCCACCCTCTCCGAGCTGGGCATCTCCGGCAAGGTCCACGCTTGGATTGCGTCCTACCTGACAGGTCGCTCCTACCAGGTGGCGTGGCGAGAATCTGTCTCCGCACCACGTGCTCTCACCACTGGTGTCCCCCAGGGCTCTGTTCTAGGCCCTCTCCTATTCTCGCTATACACCAAGTCACTTGGCTCTGTCATATCCTCACATGGTCTCTCCTATCATTGCTATGCAGACGACACACAATTAATCTTCTCCTTTCCCCCCTCTGATAACCAGGTGGTGAATCGCATCTCTGCATGTCTGGCAGACATATCAGTGTGGATGACGGATCACCACCTCAAGCTGAACCTCGGCAAGACGGAGCTGCTCTTCCTCCCGGGGAAGGACTGCCCGTTCCATGATCTCGCCATCACGGTTGACAACTCCATTGTGTCCTCCTCCCAGAGTGCTAAGAACCTTGGCGTGATCCTGGACAACACCCTGTCGTTCTCAACTAACATCAAGGCGGTGACCCGTTCCTGTAGGTTCATGCTCTACAACATTCGCAGAGTACGACCCTGCCTCACGCAGGAAGCGGCGCAGGTCCTAATCCAGGCACTTGTCATCTCCCGTCTGGATTACTGCAACTCGCTGTTGGCTGGGCTCCCTGCCTGTGCCATTAAACCCCTACAACTCATCCAGAACGCCGCAGCCCGTCTGGTGTTCAACTTTCCCAAGTTCTCTCACGTCACCCCGCTCCTCCGCTCTCTCCACTGGCTTCCAGTTGAAGCTCGCATCCGCTACAAGACCATGGTGCTTGCCTACGGAGCTGTGAGGGGAACGGCACCTCCGTACCTTCAGGCTCTGATCAGGCCCTACACCCAAACAAGGGCACTGCGTTCATCCACCTCTGGCCTGCTCGCCTCCCTACCTCTGAGGAAGTACAGTTCCCGCTCAGCCCAGTCAAAACTGTTCGCTGCTCTGGCACCCCAATGGTGGAACAAACTCCCTCATGACGCCAGGTCAGCGGAGTCAATCACCACCTTCCGGAGACACCTGAAACCCCACCTCTTTAAGGAATACCTAGGATAGGATAAAGTAATCCTTCTAACCCCCCCCTCCCCCCCCTTAAAAGAGTTAGATGCACTATTGTAAAGTGGTTGTTCCACTGGATATCATAAGGTGAATGCACCAATTTGTAAGTCGCTCTGGATAAGAGCGTCTGCTAAATGACTTAAATGTAAATGTAATACTTTGGGGTTCTTATCCTTGCTGTTGTTTTCAGATCCAATGGGGAATCCACAGAACCCTGTGGGATGCAGAAACTGGCAGAGAACTTTTCCGTGCAACAATGTCTCTTCTACAAAACTTCTACATTATTTCCCGGATTATCCGTTTCGATAACCGAGACACCAGACCAGCTCGGCGGCAGTGAGACAAGGTAGCTGCAATCAGGTCAGTTTGGGACAAGTAAGTGGACCACGTCCCCTGTTTTACAACCCTGGGCCCAACGTTACTGTTGATGAGCAGCTTATGCCATTTAGGGGCCGCTGCCCTTTCAGGCAGTACTTACCGTCTAAACCCGCAAAATATGGAATCAAGATCTGGGCTGCCTGTGATGCTGCTTCATCATATGCGTGGAACTTGCAAGTGTATACGGGGAAGCCAGATGGAGGAGCCCCTGAGAAGAACCAAGGGATGTGGGTTGTCCTGGACGTGACAAAGGGACTTCGTGGCCACAACATCACATGCGATAATGTTTTTACTTCGCACAAGCTGGGACAGGAGCTCCTCAAGAGGAAGCTGACGATGTTAGCGGCCAACACGTCCCTAGTGTCCTACGTGCCAAAGAAAGGCAAAAATGTGGTACTCATGAGTGCGCTGAATAGGGATGGGAGAATCTGTGCCCAGGAACATCAAAAAACTAAATCATAATGGATTATAATGCCACAAAAGGAGGGGTGGACAATTTAGACAACATGGTGACTGGCTACAGCTGCAAAAGAAGAAACCTATGCTGGCCACTTGTGATATTCTTCAACATCTTGGGACATCTTGGCGTACAATGCATTTGTCATCTGGATGGCATTGAACCCAGATTGGAACAGATGGAAGCTCCAGAGAAGACGGCTCTTTCTCGAGGAGCTGGGCAAGGCATTGGTAAGACCTCAAATCCAGAGGAGGCAACATATCCCAAGGACCACAGCTTCTGCAGCCATGGTGAGGAGGATTCAGGAGGAGGATGCTGGTGCCCCATCCGCCCGACCCACAGAACCAACAACTTCAATACCGGAAGTAAGTGTGAGTGATGTTGTTGCATGTGTGTGTGTCTGACTCTCCTACCTTGGTCTGCTGTAACTATATATGTGAGTGAGATGTGTCTGACTCTCCTACCTTGGTCTGCTGTAACTATATATGTGAGTGAGATGTGTCTGACTCTCCTACCTTGGTCTGCTGTAACTATATATGTGAGTGAGTGAGATGTTAGTAAAATTCCTGAACTAAGTGTTTCCATCATTCTAGATTGCAGCCGGTAGCAACAAGAAGAAGCGCTGCGATGTGTGTGGACCCAAGAAGGGCAGGAAGACACAGTACACATGCATCAAGTGAAAGAAATACATTTGCAACACACACACAGTACAACTCTGTCCCTTATGTGGTGTGTAGACCGGCCTTAATTTGTGTTCAATGGGTTAATTTATCATTTCCATAAAATACTGTATGTAAAATGTGTCCTTCCAATTTGTTCAGCTCAAAGCAATAAACATCAATAGTGATGAAAACCTTGTTTCATTTATATTTGTTCAAGATAAACATGATTTATTCAACCCACTTGTTGATTATTTTTGTTGACAAAAATCAACATTTTATATAAAAAAAACGAATAATACTTATTGATAAATGTGATCTAGCAGAGCTAAATGGCAAATATTAACCATGTATGCTGTCTATATTGCTTGTAATTGATATGTCAACATCTAATTATTAAGTATTTTTACGTAAATTGTTAGTTATGGCTGTATTTAAAAAAATAATAATAATAATGTTGTGGGTCCATCAGACCCACAACATTGTGTGAATAACAAAAACATGAACACCACACAAGGGTTAAGTACATTTTAGCAATCCCATTTACTTTTGATACTTAAGTATATTTAAAACCAAATACTTTTAGATTTTTACTCAAGTAGTAAATACTGGCTGACTTTCACTTTTACTTGAGTCCTTTTCTATTAAGGTATCTTTACTTTTACTCAAGTATGACAATGGAGTATGAACATTGAGTTTGACTCTACCACACCTGCTGTTTTGACCTCTGAATGCTCAGCTATGAAAAGCCAACTGACATTTACTCTCAAAGTGCTGATCTGTTGCACCCTCTACAACCACTGTGATTGTTATTTGACCCTGCTGGCCATCTATGAATGTTTGAACATCTTGAAGAACAATCTGGCCTTAAATGGCCATGTACTCTTATATTCTCCACCAGGCACAGCCTGAAGAGGCCTGGCCACCCCTCAGAGCCTGGTTCCTCTCTAGGTTCTAGGTTCTCCTTGGGAGTTTTTCTTTGCCACCGTGCTTCTACACCTGCATTGCTTGCAGTTTGGGGTTTTAGGCTGGGTTTCTGTACAGCACTTTATGACATCTGCTGATATAGGGCTCCCGAATGGCGCAGCGATCTAAAGCACTGCATCTCAGTGCTAGAGGCATCACTACAGACACCCTGGTTCGAATCCAGGCTGTATTACAATTGGGCCCTCCCATAGGGTGGCACACAATTGGCCCAGCGTCGTCTGGGTTTGCCCAGTGTAGGCCGTCATTGTAATTAAGAATTTGTTCTTAACTGACTTGCCTAGTTAAATAGAGAAAAATAATGAAATGCAAAAAGTGCTTTATAAATAAATGTGATTGATAGGGTGGAATGGAGTGGTATTTTATTATTATAAAACGTTTTGTTTTATTATATATATGTATATATATTTAGTAATTTTTTTTAGAGAGAGGGCTAATAGTTGGCAAGGTAATTTTTAATTTCCCCAATTCAAATAAATGTAGGTAGGTCGTGAATGGCCTCACACTTCAGTACAGTAGGTGGCGGTGAATCTACCTTCAATTGGATGCGATCCGCCAACACAATCCCGAAGAAGAAGAAATTCAGGGCCGTATCCAGTGGTAAAGAGGTCGGACAGACTGTCCTAAATAAGTTTGGGAGAGAGACCGAAGCGGCATAATGCTGATGAAATAAGGCTGGGTGCTTTACGGATCCATCATAACAGTGAGTAAGAGTTACAACTCCGTTAGCTATAGCTACTTTTTAGCTAGCTAAATAAATTCAAGTAACTAAGTAATTAGCTAGCTAAATAGTTTTTCCTAGCTACAGTAGCATGCTGATTCGTTGCTATAGCTACGTTAACAAGTTAATTAGTTAAATAAGCCGATTTGACTTGCTAGCTAGCTAACGTTATCTATTTGTATTATTTGCTAGCTTCGCTACCTATTAGTTAGATGGTAGTTGCAATCGGGATCCTTGGGACGTGCCCCACTGACGTTGACATTTTAAAAGTGGGTAAAGTTAGGTAATCCTCTTTAGGTAGTCTTGCGAGCTAGCCAATCTATTTTGCATTCGTAACTAGCGAGGTTTTCTTTCCCTTCTACATACATTTGCACGTTGGAGCTCTTGCCTTGGTTAACCATCTTGCACACATGCATGTTTTATTGTTTAAACAATCAGGCAAACGCAATATTCAAAGAACCGCTAACTAGTTACGTTAGATACAAAAGTAGCTATTGTCTTTTAAGACCCCTACTCGAAGTGTCTGGTTTCAGGATTTCCGTTATTCATAAACTACAACGTTTCCATTCAAACGTTCTAGCTGGGGGTGTAACGTTAGTCACCTAACGTAGTTGATCTGAGTTGTTACCATACGAAATAATGATTGATATTTACTATTATAAGATGACTTACACCGACATGGATTTCTTGTAGGTTGTACACTAAAGCATACTCTCTGAAATCAAATGAAATGTCAAACTATTTCCTAGTGGTCTGATGGGATGGCTTCTAAGCTATTGGACAGACTGCGACGGACACTGTTCAAAGAAGGAGAAGTAGTCGCTAGTGAGCCAATTGATGTACAAGAGGACAGCTTCCCAGAGAGTTCTGAGTTAGATGACACAGAGTGTCTCTCAGAGCGGCTTGGGGGAACACTCTGCTTCGATGGGGAGAGCGCCATGGAATCAGAAGACCCAGGTGAGGCCTCAGGACCAGACAGTGATTCAGACTTCCTTGGAGAGTCCGTAGAGGATGGATTCAGCAGCACAGGTAATGTAGACCTTAGCAGCAACTAAAATAGGTGCCAATACTCATTTCAGTGCTGGTACTGTTTTATATTTAGTTGCAGGAACTTTGCAATCCTTTTTGAGCTAATATTCTGAGGTGCAGGAACGAAAGCAGTAGAATATGAGGTGCTGCTGAGTATCCACAACTGTGATTGTGTATGGACAATGATGTACTATTAGGCACAGTCAACTGAAACAGTCTTACCAGAATAACAATAGCATTCATTCCACGGTATCCTGTTTTCTTGAAACTGCAAATTTCACTGAAGGTTTTTCAGTCTGATCTTTCTCAGTTTTTAGATGAGCGGTTTTAGGGCAGTCTGAGCTGATGTCTCTCATTGTTCCTCAGACACCAGCCCAGTGGGCCTGTCTCCTGGAGTCTCATCCCTGCTCACATGTCAGCTGCAGGAGAGCTGGAGGAGCTTACGGAGCTGCACTGTGCCTGAGAAGCTGGTGTTTGAAGTGACTGATGCCAGTGTGGTGCCAGAGAGCTCCTCCAAGTATGTGGTAAGTGTGACACAGCAGAGATGAAAGTCTAGTCCCTGGCTAAGCCTGTGTGTGACATCTCTCCCTCTTCTCAGCTCTACACCATCCATGTGATCCAGTCTGGGATGTTTGACAAAACCCCCGCCGTCATCACCCGGCGATACACCGACTTCGAGCGTCTGCACAGCCGCCTTCGCCGTCGTCACGGGGACCACATGGAGCGTGTCTGTTTCCCCCGCAAGAGGCTGCGTAAGAACTTTGTGGCAGAGACCATCGCCAAGCGGAGCCGGGCGTTTGAGCAGTACCTGACCCACATGCACTCGCTGGCTGAGCTGCGGCGCTCGCCCACCTTTCTGGAGTTTTTCTACCTGGGTGACCTGCAGGCTGGCCAGATGCTGATGCGCGTGGGCCGTTACCAGGAGGGCCTAGGCCCTCTGCTCAACGGCCTGAGGCTCCAGGAGAAGCTAGGCTGTGAGCAGCAGGGGATGCAGCAGCCTCACCACCAGCAGCGCACCCACTGGCTCTTCACCCTGCTGGCCCTGGTGACCTGCTTCCAGGAGCTGGAGCAGCTGGGGGAGGCCCAGGAGCACTGTGACCGAGCCCTGAGGGACCTGGCCCCCTCACCGGAGGCCCTGCAGCAGCACCTCTTTCACCCACTGCTCATCCCTCTCCTCCAGACCAACGTCAGATTGTCGTGGAAGATCTCCAAGGATAAGCGGCGGTGGGAGGTGCTGCTACAGGAGATCCAGGACTCTGGGGCTGATGTAGGGAACCAGCCCAGCCTGAAGGAGTACCTGATGAAGGAAAACCTGGTGGAGAGTGAGGGAAACACTAAGGCCAAGGTCAAACGGGACGACACCACTTAACCCGAAGATAATGGTACTCAGTTAGTTATGAGGAATGCACTTCATGTAGCCTAGCCTAGTAATGAGGTATTTGGTCTCTTTTGACATGTATTTTCTACAGGAATCTGGACTGTTAGACATTCAACTGACCAAGTCATACACAATAAGCAGAAAACAATCACATTGTATAGAATGTCTCTATAGTTCTATGTAATCACTTAGCTTTACCTTGTAAATTGAAAACACTAAAGTTATTTCAATCATTATATTTATGATACAGCTGCTTTGTAGCAAATACTAATATTTTTTATTAAACATTGTATTTTTCCAGGTCAATATTTCAAGTACTGCTGCTTTTAAAACCTTTTTCTTTGAATTATGCCATTCAGAATCTTGATGTGAGTGGACGAATCACTTTTAGGATAAAAGGATCACAGTTCATTTTGATAAGGGAACAGGGATTTTCAAAGGCACATTTTCTACCTGTTACGTGGGTATTATTTGCTTGTTTACACAGTAAAGAATTAAGGGAAAACAATAGATATCTGAGCTCTCGACAAAGCACTCCTACCTGTTAAATCTGTCAAGGAATTTTAATCAACCTTAGGGAATTGTTAATAGCCCAGATTATTCAGAGAATGTGTTTTATTGAAATGCTTCACGAGTATGCAGCCTCTGTACTTTTAGATTTTAGTCACTGTCAGTATAGACTTACATGAGGGGAAAGCATGCTAGTCTACGTTGAGTTCCAATTCTCAGATTTGGTCCCCTTCATATGCCATAAGGGGGAGTGAGAGGGCATAGGGAGGGATCCAAATCTGAATTCACCGCTGGAAGTGTGTGTGTGAGAATGTTTTAGACTAGAGGTATGATGTAACGGTGTATTTTTGCCACACTAACTGAAATAGGTCCTGTATTAGAGCACAGTAACCCTGTGATTAAGTGCAAAAAAGGTACCTTCCTACTCTGTGAAGGAATAGGCTGTAGTTGTCGTACTTTAATTGCTTGAGTGACAATTCCAAACGAATGTAAAAATGATTTTTAGCCTAAATGAAATACTAAGCACTTGCAACAATGCATTTCAAAGTGCCTTTTTTATATTGTGAACTCTAGCCTTAACTCTGTATACTTAACTAAATCCTGTTTTCAGAGTACTTCCTCAGTTATGTCCTTTGTCTATGTATTAACATTATTGGAATGTATTTCGTTGAATAAATCTATCCTAAAAATGTAGTGAAGGCTTTTACTTTTTCCATTTGGAAGAAATTGCATACTATTACTGGCATGTTGTATAGAAGTAAAAACACAGTTAAAATCAAATACATTTTACTGATGTGCTTTCAGAAGATAACATTCAAGTTTCCATTTCTCTAAGAGGGGCCAATACAATGGAGACATTGACAAGTAGACCAAATCTCTGCATGCTTCAGACAAACATTTGGTGCTAGTCATGGACCTACTGTAGTAATCTGTAAATTGTTACTATATTTCTGATATAATGGATGGACGTGTTGCTTCCTGCTTTGCCGTAGTATCACTTTCCAATGTTGTCATCTGAGGTGTGTTTGCAACAGTGCAATGCCATTAATCAATTGCTCTGATTACATTAACATACATGGACCAAGAACAGAGATTGATAATGTTCTTCTTTCTTCAGACATTACTGGAAGCGTTGAAGCCCTTTAAGGAGAAACAAATGGAGTGGATTTACAAAGATCCCAACCTCAGTAACTCAGTCCTGTCAGCATCAGTCACAACTAAAAACATGTTTAACATGTGATTGATGATTCCATCACAGAGCGTTGGCTGATCTTGGATAGTCTTTGGCAAAGCGTGGTGGCACAGTAAGACGACATCAATCATGTTTTGTTGGACATCTGATGGTTTACTCCAGCAACACTGGGGGACATGCTAGCAGCACCAGCTCCTCCTCCTGACTGGACATCCACAAAGCCCATCCTCTGCCGCCTCTTCCTCTGATCTGTCATCTACACAGGAAACAGTATGTCAGCCAGGCCAATCCTCCTGGAAACACTAGCCTATATCATGAGGACATCAGTTCACCAAATTGTACTATTTCTACAATTTTTTCTCCAAAATAGATCAGCATCATAGGTTTCCTATTATTATAGTATGCTATTTTCCCTGGATAAGAGATGTGAATAAGTGCACTGTATATTGTTCTGGAGCTGGCCAGCTCCTCAATGTCTCTGACAAGAGACTAAGGGCTAGATTCTATCCGTACTGTGACATCGTGCGATTTGAAATTTAAAAAGGTCATTTCCGATTGAGCTGACATGCAGCGTTTAACCGTAAATGAAGGCTTCGCGAACACGAGAACATTGCATTTAAATTTCAATCGCACTATAGAGTGGATCTTCTGCAATACGGATTGAATCTAGGCCTGTGTGTTATACCTGCTCTTTGAGCTCTGTTAGCTGTCCTGCGAGTTGGCTGACCGCGTTCATAGTGGACGTCAGTCTGTCCTGCAGGTTCCTCATCTCGTTCTGGTCACCGTCTCCATCCGTCACCACAAGGGACATGGCCTGCATGCGGGGGAACCAGTCCAGGTTCTTACTCTGAGACAGATGGGGGGAGGACATGTAGAATCAGTGGCAGTGCTCTTCCCTAGCAACAGATGAACCCAAAGACAAAGGTATCCAATGCTACTTATAATAAGGATATGTTGTAAACTGGTTTCAGTGAGAGTTATTCTAGAGGTGGTTGTGTTTCCAATTAAAATAGAACTCAACCAGCTATTACTGTACCTTTATCATGAGGGCCACATAACTCTCTGGCCCAGTGTAGTCAGTCCTGTTCTTCTCGCGAACAAGTACGATGAAATACAGGTAGTTCCAGATGTTATGTTCCAACTTTATGTGTTCCTCAAAAGACACCGTTTTATTGTCAAACTTGTCCCTCTCCAGACCTGCAGGGAGTTTCAGGTTGAATGTTTAGATTGCATAACATGAGCTCATAATCACACAATTTTTTTTTTTTTGTTCCTTTCAAAAATCTATTGGTCTCACCACAGATGAAGCAGGTGGTTTTGAGGACCTCCTCTTTCTTCTGTTTCTCACTACGCAAGTCAGCGAAGGTGTCGATAATGACACCAAAGATCAAGTTGAGTACGATGATGATGACAATGAAGTAGAAGAGGAGGTCGTAGATGACGCGGGCTGGGAACATTGGCTCCTGCAAGGTACGCAATGACGTAAATTGTTCAAATGTAAATATGAATGTTGGCTTGTGGAACATTTTGTACTCTTTGACATGAAGTGATACTGATTGTGTACTAAATGGATTGTAAGTAGGTTAATGTGTGTGGTGGGTCTTCGTTCGTACATTTTTGGAGGGCCTGCGTAGCACGTCTCCCACCCCTCCACCGTTCCTCAAGCCGTGGTTCAGCACAGTGACAATGCACATGAGCAGAGTGTCACAGGCCCGCTCCGAATTGTTCTCCTCTGCTAAACCGTAAAATTGTTTAGCTATGTACCGCTCACACCAGACTTTTTAAAGCACATTCTACAAATCATCCATCCAAAATGTGTTTTATATTATTTAACATGTATTTCCTATCCAAACCCGTCATACGATGAGGGTGACTTAACAATTAAAGGAGCAATAGATTACTTACTAAGTAGAGACAATAAATAGAGACTAACCCTCAGGTTCAGCAGGGAGTCCTGCCTTGGCAGTGCAGCTGACTCCATCTCTACTGCAGGTGTTCAGGAAGTCTTGGGATGCTTCCTCATTGCCATGTCGCCCTGCAGAAGATGATCCCAAATTAAATCCCAACCCTATAGTATACCATACACTGAACATAAAGTACTTTTTTTGTTTTTGTAAATAACCTGATTCAGCTTATCAACCAGCTAATTATTAGAATCAGGTGCGCTAGATTAGGGTTGGAGCGAAAACCTACAGGACCGTAGCTCTCCAGGAACAGGGTTGGAACGAAAACCTACAGGACCGTAGCTCTCCAGGAACAGGGTTGGAACGAAAACCTACAGGACCGTAGCTCTCCAGGAACAGGGTTGGAGCGAAAACCTACAGGACCGTAGCTCTCCAGGAACAGGGTTGGAACGAAAACCTACAGGACCGTAGCTCTCCAGGAACAGGGTTGGAGCGAAAACCTACGGGACCGTAGCTCTCCAGGAACAGGCCTGTAGAGCCCTGCCATACACTGACCAATGACCATACGTTTGCTTTTTATCATGTCTTATTGTACCGTCCATACGCTGACTGCTAGTAAAGGCTACCTGTCTGATGGTCCAGTAAGGTAATTAGCCTTGCACAAGCCTTGGCGTGCCATAACGTATCATATGAGCAGGAGCCTATATCCGGTTCCTGTAGCATGAGGTAGCTTGATGTACAAGTACACCCCAATTACTTTTCAATACAAGTATTAAGAACCTTTATTTGGAAAAAACAAGTAGTTGAATATTGGAACGACTCAAATACACTGACATAAATACACTCCCATGGATTTAATCCAGGTATTTGAAAGTACACTACATGACCAAAAGTATGTGGACATGTGCTCATCGAACATCTTATTCCAAAATCATGAGCATTAATATGGAGTTGGTTCCCCTTTGCTGCTATAACAGCCTCCACTCTCCTGGGAAGGCTTTCCACTAGATGTTGGAACATTGACGTGGGGTCTTGCTTCCATTCAGCCACAAGAGCATTAGTGATGTTAGGCGTTTCAATTCATCCCAAAGGTGTTCGATGGGGTTGAGGTCAGGGCTCTGTGCAGGCCAGTCAAGTTCTTCGGCACCGATCTCGACAAACCATTTCTTTATGGACCTCGCTTTGTGCACAGGGACATTGTCATGCTGAAACAGGAAAGGGCCTATCCCCTACAGCCCCAGACTATTATTCCTCCTCCACCAAACTTTACTGTTGGCACTATGCATTCGGGAAGGTAGTGTTCTACTGGCATCCACCAAACCCAGACTCATCCATCGGACTGCCAGATGGTGAAGCGTGATTCAGCACTCCAGAGAACAAGTTTCCACTGTTACAGAGTCCAATGGTGGCGAGGTTTACACCACTCCAGCCGACGCTTGGCATTGCGCATGGTGATCTTAGGCTTGTGTGCGGCTGCTCGGCCATGGAAACCCATTTCATGAAGCTCCCAACAAACAGTTATTGTGCTGCTGTTGCTTCCAGAGGCAGTTTGTAACTCAGTAATGAGTGTTACAACCGAGGACAGATGTTTTTACATGATACAGCACTTGGCGATCCTGTTCTGTGAGCTTCTGTGGCCTACCACTTCGAGCTGTTGTTGCTCCTAGACTTTTCCACTTCACAATAACAGCACAGGGCAGCTCTAGCAGGGCAGAAATTTGATGAACTGACTTGTTGGAAAGGTGGCATCCTATGACGGTGCCACATTGAAAATCACGGAGCTCTTCAGTAAGGCCATTATACTGCCAGTGTTTGTCTATGGAGATTGCATGGCTGTGTTCTCGATTGTATACACCTGTCAGCAACGGTTGTGGCTGAAATAGACGAGTCCACTAATTGGAAGGGGTGTATGTATGTGTAGTGTACTTTGAAATACAATTTGGTTGACTATTTGGTTTTAAAAATAAGCATTCAAATACTCAAATAAAAGTACTTGTTTTGGGATGTGTATTTGAAAATACTAAAATACACAAAGTATTTAAATAACAAACCCAGGTCTGAACAGAACGCTAGTCTATTGCAGGGCCTTATCCCCAGTCTATCTCCTTAATGCTGAGTGCCAAGCAGAGGTGCATCAGGGTCCCATTTCCTGCAGTCTTTGGTATGACTCGGCCGAGGGTTGAACTCCCAATATCAGGGCGGACACTCTAACCACAAGGCAATTGAGTTGGTGATGGTCCAGTAAGTCAGGTGTCTGCGGCACGGTCTGTCTGAGTCTCGTGGTCCAGTACCTGAGGTTATCTGAGGCAGTGGGTCCACCTCCATGATGAAGTCATTCTTGAGGCAGAGGAAGCCCACGATGGAGAACAGATAGACCAGGATGATGGCCAGCAGGGCAGTGAGCAGGATGGAGCGCCCATTCCGGGTCACACTCTTTATCACGTTGAACAGCGTCTCCTCTCGGTAGATCAGATCAAACAGCTACACACACACACACACACACACACACACACACACAACAAAAAGAGCAAAAACAAATCCTAGGGTCTTTGTGTGTATGTAGATGTGTGCGTGTACGCTGAATGATGTCTTGCCAGGTGATTGGTACTTATTGCCAGTAATATTATCAACATAATGTTGTGAGTCATAAGGGTCACCCACCAGGAAGCTGTAGAACAGCTCATGGACACAGAGGCCCAGGGTGCTGGTCAGAACGTAGGCCAGGTGATACAGGAACTCCACGTCCATCACCATCGCACGGTAGCCCATGATAAATGTCCCGTTGTTGCCCACAAAGCTCACCACAAACACTATCTTATTTATCAGCTGTGGAGAGGAACAGATGAACAGATCATTGGATCACCATGTTGTCATTGATATTCAGCATATTTAATCAATACGTTTAACAGAACCGGCTCTGGTCTATGAGGCCAATCCTAACCTCCACATAAATGTTTCACTTAGTCTCCCAGTTGGAATTGACTCAAGTGAGGCTTACATTGAGGGTGCCCAGTAGGATGAGAGTGGGGCCGATGCCAAAGCAGTAGATGGAGCGCAGTATAAGGGCCACGGTGAAGGGCCTGAGGCCGTGACCCTGGGAGAACATTCCCATGACAGACAGACCCAGGAACCCCCAGAACAGCATGGACAGCATCGAGTCGTCTATCGCACCTAGGGGGACAGCAATCACAACATGAAACATTTCGTTTCTTTGTCTTCAATAAGTACACAGGATAAGGATTCTGGGAACACACCCACACCAGTGGAGGCTGCTGAGGGGAGGGCGGCTCATCCCACTCCATACCAGCCATTGTTATAAAACATGGTTTTCATGTGTTTGGTATCATTCCCTTCCAGACATTATTATGAGCCGTCCTCTCCTCAACAGCCTCCACTGACACACACAAGCAGAGCCTCACCTTGGCCTGAGTCGTAGGGGTAGAAGAACGCGATGATGAGGTTGATGAAGACCGCCAGGTTAAAGGAGATGCTACCCCAAGTGCTCATCCTGCGAGAGAACCAAAACAGCACCGGCATACCTGAAACACAAACACCCTTCAGTCTTTTATCACCACACAGCATCCGAGAGAGAGAGAAAGAGAGAGAAAGAGAGAGAAAGCGAGCGAGAGAGAAAGCGAGCGAGAGAGAAAGCGAGCGAGAGAGAGAGCGAGCGAGCGAGAGAAAGCGAGCGAGAGAGAGAGAGATTAAAGCCAGTAGAACATGGACAGGGGGATCAGAAGAGCCAAGCTTATATTTTTATAATTTAGACACTTTTATCCAGAGCGACAGTTAGTGTATTCATCTTAAGATAGCTAGTTGGGACAACCACATATCACAGTAAGTAGATTTTGGCCTCAGTAAGTAGTTATCAGCAAAGTCAGTCCTACTAGGAAAAGACAGGTGCGAGTGTTAGTTCCTTGAATTGTTTTTGCTTACTGCGGAGCTTCTTCTGCCACTCCATCTCGTTGTGGAGGAAGGAGGCCTGTTGGAAGAAGTGTGTGACCTTGCTGCCCTGCTCGTCCTGCTCCGTGGTGTTGAACACACGGAACTTGGACTCCTCCATCAGGAACTCACAGATGGGATGAATGGGGAACACGATCTGCTCCATGCTGCGGTCCTCACGCACAATCTGACCGGAAGACAGACGGACAGGGACAACAAGTTAGGACAGTGGTCTTTTGCAGTCGGCACTTCAGTTCAAGTGAACTTCAGACTATTCACAATGAGCAAGCTTGACTACTGTAGTACGGGGTGAATTGGGGGGAGAAGTGTGGCTGTGGAGACCTCTATCTGTGAAGTGTGCTGGTCATAGAACTCCAGTGGGTCCTGCTCCTCGATCTCCACCGGCACCGTAGATTTCAACATCTGAGAGAGAGGTCTGTTGTTCAGGTTCAGCTACAGGAAGTCAACAGAAGAAACAGAGGTTCAGCTACAGGAAGTCAACAGAACTTTTCCTGTTGAAAAACAGTATCCCATGTATACAGTAATGTACACACACTTAACGGTAAAAAAATATATAGTTTGAGCACCTTCCACAACCCCCCCCCCCCCCCCCCCCCCCCCCCCAGGACAGCTGAACCCCCCCCCCACCAGAGTACAGCTGAACCGCCCCCCCACCAGAGTACAGCTGAACCCCCCCCCCCCACCAGAGTACAGGTGAACTCCCCCCCCCACCAGAGTACAGCTGAACCCCCCCCCACAGTACAGCTGAACACCCCCACCAGAGTACAGCTGAACCCCCCCCCCCCAGAGTACAGCTGAACCCCCCCACCCCCACCAGAGTACAGCTGAACCCCCCCCCCCCCCCCCCCCCAGAGTACAGCTGACCCCCCCCCCCCCCAGTACAGCTGAACCCCCCCACCCCCACCAGAGTACAGCTGGACCCCCCCCCACCAGAGTACAGCTGAACCCCCTATTTTTTGTTGTAGTGTTGATTTCATAAGCCCTCGGGTTTCCAACCTGTACACAGTTTAATTTATTTATTTTTATCTGTTTTGTCCATCACTTGTTTTCTTTGGTGCAAATAAATTCAACTAAACTAAACCAGTTGATAAATGATCTGAAAAGGAGACTGAAGTAGGACTAACAACATCAGAGAGCTTCATTAGTGAATCAAAACATCCTGGCTTTCCCCATTCAGCTTGTGTTTACATTCTAGATCCACAGCTACTACTTCCAAGTCATGCTTTATGTTAAACCATTTCCCGGCATATAAACGAAGCACGGATATGCAAATATCCCCATTTGACGGCATGGTGCTTGCAACGCCAGGATAGTAGGTTTGATTCCCGGTCCCACTCATATGTAAAAAAATAAATAATAATAATTATGTTCACTTTGGATAAATGCTCACGTCTGCTAATTGTCTTATTACTATATTAAAATCAGTTGTTAAACAAAGTTTGCAGTGAGTCTGCTACCATTGATGCGAGCAGCTGTAGCACAGACGTAGAGGTAATGTGAAGGGAGGCCGTTCACAGGACAACTTCCTCAAATTAATAAGAAAACCAGTTTTACTGAAGCTTGCCTTTTACAAACGAACTGACTTTAAAATAAACGCACGTTAGAAAGGCTACAAAGAATGAATAGACAAAAGTGATGAAATGAGAGCGAGAAACACTGACCATAGAGGATATACCCTCCTCTCCCGCTTCGGTCCTCTTTGCAGGTTTCAGCAGATTGAGCAGGATCTTATTGTGCCTCGCCAGCTGACCAAAACATGGCCCACAATCATAAGCATAACAGGTGAAATCATTATTCTCTAACATTAACTTATTACGTTATTAAAGGAGTGCATAAATATACTTCATTAATCTGAAGAGGAGCATTACCTGAAGTGCCAGGATGTAAATGTTGTGGCCGACCTCTTGAGGTGACACCTCTCCAACTTCACACTCACTCTCCTGCTGGTAGGCTTTCTTTATCACCTCTACCTGGGGGCAGAGTAGAATATTGATGTCGGCTGAAGTCTACTGTACTATTCTGCACCGTCCTGTGTGTGGCCGTTTTAGAGGTTAGTTATGAAGAAGAATGAGGAGAAAGAATAGAGGGAGAAGAAGAAATAGAGATGGGTCTTTGCTCTGACCAGTTCCCGAGGTCGGAGGTTAAACAGTATCCTCTCTGCATTCTCGTTGTCATGGCGACTCTCCATCAGAGCCAGCAGCAGCTTGGAGGCGTTGTCCTGGAAACAGGAGAAACAATACCGTCACTGACCATGTCATTTCAGAGGTACGACACAGAGAGGAGTTAGGACACAGAGATCTATATTTATAAAGTAGAACAACAGGAAGTGAACCTTGAGCTGCAGCACCATCTCCATGCGGTAACAACACAGAGGACTGATGTCATTCAGTATGAGGGCTGTGATGATGTCGATGCCGTTGGACTCATGGGTCACTATACAGGTCTACAGAAACAGACAGTTATTATCACAACATAACAAAGTATCTGTGTTATGTCTTCAACCTCACAGAACGTTTAATAAACCTCATTTCTGGCAGTATTATCAAAGTATCTGTCTGAAGAAAAAAACTATTCTGTCGAACTGTGTGCGATTATCTGACCTGGTTCTCGTGGCAGGGGCCCTGGCAGTACTCTGTGAGCGTCTCCAGGGTCTGGGTGATGAGGACCACGTTGCTCTCGTTGATGTAGAGGCCCAGCAGGCCCAGGCCTCCTGTGGTGCTGCCACACATGACGTCCAGAAACTGCAGCGTCTCACACACCAGGTTGTAGTTGGTCTTGTTGTTCTGGCAGCGCAGGAAGTTCTGGGAGGGAAAGGGAAGGATGGTCAGTCAGTCATGTTGGGTCGCTAGGTTAAACAGACCATTTTCAGCATCATCACCCATAGCTACCTCATGGGTGAGTTTTGTATAATGACGAATGACTGTTTAGACCTCAGCAGAGAGTAAATTGTAGCAGTAGTAGTAGTAGTAGTAGTAGCAGTACCAGTAGTAGCAGTAGTAGTAGCAGCAGTAGTAGTAGTAGCAGTAGTAGTAGTAGCAGTAGTAGTAGTACTAGTAGTAGTAGTAGTAGTAGCAGTACCAGTAGTAGCAGTAGTAGTAGTAGTAGCAGTACCAGTAGTAGTAGTAGTAGTAGCAGTAGTAGCAGTACCAGTAACAGTAGCAGTAGTAGTAGTAATAGTAGTAGCAGTATCATTAGTAGTATTAGTAGTAGCAGTAACAGTAGTAGTAGTAGCAGTAGCAGTAGTAACAGTAGTAGTAGCAGTACCAGTGGTAGCAGTATCAGTAGTAGTAGTAACAGTAGTAGTAGTAACAGTAGTAATATCAGTAATAGTAGCAGTAGTATCAGCAGCAGCAGTAGTAGTAGTATTAGCAGCAGTAGCAGTACAGTCGTAGTAGTAGTAGTAGTAGTAGTAGTAGTAGTAGTAGCAGTAGTAGTAACAGTCGTAGTAGTAGCAGTAGTAGCAGCAGTAGCAGCAGTAACAGTTGTAGTCGTAGTCGTAGTCGTAGTAGTAGTAGCAGTAGTAGTAACAGTCGTAGTAGTAGCAGTAGTAGCAGCAGTAGCAGCAGTAACAGTTGTAGTCGTAGTTGTAGTAGTAGTAGCAGTAGTAGTAACAGTCGTAGTAGTAGTAGTAGTAGCAGTAGTAGTAGCAGTAGTAGCAGTAGTAGTAGTAGCAGTAGTAGTAGTAGTAGCAGTCATAGTAGTAGCAGTAGTAACAGTAGTAGTAGTAGTAGCAGTCATAGTAGTAGCAGTAGTAACAGTAGTAGTAGTAGTAGCAGTCATAGTAGTAGCAGTAGTAACAGTCGTAGTAGTAGTAGCAGTAGTAGTAGTAGTAGTAACAGTAGTAGCAGTCGTAGTAGTAGCAGTCGTAGTAGTAGCAGTAGTAGTAGTAGTAACAGTAATAGTAGTAGTAGTAGTAGCAGTCATAGTAACAGTAGTAGCAGTAGTAGTAGTAGCAGTAGTAGTAGTAGTAACAGTAATAGTAGTAGTAGCAGTAGTAGTAGTAGTAACAGTAATAGTAGTAGTAGTAGTAGCAGTCATAGTAACAGTAGTAGCAGTAATAGTAGTAGCAGTAGTAGCAGTCATAGTAACAGTAGTAGCAGTAGTAGTAGTAGCAGTAGTAGTAGTAGTAACAGTAATAGTAGTAGTAGTAGTAGCAGCAGTAGTAGTAACAGTCGTAGTAGTAGCAGTAGTAGTAGTAGTAACAGTAATAGTAGTAGTAGTAGTAGCAGCAGCAGTAGAAGCAGTGGTAGTGGTGGTAGAAGCAGTAGTAGTAGTAGTAGTAGTAGCAGCAGCAGTAACAGCAGTAGCAGTAGTAGTAGTAGTAACAGTCGTAGTAGTAGCAGTAACAGCAGTAGTAGTAGTAGTGGTAGTGGTGGTAGAAGCGGTAACAGTAGTAGTAGTAGTAGTAGTAGTAGTAGTAGTAGTAGCAGAAGTGGTAGTGGTGGTAGAAGCGGTAACAGTAGTAGTAGTAGTAGTAGCAGTAGTAGAAGCAGTAGTGGTAGCAGTAACAGTAGTGGTAGCAGTAGTAGTAGTAGTAGAAGCAGTAGTGGTAGCAGTAACAGTAGTGGTAGCAGTAGAAGCAGTAGTAGTAGTAGCGGTAGTAGCTGTTTCAGCTGAATCAGTGGTGCTTGTTCTGCCTCTCACCCACCTGTAGGTTCTGGTTGTGGTTCTCACAGAGCAGCTGGAGGAAGCGTAGGATGGGTTTCATGATGATAACTGCAGGGCCCATCTCTGTCTCCTGCTGATCAGACTCAGAGGCCGGGACAACGGCGCCAGGTAGAACCGACCCACCAGAGCCTGGCAGGAGACATACCAGGGAGGGAACCATGAACAAAGTGAAATGTTAGTTTAAAAACACCAACAATATACCCATACCATATAGACTTACGTATAATACGTAGTCATTGACGCACAATCATAGTTTTTTCTGTGAATTACAATCATTATTTCATAACCACGACAGTCGAAACCTGCATTTGACTATCTGAGATCAGAGTAGTGTCCCTCTCACCAGTCTGGAGGTCTTTGTTAGTCATCTCTCCCACACTGACTGATACGTTGGCCTTGATGTCCATCTGGGCGTTTATCATCCGGTCGTGGAGGACCTTGAAGAATTTCTCTGACTTGTTGTCCCCCATCATCAGCTTGTAGAAGGAGTTCTGAAGAAAATCCACTAAAAGGATCAGTGTGTTGTCCCCCTCCAGTAGACATATGGCCAGCTGGATGCTCTCCTTTGTTTTAGCCTACCTGTATCTCTGTGTTGTCCCCCTCCAGCAGACATATGGCCAGCTGGATGCTCTCCTGTGTTTTAGCCTACCTGTATCTCTGTGTTGTCCCCCTCCAGCAGACATATGGCCAGCTGGATGCTCTCCTGTGTTATAGCCTACCTGTATCTCTGTGTTGTCCCCCTCCAGTAGACATATGGCCAGCTGGATGCTCTCCTGTGTTATAGCCTACCTGTATCTCTGTGTTGTCCCCCTCCAGTAGACCTAATGCCAGCTGGGTGCTCTCCTGTGTTATAGCCTACCTGTATCTCTGTGTTGTCCCCCTCCAGTAGACCTAATGCCAGCTGGATGCTCTCCTGTGTTATAGCCTACCTGTATCTCTATGTTGTAAACCTAATGCCAGCTGGATGCTCTCCTGTGTTATAGCCTACCTGTATCTCTGTGTTGCCCCCCTCCAGCAGACCTATGGCGAGCTGGGTGCTCTCCTGTGTTATATATAGCCTACTTGTATATCTGTGTTGCTTACCTGTATCTCTGTGTTGCCCCCCTCCAGCAGACATATGGCCATCTGGATGCTCTCCTGGAAAATCTTGTTGTTCTTGGTACTCATGATGAGGTCAGTGAAGAGCTTTGTCCCACCCTCCCTGTCCAGATGACACTGAACAGCAGCTACAGCCACCCAGTCCCTTTCCTGCTCAGCACCTACACATGCACATTAACTCATTAACACACTGGACATAGGAACACAGTATAAATACAAACACAATCAGTATAGACATGCACATTAACACAGTATAAATAGGAACACAATCAGTATAAACATACACATTAACACAGTATAAATAGGAACACAATCAGTATAAACATACACATTAACACAGTATAAATAGGAACACAATCAGTATAGACATACACATTAACACACTGTAAATAGGAACACAATCAGTATAGACATACACATTAACACACTGTAAATACAAACACAATCAGTATAGACATGCACATTAACACACTGTAAATAGGAACACAATCAGTATAGACATGCACATTAACACACTGTAAATAGGAACACAATCAGTATAGACATGCACATTAACACACTGTAAATACAAACACAATCAGTATAAACATACACATTAACACACTGTAAATAGGAACACAATCAGTATAGACATGCACATTAACACACTGTAAATAGGAACCGGCAGTAATAATCTTGTTCTAAGCCTAATATAAACAAACCTGTTGCTCCAAGTTCAACCAGCTCTGCCTTGTTGTTCTTCTTGCTGGTGAACAGGTAGTTCTGGAGCAGCACCTTCCTCAGTGCAATCCCCTTATTGATGAGAAATTCAGTCACACAAAAACATGGTTAGTTTCTTACCCAAATAGTACCTCAATACACACCTTCATAAAACCTTTATTAAAATGCACTCAGATATTCTATTGGTCAATCTACCAGACCTATACTGACTGGTCATTAAGTCTTTACCTTCTCATCAAAGTCCAGTGTACGTATGAGCATCTCCTGCAGAATCCTCAGAACCTTGATACAGAGCTTCTCGTCAGAGTTCATCAGGGCTTTAGTGTGCTGAATCAGTCTGGGCCACAGGTACACAGTGACAGTGTTAGACCTCTGCCAACCCTTACCAAGACTTGCTCCACTCTATTGAACTAAAACGATTCATTGGAATGCTCTTTAACTTAGCATTTGGAAAGATTTGGATCGGTAAATACCACTGCGTTGGTAAATAAATACACCCTCCCCACCTCAGAAGGTCAGTCCCGTGGCTTACTTTGAGATGAAGCCTCCTGATTCGCAGCGTTGTCGTGCATCCGTTCCCTCCAGGAAGAGGAGTTCGGGCTGCTGCAGGACATCCACCAGAACAGACAGCTCTGCGTTCAACAGCGGCTTCAGACGCTGCTCTAGAGTCCCGATGATGTCCTGAACATGAATCAAATCTAGCTTTATTTAAAAAATTGCATTAAAATATCACAACACACAATACGATAAAAGATAACATCAGTGTAGAGGAACAATGTTTACATCACAGGCAAACAGAGAGAAGGGACAGGGTTTTAACCACGCTGGTCAAACAAACACCAAACCCTCAAGAACAGTGAACAAACAGAGAGAAGAGACAGGGTTATAACCACGCTGGTCAAACACCAAACCCTCAAGAACAGTGAACAAACAGAGAGAAGGGACAGGGTTATAACCACGCTGGTTAAACAAACACCAAACCCTCAACAACAGTGAACAAACAGAGAGAAGGGACAGGGTTATAACCACGCTGGTTAAACAAACACCAAACCCTCAAGAACAGTGAACAAACCAGAGAGAAGGGACAGGGTTATAACCACGCTGGTTAAACAAACACCAAACCCTCAACAACAGTGAACAAACAGAGAGAAGGGACAGGGTTATAACCACGCTGGTTAAACAAACACCAAACCCTCAAGAACAGTGAACAAACAGAGAGAAGGGACAGGGTTATAACCACGCTGGTCAAACAAACACCAAACCCTCAAGAACAGTGAACAAACAGAGAGAAGGGACAGGGTTTTAACCACGCTGGTCAAACACCAAACCCTCAAGAACAGTGAACAAACAGAGAGAAGGGGCAGGGTTTTCACCCCACTGGTCAAACACCAAACCCTCAAGAACAGTGAACAAACAGAGAGAAGGGACAGGGTTTTCACCCCACTGGTCAAACACCAAACCCTCAACAACAGTGAACAAACAGAGAGAAGGGACAGGGTTTTCACCCCACTGGTCAAACACCAAACCCTCAACAACAGTGAACAAACCAGAGAGACGGAGGCCAAGGAATTTTCCCATTGCTCTTTCTGTTGTGGCTATGGCTGAATAAAATGATGGATACAGGAGGGGAATGGGAGCAGGGTGGATTATGGGTCCAACCTGCAGCTTCTCAATGATGTTCTTGTAGTCCCAGGGGTTGTTGGGGGCGGAGGGGCGGCTGGAGCGGCTGGAACTCTTGTAGTTGGGGTTGGAGCGGGACAGAGAGTTGAGGGAACTGCTGCTCAGCATGGTGGTGATCTGAGACTCCAGGTCCAGAGGCAGGGAGATGGAGCGGTTCTTTGCTGTACACATAAGATTGGAGAAAGTCATCATTGAGTTCAAAAGGTACTCGCACAATGTAGAACAATCTTAAGTTATATTTACAAACCTTTATTTCACTAGGCAAGTCAGTTAAGAACAAATTCTTATTTACAATGACGGCCTATGAACAGTGAGTTAACTGCCTTGTTCAGGGGCAGAACGACATATTTTTACCTTGTCAGCTCGGGGATTCGATCTTGCAACCTTTCGGTTACTAGTCCAACGCTCTAACCACTAGGCTGCCTGCCGCCCCCGACTTAATTTGACCTTGTGTGTCTAGGCCCTGTATGCCCCTGAATGTAGCCCACCTCTGGGCCCTGTATGCCCCTGACTGTATCCCACCTCTGGGCCCTGTATGCCCCTGACTGTATCCCACCTCTGGGCCCTGTATGCCCCTGACTGTATCCCACCTCTGGGCCTTGTATGCCCCTGACTGTAGCCCACCTCTGGGCCCTGTATGCCTCTGACTGTAGCCCACCTCTGGGCCCTGTATGCCTCTGACTGTAGCCCACCTCTGGGCCCTGTATGCCCCTGACTGTAGCCCACCTCTGGGCCCTGTATGCCCCTGACTGTAGCCCACCTCTGGGCCCTGTATGCCCCTGACTGTAGCCCACCTCTGGGCCCTGTATGCCCCTGACTGTAGCCCACCTCTGGGCCCTGTATGCCCCTGACTGTAGCCCACCTCTGGGCCCTGTATGCCCCTGACTGTAGCCCACCTCTGGGCCCTGTATGCCCCTGACTGTATCCCACCTCTGGGCCCTGTATGCCCCTGAATGTAGCCCACCTCTGGGCCCTGTATGCCCCTGACTGTATCCCACCTCTGGGCCCTGTATGCCTCTGACTGTATCCCACCTCTGGGCCCTGTATGCCCCTGAATGTAGCCCACCTCTGGGCCCTGTATGCCCCTGAATGTAGCCCACCTCTGGGCCCTGCAGTAGGTCCGTCTCACCTGTCATAGCCAGGGTACGGATGCAGGTCTCCACCAGGCCTCTGTGTTGCTGCTGCAGCCAGGGACAGTCCAGCAGACGCATGCTAGACTGGAGCAGCTGTGTTACTGTGGTGTGGTGAGTCTGGTTAAAGGCACAGAGGATATCAGAATCACACGATGAGAATTCATTACACATCATGACTACACAAATACTGTAAGACAATACAAAGACAATACACAGGCTCTACAGTAAACGTTATATCATGACAAAGCCTCTGAGTAGGCAGCAGCAGTGAGCTGACCTGTAGAGAGGTGCTGTTTTCAGAGAAGGGGGAGCTGAAGAAGGCATTGATGGTGTCAAACACCACGTTGATGATGTACTTCTCCAGGATAGGGTCAGTCAGACGCTTCTCTCTCTTGTTACACACCTAGAGAGATTAGAGAGGACAAGAACTATAGATGAAAGGCCGGGGTCACTTTACCCAAAGACTCACGGGTCAGGTCAGGCAGTATGACCCTGCTAGGGCCCTCTGTTTCGCGCAATCATGTGACATGCCTGCATTTTGACCTTTTATTTATTTAACCTTTTATATAACTTTAACTTTAACTTAATTAACTGTCCCCTTATCTTTTTATGTCAGATGGTCCAGCACCATCCTCATACAATCGCTTTCATGTTTGATGTAATTCTCATTTCTGGAAAGGCTTAAAATACAGGATACAATCTTGCTATGTCATATGATTACGCAAAACACAGAGAGGGATGAGACTTGTGGGTGAGAGTGGTCCCATTGATTGGGGAGTGAGACTTACCCTGGCCATGTCCACGATGAAGTCCTCAAACAGTTTCCAGATGTGATTGCTGGTGTAAATCTCCTTCATCTCTACCTCTGTATCTACGTAGCAGTGATTCACAAAGTTCACATAGGCAATCTTCACCTGAGGAACACACACACACACACACACACACACACACACACACACACACACACACACACACACACACACACACACACACACACACACACACACACACACACACACACACACACACACACACACACACACACACACACACACACACACACACAGCTGGGTCAGCCGTCTTTACATTTTGTAATGATAATGTTAACATTACCTTTGCAGGTGTATGTCCGCAGATCATTGCATGCTGCTGTGTTTTTTTCTAAATGAGGATAATGTAGGGTACTAACTAATTAATTATATGCCTGTTCCATTTGAGACATACCTCTGTGATACAGTCCTCGTGTGTGACCACTCTCACCACGTCCTCTAGGGGCAGCAGCGAGGTACATTTGATCTCTGTGTAAACGTTCTTGCCCTCAGCGCAGGCCGATAGCAGCTCCACCAGAGAGATGTGGTAGCGCAGGGGGCTGTGCTCCTGAACCCCCTCCCTGGACTCTGCCATCAGCTCCAGCATGGTGGCAAATGACGCCTTGTCATTATAAAACACCACCACATCCTCACCGGCGTTGGTTAACTAGAGGGGAGACAACCACACCGTGTGAGAGGAACAATTACATCATTATCGATGTGATTGATGTGGCTGGATGTGGTTCATCTGTTATTTTAGCAGCGTTTCAGACAAACTTTGGATTGTAAAACAGACTAGACAAGATAAACATGGAAAAAACTTCTGCATTATTTACAACTTTTACAGGTTGATTCCATACCAATTAAAAAGTCAGGGTTAGCAATGGGTTGATTCCATACCAATTAAAAAGTCAGGGTTAACAATGGGTTGATTCCATACCAATTAAAAAGTCAGGGTTAACAATGGGTTGATTCCATACCAATTAAAAAGTCAGGGTTAACAATGGGTTGATTCCATACCAATTAAAAAGTCAGGGTTAACAATGGGTTGATTCCATACCAATTAAAAAGTCAGGGATAACAATGGGTTGATTCCATACCAATTAAAAAGTCAGGGTTAACAATGGGTTGATTCCATACCAATTAAAAAGTCAGGGATAACAATGGGTTGATTCCATACCAATTAAAAAGTCAGGGATAACAATGGGTTGATTCCATACCAATTAAAAAGTCAGGGTTAACAATGGGTTGATTCCATACCAATTAAAAAGTCAGGGTTAACAATGGGTTGATTCCATACCAATTAAAAAGTCAGGGTTAACAATGGGTTGATTCCATACCAATTAAAAAGTCATGGTTAACAATGGGTTGATTCCATACCAATTAAAAAGTCAGGGTTAGCAATGGGTTGATTCCATACCAATTAAAAAGTCATGGTTAACAATGGGTTGATTCCATACCAATTAAAAAGTCAGGGTTAGCAATGGGTTGATTCCATACCAATTAAAACGTCAGGGTTAACAATGGGTTGTGGGGGAAGGTCCCTTACCTCAGTCATGATCATGTCCTGACACTTCTTCACATACTTCCCCTCGGCCTTGATGATGGTGTGCAGGAAGTTGAGGTACTGGACGTGGCGTCCGTGAGTGGCCAGGCAGTGGACGAAGTGCTGCAGCACGTTCTCACTGATCTCTGTACACAGCTGGTAGTTATTACTGAAGATGTGCTGCACTGTCTCTGCCTCCATGAGCTGGAGGGAGGGAGAGAGGGGGGGGAAGGGGGAGAGAGCGAGAGAGAGGAGGAGAGAGGGTAAGGGAGAGAGAGAGCGAGGGAGAAAGGGGGAGAGAGCGAGTGAGAAAGTGAGAGAGGGGAAGGGAGAGAGAGAGGAAGGAAGGAAGAGAGAGGGGAAGGGACCGAGAGAAAGAGAGAGAGGGGAAAGGGACAGAGAGAAAGGGGAAAGGGAGAGAGAGAGCAAGAGGATGAGAAGGGAGAGAGGGAAGGGATAGAGAGGGAGAGATGGGAAAAAAGAGAGAGGGGAAGGGAGAGAGAGAGGGGAAGAGAGAAAGGGAGAGAGGGAAAGGGGGAGAGATGGTTCATTATTACGTCTGATGAGAATAGGATGGATTGAAGTAGAAAACAACATGGTGTGTGAATTCACTCACTCCTGGGTTCAGGAAGAGGCTGAGGTTCTTATGAAGCAGCACCTGGTTCTCCAGGTTCCCCATGCAGAACTTCTGCAGGAACAGGTGAGTGCACCTGATGATCCCTTGCATCTTGGTGTCATGCTGAAACCCAGGAAAGTGTGAGAGAGAGAGAGACAGAAGTCATGTTATTTAGGGTGGCTTTAACTAACAACACCGGGATGTTTTAGTAGATATGTTAGTATTGGACTATGTGTTTGGTTGTCAGTGTGGGGGCACCGTTCACGTACATCCCCCACCTGATCGTATGACACCTGCAGCAGGTCCAGCATCACTTTGTGGGCTCCCATGTTCTTCAGGAGTCTCTGCTGCTTCTTCCACACCCCCGTGCTGCACATCTTATTCAGACGCTCCATGATCTGGAGGAAACAGAATGTCTTCAGAAATACAGCCCAACACTACTCCACGGGGACTACGGGACATGCTAACCTGGGTAACACTACTCCACGGGGACTACGGGACATGCTAACCTGGGTGACACTACTCCACGGGGACTACGGGACATGCTAACCTGGGTGCCACTACTCCACGGGGACTACGGGACATGCTAACCTGGGTGACACTACTCCACGGGGACTACGGGACATGCTAACCTGGGTGACACTACTCCACGGGGACTACGGGACATGCTAACCTGGGTGACACTATTCCACGGGGACTACGGGACATGCTAACCTGGGTGACACTACTACACGGGGACATGCTAACCTGGGTGACACTATTCCACGGGGACTACGGGACATGCTAACCTGGGTGACACTACTACACGGGGACATGCTAACCTGGGTGACACTACTCCACGGGGACTACGGGACATGCTAACCTGGGTGACACTACTCCACGGGGACTACGGGACATGCTAACCTGGGTGACACTACTCCACGGGAACATGCTAACCTGGGTGACACTACTCCACGGGGACATGCTAACCTGGGTGAAGGACAACGTGACAGTTCCAATGGAAAAGATACACACCTCTCTGACTTTCTGGTAGTTCTCATTGCTCTTATCCGACTGCTCTTTCTTCAGGGTCACATCCTCTAAGTCCATCTAAAAGGAAATCAGAAGTGTTGTTAGCACGGTGTTAGTCCCTACACTAAGTGTTAGCACGGTGTTAGTCCCAACACTAAGTGCTGTTAGCACGGTGTTAGTCCCTACACTAAGTGTTGTTAGCACGGTGTTAGTCCCAACACTAAGTGTTGTTAGCATGGTGTTAGTCCCAACACTAAGTGCTGTTAGCACGGTGTTAGTCCCTACACTAAGTGCTGTTAGCACGGTGTTAGTCCCTACACTAAGTGTTGTTAGCACGATGTTAGTCCCTACACTAAGTGTTGTTAGCACGATGTTAGTCCCAACACTAAGTGCTGTTAGCACGGTGTTAGTCCCAACACTAAGTGCTGTTAGCACGGTGTTAGTCCCAACACTAAGTGCTGTTAGCACGGTGTTAGTCCCTACACTAAGTGTTGTTAGCACGGTGTTAGTCCCTACACTAAGTGTTGTTAGCACAGTGTTAGTCCCTACACTAAGTGTTGTTAGCACAGTGTTAGTCCCTACACTAAGTGTTGTTAGCACAGTGTTAGTCCCTACACTAAGTGTTGTTAGCACGGTGTTAGTCCCTACACTAAGTGCTGTTAGCACGGTGTTAGTCCCTACACTAAGTGCTGTTAGCACGGTGTTAGTCCCTACACTAAGTGCTGTTAGCACGGTGTTAGTCCCTACACTAAGTGCTGTTAGCACAGTGTTAGTCCCTACACTAAGTGCTGTTAGCACGGTGTTAGTCCCTACACTAAGTGCTGTTAGCACGGTGTTAGTCCCTACACTAAGAGCTGTTAGCACGGTGTTAGTCCCTACACTAAGTGTTGTTAGCACGGTGTTAGTCCCTACAATAAGTGCTGTTAGCACGGTGTTAGTCCCTACAATAAGTGTTGTTAGCACGGTGTTAGTCCCTACAATAAGTGGGGTTAGCACGGTGTTAGTCCCTACACTAAGTGTTGTTAGCACGGTGTTAGTCCCTACACTGGTAATAATAGAGTTTCTTCAATCTAAAGCCCTCACCTCTACATTTTCATTTTTGTCCTTCTTGTCTTTCTTCCCCTCCCCTCCTCCAGAGCCGCTCTTCTTGTCCACCCAGAGCTCAGACTTCTCCACCATGGTGCGGAGAAGGTCAAGGTCACTCTTTATCAGCTTGTAGTTATCAACATCCTGCCCCGAGATCAGCAACTGGACCTGAGGACAACATGGAGAGAATTTCAGAGAGACCAGGAAACAAAGATAGCAAGAATATATAGATACTGTATAAGAACGAGATGGCAATAGAGTACTTGCAGATACTGTACCAAGTTTATATTGGAGTGCAGGTCATTATTGTTTGTTTATTATTTGTTTGCCTTCAGTGATTTCATCATTTTGAATTGATCTCCTTACCTGTTTAAAAGTGTGCAGGACCTCCTGTCTCTGGCTGAAGTGCTTGAAGAGCAGCTGGAGGGCCCCAGACACCAATGGAGGGTAATCATGCATGGTGAGGTGGATCAACACCCTCAAGAACATTCGACCTCCCTCATCATCCACCTCTAGTATGCTGTTCCCCTTCCTGACAGGAGGACACAGTCACGGGTTAGTATGCTGTTCCCCTTCCTGACAGGAGGACACAGTCACGGGTTAGTATGCTGTTCCCCTTCCTGACAGGAGGACACAGTCACGGGTTAGTATGCTGTTCCCCTTCCTGACAGGAGGACACAGTCACGGGTTAGTATGCTGTTCCCCTTCCTGACAGGAGGACACAGTCACGGGTTAGTATGCTGTTCCCCTTCCTGACAGGAGGACACAGTCACGGGTTAGTATGCTGTTCCCCTTCCTGACAGGAGGACACAGTCACGGGTTAGTATGCTGTTCCCCTTCCTGACAGGAGGACACAGTCACGGGTTAGTATGCTGTTCCCCTTCCTGACAGGACACAGTCACGGGTTAGTATGCTGTTCCCCTGCCTGACAGGAGGACACAGTCACGGATTAGCATGCTGTTCCCCTTCCTGACAGGAGGACACAGTCACGGGTTAGTATGCTGTTCCCCTGCCTGACAGGAGGACACAGTCACGGGTTAGTATGCTGTTCCCCTTCCTGACAGGAGGACACAGTCACGGGTTAGCATGCTGTTCCCCTTCCTGACAGGAGGACACAGTCACGGGTTAGTATGCTGTTCCCCTGCCTGACAGGAGGACACAGTCACGGGTTAGTATGCTGTTCCCCTTCCTGACAGGAGGACACAGTCACGGGTTAGCATGCTGTTCCCCTTCCTGACAGGAGGACACAGTCACGGGTTAGTATGCTGTTCCCCTTCCTGACAGGACACAGTCACGGGTTAGTATGCTGTTCCCCTGCCTGACAGGAGGACACAGTCACGGGTTAGCATGCTGTTCCCCTTCCTGACAGGAGGACACAGTCACGGGTTAGCATGCTGTTCCCCTGCCTGACAGGAGGACACAGTCACGGGTTAGTATGCTGTTCCCCTTCCTGACAGGACACAGTCACGGGTTAGTATGCTGTTCCCCTTCCTGACAGGACACAGTCACGGGTTAGTATGCTGTTCCCCTTCCTGACAGGAGGACACAGTCACGGGTTAGCATGCTGTTCCCCTTCCTGACAGGAGGACACAGTCACGGGTTAGCATGCTGTTCCCCTTCCTGACAGGACACAGTCACGGGTTAGTATGCTGTTCCCCTTCCTGACAGGAGGACACAGTCACGGGTTAGCATGCTGTTCCCCTTCCTGACAGGACACAGTCACGGGTTAGTATGCTGTTCCCCTTCCTGACAGGAGGACACAGTCACGGGTTAGTATGCTGTTCCCCTTCCTGACAGGACACAGTCACGGGTTAGTATGCTGTTCCCCTGCCTGACAGGACACAGTCACGGGTTAGCATGCTGTTCCCCTTCCTGACAGGACACAGTCACGGGTTAGCATGCTGTTCCCCTTCCTGACAGGAGGACACAGTCACGGGTTAGTATGCTGTTCCCCTTCCTGACAGGAGGACACAGTCACGGGTTAGTATGCTGTTCCCCTTCCTGACAGGAGGACACAGTCACAGGTTAGTATGCTGTTCCCCTGCCTGACAGGAGGACACAGTCACGGGTTAGTATGCTGTTCCCCTTCCTGACAGGACACAGTCACGGGTTAGTATGCTGTTCCTCTGCCTGACAGGAGGACACAGTCACGGGTTAGTATGCTGTTCCCCTTCCTGACAGGACACAGTCACGGGTTAGCATGCTGTTCCCCTTCCTGACAGTAGGACACAGTCACGGGTTAGTATGCTGTTCCCCTGCCTGACAGGAGGACACAGTCACAGGTTAGCATGCTGTTCCCCTTCCTGACAGGACACAGTCACGGGTTAGCATGCTGTTCCCCTTCCTGACAGGAGGACACAGTCACGGGTTAGCATGCTGTTCCCCTTCCTGACAGGACACAGTCACGGGTTAGTATGCTGTTCCCCTTCCTGACAGGACACAGTCAGGGGTTAGTATGCTGTTCCCCTTCCTGACAGGACACAGTCACAGGTTAGCATGCTGTTCCCCTTCCTGACAGGAGGACACAGTCACGGGTTAGCATGCTGTTCCCCTTCCTGACAGGACAGTCACGGGTTAGCATGCTGTTCCCCTTCCTGACAGGACACAGTCACGGGTTAGCATGCGCTCCTCTGTGTCTCAGTTGGTAGAGCATGGCTCTTGCAATGCCAGGATCGTGGTTTCAGTTCCCGGGACTGCCCATACAGTGGGGCAAAAAAGTATTTAGTCAGCCACCAATTGTGCAAGTTCTCCCACTTAAAAAGATGAGAGAGGCCTGTAATTTTCATCATAGGTACACTTCAACTATGACAGACAAAATGAGAAAAATAAATCCAGAAAATCACATTGTAGGATTTTTTATGAATTTATTTGGAAATTATGGTGGAAAATAAGTATTTGGTCAATAACAAAAAGTTTATCTCAATACTTTGTTATATACCCTTTGTTGGCAATGACAGAGGTCAAACGTTTTCTGTAAGTCTTCACAAGGTTTTCACACACTGTTGCTGGTATTTTGGCCCATTCCTCCATGCAGATCTCCTCTAGAGCAGTGATGTTTTGGGGCTGTTGCTGGGCAACACGGACTTTCAACTCCCTCCAAAGATTTTCTATGGGGTTGAGATCTGGAGACTGGCTAGGCCACTCCAGGACCTTGAAATGCTTCTTACGAAGCCACTCCTTCGTTGCCCGGGCGGTGTGTTTGGGATCATTGTCATGCTGAAAGACCCAGCCACGTTTCATCTTCAATGTCCTTGCTGATGGAAGGAGGTTTTCACTCAAAATCTCACGATACATGGCCCCATTCATTCTGTCCTTTACACGGATCAGTCGTCCTGGTCCCTTTGCAGAAAAACAGCCCCAAAGCATGATGTTTCCACCCCCATGCTTCACAGTAGGTATGGTGTTCTTTGGATGCAACTCAGCATTCTTTGTCCTCCAAACACGACGAGTTGAGTTTTTACCAAAAAGTTCTATTTTGGTTTCATCTGACCATATGACATTCTCCCAATCTTCTTCTGGATCATCCAAATGCTCTCTAGCAAACTTCAGACGGGCCTGGACATGTACTGGCTTAAGCAGGGGGACACGTCTGGCACTGCAGGATTTGAGTCCCTGGCGGCGTAGTGTGTTATTGATGGTAGGCTTTGTTACTTTGGTCCCAGCTCTCTGCAGGTCATTCACTAGGTCCCCCCGTGTGGTTCTGGGATTTTTGCTCACCGTTCTTGTGATCATTTTGACCCCACGGGGTGAGATCTTGCGTGGAGCCCCAGATCGAGGGAGATTATCAGTGGTCTTGTATGTCTTCCATTTCCTAATAATTGCTCCCACAGTTGATTTCTTCAAACCAAGCTGCTTACCTATTGCAGATTCAGTCTTCCCAGCCTGGTGCAGGTCTACAATTTTGTTTCTGGTGTCCTTTGACAGCTCTTTGGTCTTGGCCATAGTGGAGTTTGGAGTGTGACTGTTTGAGGTTGTGGACAGGTGTCTTTTATACTGATAACAAGTTCAAACAGGTGCCATTAATACAGGTAACGAGTGGAGGACAGAGGAGCCTCTTAAAGAAGAAGTTACAGGTCTGTGAGAGACAGATATCTTGCTTGTTTGTAGTTGACCAAATACTTATTTTCCACCATAATTTGCAAAAAAATTCATAAAAAATCCTACAATGTGATTTTCTGGATTTTTTTTTCTCATTTTGTCTGTCATAGTTGAAGTGTACCTATGATGAAAATTACAGGCCTCTCTCATCTTTTTAAGTGGGAGAACTTGCACAATTGGTGGCTGACTAAATACTTTTTTGCCCCACTGTATGTAAAATGTATGCACGCATGAACGTAAGTCGCTTTGAATAAAAGCATCTGCTAAATTACTAGTATAACAACAACACATGTTCTGGAGAAGGACTTCAGTGGTGAACCTACCCCACACCAAACATGGCCTCTGCCTGATCTCCTATGTGCTGCAGGTTGATGGTGGCTGTTGAAAGACAGAGTTAAGAATGTGACTTATTGAGGTGGAGAGAAGCTGTTCAAAGAGGAATAATGTATAAGGCCTGGTTAGTAGAGAGCAATGGGTCCCTTAAAATAGCTACTGCACTACCTGCTTGCTCCATTGATGTTGTAGCATCGGCATCTGCCATGGGATAAACATCAACAAACTCCTTCTTGAAGACGGACAGCAGGAAGGAGAGCCGGTAGTCCAGGCGGACATTCAGGATAAACTGAAGATCAACAAGAGAAAGAACAGCGCTTAGCATTAAAAGGGATACATGAAGGGCTATGACTTGTTTTCCATTACAAGCATAAACACAACCCTATGAGAAGATGTCGTAGCTTCCAGTAGGTTTATCAAACCTGCAGGATTTCCAGTATTTTCAACTTGGTGTCCATGACGGTGATGTCCTGTTTGCCGATGCTGTCCTTGCTGCGGTTCGGTCCTTCTATAATGGAAACACTCCTCCCTGGACCTCCAAACATGGACTGTTTCCTGCTCAGTACCATGGTGGACATCATCTGACCCACGCCATGGATGGAACGCTTCGTGTTCTTTCCTAAAACACAGAATGGGAGATGTAAAGAACCCTGAAACTACTTCATTATTACGGAGATGGTGAAAAGCATTGAGGAAACCCGAATATGAACGTCAGTTGTACCGATTTGTTTTTCATAAAATGTGTGGTAACTCTCCCCTAATACTGTTGAATGCAGAAAAGAGGTGTTTCTTATCCTCTTACCACTGCCATCGTCCTGGAGCGCTGGGTGAAGTGAAGGGTTGGGAATACAGTCAATGATTCCCAGAAGAGTGCGTGTCAACCTCAGCAGCTCAAAGAAACTGTAAAAGCCGAAGTAGATGAGGTGTCTGGCCAGGCTCACCACCTGAGGGGACAGAACATTCTAGCAGTTATCATTCTAGCAGTTATCATTCTAAAGTGGTAGCGAGCCAGAGAGTTCTTGTCCCATTACCAAATATAGGTGTTTTTGAGGTATTCACAGTATTGTTAAATGGGAATAGGAATGAGGAGGGAATTGACACCTCATAGGTGAGTTTGTTCTTCTCCTCGTCAGCGAAAGGCAGGTCGTCATTGAGGACATTGTTGAGGTACTCCTCCATGAACACCATGGTGTTGGCAAACTTGTTCTTCTTATTGTCCCGCAAGTCATCCATGTTGGAATCATAACTAAGCAAGGGAAGAGATAAAGAAATATAGAAATACACAGCCTGAGTTAAACTGTACCTCAATGTGCACAATACAATGTTCTGGGAAAAATGCTTGAAGTCTTACTCTTTAATTGTGATGGAGGTTGGGATCTCTGTCCACAGACGTGCAAACTTGACAGGGGTCACCAGCTCCTGGGGGTCTCGGTCCACGTGCGTGTGCAGCATGAGTCTGCAGAAGGAGGCTCTGAGGTCAAAGGGCAGCGTCTCGTCCATCATACACAGGAAGATGAGTTCCACATCCAGCTGCTTAGAGATCTCACCTATGGCCAGGTACTGGCGGTCCAGACATATCCGCGCATACAGCTTCAGCTGGTACCTGCAGGGACAAAGGGGAAGGTTTGACAATGAAGCATACACAAGACTTCATCAAAGTAGATCCCAGGGTTGAAATACTTCAGATTAGTATAATTTCCTGTTCACATTACCTTTAGTAACAGTACATTCCCATATCGAGACATAATGGAAGGGGTGCAACTTTCACTGTGGACAGGGGGGACATGACCCCCCCCGCATTATGAGATTGCATGTTTGTCCTCCCCCCAGTTTTATCATTGCACTGTGATACAAAACATGGCAACGGTGTGCTTTAGGACCATGTGGATGCCTCAGAGAGGTCAGGTAGGCAAAGCTTCTGAAAGCTGGTGTATAGGACCAGCATGGGAGAGATGAACAGCGGCAGCTGCTGTCTGTTACGCTCTTTCAATGAGTTGTAAAAGCAAGCAGAGCAGAAACTGGCAACTCTTTAGCTGACTGATCTAGCTGGCAAGATAGCTGCTGTTTGACAGGGGGGAACAAGTATTTATTCCCAGTGCTGAGCTAGTAGTGTAACTGACATGTTACGTTCGCTAATGTTTCATTCCCTCTCGACTGAAGTGAATGAACTACTAGCAGCTAGTTAGCTTACTAGTAGCTACCACAGCCAGCTCTAGCTAGCCTCTACCTATCTGTCAGGTAGCAGTATCTAACCGCTTTTGTGTTTATGGAAATGTTTTGTAGCCTTTGTTTTGTCCCATTTCAACAGAAGTAAATTTGATGATGTACCATTAGCTAGAGCTAGCCAAAAGTTGGCTAACGCTAGCGAGCTCACTAACTTTAGCTAATATTTTTGTCTCAATCACACTAGACCTGAATCAAACAATGAAACCAAGCCTCCCGGGTGGCGCAGTGGTCTAGGGCACTGCATCGCAGCGCTAGCTGCGCCACCAGAGACTCTGGGTTCGCGCCCAGGCTCTGTCGCAGCCGGCCGCGACCGGGAGGTCCGTGGGGCGACGCACAATTGGCCTAGCGTCGTCCGGGTTAGGGAGGGTTTGACCGGTAGGGATATCCTTGTCTCATCGCGCACCAGCGACTCCTGTGGCGGGCCGGGCGCAGTGCGCGCTAACCAAGGGAGCCAGGTGCACGGTGTTTCCTCCGACACATTGGTGCGGCTGGATTCCGGGTTGGAGGCGCGCTGTGTTAAGAAGCAGTGCGGCTTGGTTGGGTTGTGTATCGGAGAACGCATGGCTTTCGACCTTCGTCTCTCCCGAGCCCGTACGGGAGTTGTAGCGATGAGACAAGATAGTAATTACTAGCAATTGGATACCACGAAAATTGGGGAGAAAAAAAAACAAAAAAACAATGAAACCAGATGGCCAAACGATTGACATCCGATATTCTATTTGTTTTTTTCAGCGCAATGAGTTTTTATTAATCAGTATAGCAATGTAACTTTATTGATCTGTCAGCTTCCCTAATTAATTCACTACGTTTCACACTGACTCAGTATAAACAGCTCTACAAGCTTCACTGTCATGGTGCACAGTCAGTACACAACACTATGCTCATCATGTCTTAGCAGGATCAGATAGTGACAGGTGTCATAGCCAGGGAAGACCAGTCTACAGAGCTCAGGTGAATTGTGCTGTATATTATAACAATCAGCAAATGGATACAAAGTTCCATCTTGAGTTGATGGGTACAGTCTGGGATCAGGGAATAATGGTCACTTCAATTATTTAACCATTTTTATTCATGGATAATATAATGTATAAATGTACACCAAGGTAATTATTTGTCATGCCTCATCTGAGCAGGATCAGATGGTGACAGGGGTCTCATCAGGGTCAGGCAGCTAGGGAAGACCAGTCTGTGACGGTGCTGAGGTGAACTTTTGCAGATACAGTTTATTGAAACTATTTTAAGGCAGTCTGACAAACCTCTAAAGTCGATTTCCAAATGTATCAAGGGTTGCAAGGCTTTTCGCAATGAGACAAAACATGTAAAACAAAAATGTAAAGAAGACCTGGGAGACACTATTGATGATGAATGGATACAGATGTGTTAGAATGCCCCGTCATGTTCATATAATCTCAGACATAAATGACTGCAGTTTAAGACCATCCAGAGAACATACTATATGCCAGCGTACGTGAATATCATGCACTCAGAAATGTCATTCTGCTGGAGGTGTAAAACACAAAGGGGGACATATTTGCATATGTTATGGTCTTGTGAAGGCTGGCTGAATTCTGGCAAAGAGTATGTTCTTTTATCTCAGCAGGTCTACAGATTCTCCCTTCACTCTGTTTTTCCTTGCTTGGAATGTTGATACTGTAGACTTATCAGAAGAAACTATGTAACCTAGAATTTATAGCAGCTAAGAAATGCATTGCCATTAATCGGAAGGTTGGTTATCCTCCCACAATGGATGGAAGAAATGTCAAGTTATGTATCACTAGATTTATTACAAGAATAAGGGTATACTGGGCAACTTTCATAAGGTCTAAAACCCTTATGTAGAATACTGTACGACAAAATAAGTCTGTATTGAAAACATGCCCATGTCAGAGGAGATACCTATTTAGGCAATCCCTAGCTGCTGGGCTGCTCAGTCCTGCCCCTGGGGATCTGCTGTACTGTTGGTTGTCACTCTGGCCTTGGCCTAACACACCTGAAACCAATAATGAATGTTTCACTAAGATCCATAAGCTGAGTGGGGTGTGTTGGGGTGCTACAGGGCCGTGGACCCCTAGTGGAAGGACGGGGTGACCCAGCTATAGTGTGCAAGTAAGAAGAGTTCTACAGTACTATTAGGCCTATGATATGGAGGATGGACTGTTTCTGTGTGTTAATGTGGAGATGTATGAGTGTTTGTATTACAATTTTGTTTCCCCATGGGCCTCCCGGGTGGCGCAGTGGTCTAGGGCACTGCATCGCAGTGCTAGCTGCGCCACCAGAGTCTCTGGGTTCGCGCCCAGGCTCTGTTGCAGCCGGCCGCGACCGGGAGGTCCGTGGGGCGACGCACAATTGGCATAGCGTCGTCCGGGTTAGGGAGGGTTTGGCCGGTAGGGATATCCTTGTCTCATCGCGCTCCAGCGACTCCTGTGGCGGGCTGGGCGCAGTGCACGCTAACCAAGGTCGCCAGGTGCACGGTGTTTCCTCCGACACATTGGTGCGGCTGGCTTCCGGGTTGGAGGCGCGCTGTGTTAAGAAGCAGTGCGGCTTGGTTGGGTTGTGCTTCGGAGGACGCATGGCTTTCGACCTTCGTCTCTCCCGAGCCCGTACGGGAGTTGTAGCGATGAGACAAGATAGTAATTACTAGCGATTGGATACCACGAAAATTGGGGAGAAAGGGGGATAAAATAAAAAAATAAAAAATATATATATATATATATATATATATATATTTTGGTTTCCCCAAACTTTCCCTTGAGCGGGCTGGCTGGGCGGTCTGGCTGAAATTTGATATTGTAACGATGTGCGCTGAGAGTCGGGATGCAAGTTCAGGGAGTGAGTGATTTAATAAATAAATGAAACAAACACGTAACACAAACAACGCACAGACATGACCCAGGAATAGAAACAATGACGCCTGGGGAAGGAAGGAACCAAAGGGAGTGACATATATAAAGGGCAGGTAATCAAGGAGGTGATGGTGTCCAGGTGAGTGTCATTATGCGCTGACGCGCGTAACGATGGTGACGGGTGTGAGTCATAATGAGCAGCCTGGTGACCTAGAGGCCGGAGAGGGCGCACACGTGACAGATATAGAGGATGTCTTTGTACTTTATTTGTAAGAGCTGTTCATTTGTTAGGCTATTGGTTAAAGGTGCAACACAATATTGATTATTGAATTATTATTGATCTAGTTCAGTCTTAGCAATCACTTAAACATATTTAATAACTATCTCTTACCCAGCTTGATGACTGTGGGCATTTTTGCTTACTTTTTGTTGTTCTAAATAGAGACGGCTAGAAGGGTCATGGGTCATATTAGATTGTGTAAAAATGCAGGAAATAAGCTTTAGATGCCCCGCAAAAATGGGAGGCCACCCAGGCCCCCCCGCCAAGTTATCACCCCACTTCTAAAACCAAAGTTGCACCCACTGATGTTAGATAAGTAGTCTCCTTCAGGATAAATAAAGGTTAAATAAAATAAAAATACAAAATAAATAAATCCATCTACCTATAGTATCTGAGCACGTTCTCGTCATGAGCGTTCCCCTGTCTGGCCTCCTGGGCTAGCTGTCTGATGCCCTTCTCTTGCTTCTCATTGGTCTTGTCAGTCCAGACCAGCCACACCTCATCATCGTCAGAATACTCTTCCATGCCCATGTATTCAGTGGCATGGGGCATCTCTTTGGGCACGCGCCGTCTGCATGGGCAAACACATTAAATCATGAACACTCAACCCAGAAGAAAACACACACACACACACACACAGAGAGAGAGGCCATTGCATGTCAACTGTGTGTTTGTGTGTGTAGGAATATACACAGTAAAGAAGAGCACCACTTACTCAGTCTTGATGAGAATGTCTTGGTTCCTGGGATCCAGCACACACTTACAGATCAACTCCTGAGTTACAGAAATGGCCACGTTATTGGACACACAAAGATCTGACAGGTAGTCCAGAAACCTGAGGGGAAACAGGCCCATGTTTAAGTTACACCACAAAGGTTTTGAATGAACATAAATATTATTTGAATATTAGTTGGGGGGGGGGGGGGGGGGTCTCTCTCCTCACCTGGGTTCCCTGTTCTTGCGGACCAAGCTAACGAAGGTCTCCACCTCCTTCTTAGTGATGTGTTTCTCCAGCAGCTTGCGGTTGTTGTGTAGCAGGGCAGTGATGGTGTCCTCAGCTAGGATGTCATAGCCAATCTGAGACTGCATCAACCCAAACTGCTTGGCTATGTGCTCCTGAGGGGTGGGCGGGGTGGGGGGGGGGGAGTCAAGAGTGGGGATTTTTTGTGCTGTCAGCCACTTTGTGTATCATCCAAGTGACCTGTTGCTCTACATTTAGCTTCAGCATTTAGCAGCAAAGGAGGCCCAGGGATCAATCATTTTATCTTGGGCCAGGAAAAGTAATCTACCCTGTTACAGAATGTGAGTCAATGTGGTGTACAGTACCTGGTTTTTGCGGTAGTCCTGCTGTGAATGTCGCAGCACCCGGTAACAGAGGCGAAACATGTACTGGTAGGGGGAATTCTTCTGGTCTGACAGCTCCTCCAATCGCAGCAATGGGCCTTCTGCCCCTTTATCCTTGAACGGGGCCTTCAGGATCCCAAAGATCTGTGGCAGGACAAAAGAATAGAGAAATATTCAAGGTAACATGTGACAATATGGATATAATTATGACAAGAAAACATAAACCTATATGTGATCATCAATCTGATGTTTAGGCAGGCGTCATTACACTAGGCTTGTTTAAAATGGTTCTTCTGACCTGTTTGAGGATGTTTTGTTCCCTCATGAGTTTCTGTCTCTCTCGGTTGACCTTGGTCATCACCACATCTAGCACAACCTGACCGCTGTTGGGCGTGTCCACCACAAAGAACACCAGGTCCTCTAGCAGCTTAATGGCAAACCTGCAGTGTCAAGGAAAAGGACACACACACACAACTGTTACTGGTCTGGCCAGGGAACTAACCCTATTGACTGCTACAGTGCAGCTCTTAAAATACTGACTTCAATCAAGTAGAACGGAGAGAAAACAGACCAAAAGCTTTCTTTCATAAAAATGGTTTGATTTCATGGATATATTTTTAAGCCTTTTCTGCAGACACTTTACCTTCTGTCATTGGGGCTGATAAATCCCTCGTTAAACCTGTCCACTACGGTGCTCAACATGAAACTGGCATCGTTGGCAAAGTCCAGGTCCCGGATCTCCATCACTGGCACTGACACGATGGCAAAGGCCTCCTTATCCTCTTTGGTAGGACAGGTGCCCAGCTAAGAGAGGGAGATGGAACAGAAAGACTGTCTGTTTCTGACAGGAAGTCAGTGTCAAGTGACAGTGCATGTACAACAGCCTGTACTTACCATGAGTCTAATAGGTCTCTCCTCATCTATATCTATGGGCACGTTGGTGCTCTGGATCCACGTGTTGGTGCATAGGTGTATGAGGCGCACATACGAATTCCTGAGAGGAAGAAAGTTTACAATAGAGAGCCAGTGAAACATACTGTAAGTCTTTACTGTATGGTACAGTCTGTGCAGAGTCGATGCAGTACACTACCTTGGCACAAAGGAGTCTGTTTTCTGCAGAGTTGTGGGGTCTAGCTCAAACAAAGAGGCAATGTCATTCCCATGTGGCATAGCCGACAGCTTGTACTTGATCCTCTCACCCAAAATCTTCAGTTTTCTTTTACTGTCCTGCTACAGAGGGCAGGGGTCAAGGGTCAGGTTTTAACACAGTAACACTGACTGTCAACATCACACCGGCATGAGTAACCCTAGACAGTCAAATAATATAGTATGCGTACCGTATCTTCAATCAACAACGTCTGGATTTCAACACCGTCACCTTTGTAACACGGATTTTCCTAAAGCAACGATAACAACACATCGTGCTCTATAAAGTAAAACGACCCAACATCACTATAATGAACAACATCACTATAATGACCACAACGTGGTGACTAAAAGCCGTGGTTCAATAACCAGTAGTGCAGCGGTGTGTTACCTCAGCTGCCAGGTAACTCCCTGTGGCAAGGTGTTTAAACCGATAGAGAGTGTTCCAGTGTCCGGCTCCTCCTCGACACGGATCATGATGCACCACCTTGGGAAAAAAATCACACCATCAAAACAAACTTCAGTCATTCCTTAAACCATTTAGCTACGGTACAACAGAGCATATTGTGTGTGTGTGTGTGTGTGTGTGTACCAACCTCCACTTCCCACAGGGCATTGGAGCTGGTGGCAGAGGTAGCAGACTGGCGCAGGGTGGTACGGAGGAACACATGTAGCTTGACCTTGTACTCGTCACAGGTCAGGAACTTCTCCTGCTCCGCATGGAACAACCGCACTACATCCCCCTGACAGGACACACCAGCAAAGTGCTGCATTCATCTAAAGCTGGAGGTTCTAATGCTATTATTGGTGTTAGGCTGTGAAAGTGAAGAAGAAATCGATCACAGTGATAGAAGTTTGATAGATAGTATACATCAAGGACGTTACAGGAGACTTACTCCTTTCAAGACCTCATCCTTATGGTCACTGAACATCATGAACAGGTTGATCTTCCAGCTAGTGTTGCAGTTCACAGAGTTCACCTGCAGAGGGAGACACACACACACAGCTTCAGCATGGCACCCCTGTTGCATCTACAGTAGACTCATCTGGATAACCCAGAGCTAAAATCTCAAAACCAGTAGATCTGTTTCACGAGAGATTAACATTACAGCTATTCATCATTGCCGTCAGTAACAACTGTTTTGCATGCGTGTGTGTGTGTGTGTGTGTGTGTGTGTGTGTGTGTGTGTGCGTGCGTGCGTGCGTGCGTGTTCGGTGGGTGGGTGTGTGTGACAGGAAGAAGCCTCACTCTTCCAGAGAGTTTGCCACGGATGAATCAGACAATGTGGTAATGACGACAGAACTCTCCATTACCTCTTTGCATCCAGTGTGGTCGGAGAGCTCATAGTTGCTGGCGTGTAGGGGCTGGCCTGCATTCACTGGGTTCAGGATCACCTTGTCTCCCACCACTACCTGCAGAACAACACATGACCAGACTGGTTATGTACCTTGGATGACTGATCATTCCGACTGATGTCTGTACTCTGTACTCATCACAGTAAAAAAACAAGCCAATGCTGTAATTGGCAGTATCCTTCTAGATAGTGGTTATGGTACTTTTCTTGGTGAAGCTAACATTTAGGTTAGTGTGTATTAATGTCATTTGAGTCTGTACTGTAATAGGAGTTAGTTGAGTTACATTGTCTCCGTTGGCCCTTAGCTTCCAGAAGGGCTGGATGAACAGCCAGGAGCCCTCATTCCCCGTCCCGTCCAGGGTGACCCGCATGGCATTCTTCTCCAGTAGGGCAGGCAGACGCTTATTCACAGTCAGGAACTTGTTACTCTTCATATGCAGCAGCTGTCAAGCCAGGATACGTAACACACAAAAAGACAGGCCACTGTTAAAACCTCCAAAAATCACTCACTTTCATATCATGTCTGTGATAATGTGCTGTTATGATGGTAGGTTGACATGGATAGAATGCACCACTATCCTATCAAGAATGGGAATCAGCCAACCAGGAAGGGGAACCACTTAAGAAAGCATGGTTGGAAGACCAAGATGAATAGTACTAAAACCATGCATCAACAGACAAGATTCCCCCAGATGTTGTCATTCAGAGACTATGTTGTCTCAGACATTTCAAAAGGAGATAATGAAGCGAAAGTAGCACACCTGTCCTCACTGAAGCTTATTATGGTTAAAAGAGATTAAAAGGAGAATTAGGAGGGAATAAGCAGGGAATTTTGGTTAAAAGAGATTAAAAGGAGAATTAGGAGGGAATAAGCAGGGAATTTTGGTTAAAAGAGATTAAAAGGAGAATTAGGAGGGAATAAGCAGGGAATTTTGGTTAAAAGAGATTAAAAGTAGAATTAGGAGGGAATAAGCAGGGAATTTTGGTTAAAAGAGATTAAAAGGAGAATTAGGAGGGAATAGGCAGGGAATTTTGGTTAAAAGAGATTAAAAGGAGAATTAGGAGGGAATAGGCAGGGAATTTTGGTTAAAAGAGATTAAAAGGAGAATTAGGAGGGAATAAGCAGGGAATTTTGGTTAAAAGAGATTAAAAGGAGAATTAGGAGGGAATAAGCAGGGAATTTTGGTTAAAAGAGATTAAAAGGAGAATTAGGAGGGAATAGGCAGGGAATTTTGGTTAAAAGAGATTAAAAGGAGAATTAGGAGGGAATAAGCAGGGAACTTTATTGGTTTCTGTTTTTCCAGAAATCCTGGTTGGAGGATTATGGATTTCCTGCTTATTCCCTCCCGATTCCGGGAATCCTCCAACTGGGATTTCAGGAAACCAGGGAATTTATTGAAAGTTCACGGAATTTTACAACCCTAAGGAGAATAAAGGACTGGGGGAAACCTGAGGAAGGGTGAGGGTGTGTCCAAACCTTAGAAGAACATCAATAAATCCTCAAAGCTAAATTAGACCTTACTTCCTGGAAGATAAAGTGACTCAGCAGTTTTTTATTTTATTATTGTACTGCATTGTATGCTTGTCATTGTGATAACCCCAAGGTGTGCTGTGTGCACTCGCTGCACAGCCATTAACAGATTACAGCTAGTGATCTCCAGAGAGAGAGAGACAGACTCCCCCTTTGGTCTTCAACCCTCCCCTACCTCTCCCCCCCTCAGTCCGTCTGAATCAGAAGGACATCTACACTACACAGTTGAATCACAGTTGAATCACACCTATAATGTCTGCCCAGATCAGCGAGGGCTTTTAACATTGACTCTTCACTGTGTGTCCCACCATTCTGTAAGTCCATTACATTCAGATCTCATCCAGAGCGACTTACAGTTAGTTAGTGTATTCATCTTCAGATAGCTGGGTGGGACAACCACATATCACTGTCACTGTAAGTGTATTCATCTTCAGGAAGCTGGGTGAGACAACCACATATCACTGTCATTGTAAGTGTTTTCATCTTCAGATAGCTGGGTGAGACAACCACATATCACTGTCATTGTAAGTGTATTCATCTTCAGATAGCTGGGTGAGACAACCACATATCACTGTCATTGTAAGTGTATTCATCTTCAGATAGCTGGGTGAGACAACCACATATCACTGTCATTGTAAGTATATTCATCTTCAGATAGCTGGGTGGGACAACCACATATCACTGTCATTGTAAGTATATTCATCTTCAGATAGCTGGGTGGGACAACCACATATCACTGTCATTGTAAGTATATTCATCTTCAGATAGCTAGGTGGGACAACCACATATCATAGTAAGTACATTTTTCCTCAATGAAGTAGTTAAAATCAGTCAGTGGTAGTAGGAAAAGACACGAGCACAGCCCTCTCTCTCTTTGTGTTGCAATAAGAGTCAATATTGACCAGGCACATGTTCAGTGGAAATCCTGGCACCTAGACCTCAGTCAATAAATACATTTCTCATAAGATATTGACACTGTACTGTACATTTTCCTATGAATTATTTAATATCTCTTCTTCATTGGGCCTTCAGTGATGAAAAAAGGGGTTGGAGATGTCTGATCATAACCATCAATTGTAGCCCAGGTATGAAATTAACAAAACTCTAAAATATGTTCAAGTTCAAACCAAGAACGTTTTTGTTTAAGAAACTCAATATGTTGTCTATTTACGACATTAATGTACACCAATTATGCACTTTTATCTACAAATACTTATACCTCCCAGACAGTTTACCTAAACCCTTCAATGGATTGTTCCAGGTTCATTCTGAAATCTATCTATATAACACAAGACACTGGGATAACCTTCACCCTCCCCACTGCCACACCTCACATAGTCAATTCTCTATCAGATACAGAGGTACCGTACTCTGGAATTCTTAAATTCACATTGCCAAAATGTCATCATCCCTCAGTAATCTCCTCTATGAAGACTGGGGGTCAGCCTGACGGACCAAACTACCTGGTAATCTCCTCCATTAAGACTGGGGGTCAGCCTGACGGACCAAACTACCTGGTAATCTCCTCCGTTAAGACTGGGGGTCAGCCTGACGGACCAAACTACCTGGTAATCTCCTCCATTAAGACTGGGGGTCAGCCTGACGGACCAAACTACCTGGTAATCTCCTCCATTAAGACTGGGGGTCAGCCTGACGGACCAAACTACCTGGTAATCTCCTCCATGAAGACTGGGGGTCAGCCTGACGGACCAAACTACCTGGTAATCTCCTCCATTAAGACTGGGGGTCAGCCTGACGGACCAAACTACCTGGTAATCTCCTCCATTAAGACTGGGGGTCAGCCTGACGGACCAAACTACCTGGTAATCTCCTCCATTAAGACTGGGGGTCAGCCTGACGGACCAAACTACCTGGTAATCTCCTCCATTAAGACTGGGGATCAGCCTGACGGACCAAACTACCTGGTAATCTCCTCCATTAAGACTGGGGGTCAGCCTGACGGACCAAACTACCTGGTAATCTCCTCTATGAAGACTGGGGGTCAGCCTGACGGACCAAACTACCTGGTAATCTCCTCCATTAAGACTGGGGGTCAGCCTGACGGACCAAACTACCTGGTAATCTCCTCCATTAAGACTGGGGGTCAGCCTGATGAACCAAACTACCTGGTAATCTCCTCCATTAAGACTGGGGGTCAGCCTGACGGACCAAACTACCTGGTAATCTCCTCTATGAAGACTGGGGGTCAGCCTGACGGACCAAACTACCTGGTAATCTCCTCCATTAAGACTGGGGGTCAGCTTGACGGACCAAACTACCTGGTAATCTCCTCCATTAAGACTGGGGGTCAGCCTGACGGACCAAACTACCTGGTAATCTCCTCCATGAAGACTGGGGGTCAGCCTGACGGACCAAACTACCTGGTAATCCCCTCCATGAGGACTGGGGGTCAGCCTGACGGACCAAACTACCTGGTAATCTCCTCTATGAAGACTGGAGGTCAGCCTGACGGACCAAACTACCTGGTAATCTCCTCCATTAAGACTGGGGGTCAGCCTGACGGACCAAACTACCTGGTAATCTCCTCTATGAAGACTGGGGGTCAGCCTGACGGACCACACTACCTGGTAATCTCCTCTATGAAGACTGGGGGTCAGTCTGACGGACCAAACTACCTGGTAATCTCCTCCATTAAGACTGGGGGTCAGCCTGATGAACCAAACTACCTGGTAATCTCCTCCATTAAGACTGGGGGTCAGCCTGACGGACCAAACTACCTGGTAATCTCCTCCATTAAGACTGGGGGTCAGCCTGACGGACCAAACTACCTGGTAATCTCCTCCATTAAGACTGGGGGTCAGCCTGACGGACCAAACTACCTGGTAATCTCCTCCATTAAGACTGGGGGTCAGCCTGATGGACCAAACTACCTGGTAATCTCCTCCATTAAGACTGGGGGTCAGCCTGATGGACCAAACTACCTGGTAATCTCCTCCATTAAGACTGGGGGTCAGCCTGATGAACCAAACTACTCAGTAATCTCCTCTATGAAGACTGGGGGTCAGCCTGACGGACCAAACTACCTGGTAATCTCCTCCATTAAGACTGGGGGTCAGCCTGATGAACCAAACTACTCAGTAATCTCCTCCATGAAGACTGGGGGTCAGCCTGACGGACCAAACTACCTGGTAATCTCCTCCATTAAGACTGGGGGTCAGCCTGATGAACCAAACTACTCAGTAATCTCCTCCTTGAAGACTGGGGGTCAGCCTGACGGACCAAACTACCTGGTAATCTCCTCCATTAAGACTGGGGGTCAGCCTGCTGAACCAAACTACTCAGTAATCTCCTCCATGAAGACTGGGGGTCAGCCTGACGGACCAAACTACCTGGTAATCTCCTCCATTAAGACTGGGGGTCAGCCTGCTGAACCAAACTACTCAGTAATCTCCTCCATGAAGACTGGGGGTCAGCCTGATGAACCAAACTACCTGGTAATCTCCTCCATTAAGACTGGGGGTCAGCCTGATGAACCAAACTACTCAGTAATCTCCTCCATGAAGACTGGGGGTCAGCCTGATGAACCAAACTACCCGGGAGGGATCACTGAGAAACCGGTGCGGTCTGTTCTCTGTCATCACTTAGAATCTCTTTAGAATATGAACACACTTAAGAGGAAAATCTAGGCTGACTTCACCTGGCTAAGACAACCTGACAAAACAGACTGTCTAGGTTTCCATACAAGGGTGACATGCAGAAATATTCCGTTATGGACCAGCTATTATGAGTCATGATGAGGAAGCTTGGGTTGTGAAACACCTGACTGCATGGAATACCAATCCCTGTAACTTGGAGGTCAATAATCCCATTAGTGAGTGGGTGATTTCTAAGCAAACAGCTGGAGGCAGGGCTTTTTCCTATAGATCTCCATTTTTATGGAATGGTCTGCCTACCCATGTGAGAGACGCAGACTCGGTCTCAACCTTTAAGTCTTTACTGAAGACTTATCTCTTCAGTAGGTCATATGATTGAGTGTAGTCTGGCCCAGGAGTGTGAAGGTGAACGGAAAGGCTCTGGAGCAACGAACCGCCCTTGCTGTCTCTGCCTGGCCGGTTCCCCTCTCTCCACTGGGATTCTCTGCCTCTAACCCTATTACAGGGGCTGAGTCACTGGCTTACTGGTGCTCTTTCATGCCGTCCCTAGGAGGGGTGCGTCACTTGAGTGGGTTGAGTTACTGACGTGATCTTCCTGTCTGGGTTGGCGCCCCCCCTTGGTTTGTGCTGTGGTGGAGATCTTTGTGGGCTATACTCGGCCTTGTCTCAGGACGGTAAGTTGGTGGTTGAAGATATCCCTCTAGTGGTGTGGGGGCTGTGCTTTGGCAAAGTGGGTGGGGTTATATCGTTCCTGTTTGGCCCTGTCCGGGGGTATCATCGGATGGGGCCACAGTGTCTCCTGACCCCTCCTGTCTCAGCCTCCAGTATTTATGCTGCAGTAGTTTATGTGTCGGGGGGCTAGGGTCAGTTGGTTATATCTGGAGTACTTCTCCTGTCTTATCCGGTGTCCTGTGTGAATTTAAGTATGCTCTCTCTAATTCTCTCCTTCTCTCTTTCTCTCTCTCTCTCGGAGGACCTGAGCCCTAGGACCATGCGTCAGGACTACCGGGCATGATGACTCCTTGCTGTCCCCAGTCCACCTGGCCTTGCTGCTGTTCCAGTTTCAACTGTTCTGCCTGCGGCTATGGAACCCTGACCTGTCCACCGGACGTGCTACCTGTCCCAGACCTGCTGTTTTCAACTCTCTAGAGACCGCAGGAGCAGTAGAGATACTCTTAATGATCGGCTATGAAAAGCCAACTGACATTTACTCCTGATTATTATTTGTGAACATTTATGAACATTTGAACATCTTGGCCATGTTCTGTTATAATCTCCACCCGGCACAGCCAGAAGAGGACTGGCCACCCCTCATAGCCTGGTTCCTCTCTAGGTTTCTTCCTAGGTTTTGGCCTTTCTAGGGAGTTTTTCCTAGCCGCCCTGCTTCTACACCTGCATTGCTTGCTGTTTGGGGTTTTAGGCTGGGTTTCTGTACAGCACTTCGAGATATTAGCTGATGTACGAAGGGCTATATAAAATAAAATCGATTGATTTATTTGAGTGATACTGCCCACAGCTAGCTCATTTGGGTTTTTGGTTTTGGTTTCACATTGGTTGTGGGAATGAAGACATATCTTTTCTGACCAGTAAAACGGAATGTTTTTTAAACATTCCGAGAACAGAGGTGAACATTTTGCCTGTTCTGGAATGTTTATTTTTAGGTTGCAGGGAGGTTCTGAGAACATTTTACTCTGGTCCCTTGAACGTTTTCCTGTGAGGTTTTATTAACACTGAGAACAAAAATTATGTTTTTAAGTTTTTCTTTTTATAACTTCCTTAAAACTTTCACTGAATGTTTCAATAAGACTTTTCTGAACTCCAAGCACAGTTAGGACACAGGGAAATTCATTTCCTTAGGCATTAATCAAGCAAACACATTTATTTTTCATCGTGACACAGCATCAGTGAGACCCAAACCTAGAATCTTCTATTCTCTGTCCATGGAATTAGTCCACTGCGCCACCAGGATGGAGCTATCATGCCATGTTTTTACAACTCATTAAAGCTGTTCATTTTAGTTTATTCAAACAGACCCCATTTCAAAGGAAACAAGCACTCATTAAGATCTGGTGTAGCCAATTAGTGGGTGTGGCCAACACGCAACATGAGAGAATTTTGTTGATACTGAGAACTTAATATATACGTTTTTAAATAACTTTATTAGAACATTCCCTGAAACTTACAAAAGTTTGTCGTTTTTATGGAACGTTTTCTTAATGTTTGAGCATGATGTTAAATAGGACCATATAGGAAATAGGAAACCTATAGGAAACTTTATGCTGAACTACTGACAGAAGAACGTTTGTTTCCTAACATTCTCTGATCTATTTGAGAACATTCCCAACGTCAAACCAGTTGGAGAACGTTCCTAGAACACTACTAAAATGTCAGTTGAATGTAAACATGTTTGAACTTTTCGGAAAAGTTCTGTTTAAAAGTAAATACCTAGAAAATAATATTTGTAATTTAATGTGTTTGAGAATGTTCCAAAGCCAAGCAACTATCCTGCACCATTTCCCAGAACGTTGTGGGAAGAACGTAACATAACTATAGGACAACCACACTCTCACCAAGCTCTAAGTAACATATGGTTCTCTGAACGCTATGTGCTAGCTGGGTGCATATTTGCTGAAAGTGATTCAAAACACAGGTATTCTGGGACCGCTCCCTGATTGATACTGTGCAGGTGTGCTCAAACCCTTTACCAGACACATTACTGATTGGTGATCTGCAGACCCATCACACTGAGAATGTGCAGGTGTGCTCAAGCTTCCCCTCAGGTACAAGACCAGCCATTCATTGACATCGGCCTAATCCAATTACATTACGCTGCTGCTACTCTCTTATCTATGCATAGTCACTTTAATAACCCCACCTACATGTATATACTACCTCAATTACCTCAAATAACCGGTGCCCCCACACATTGACTCTGTACCGGTACCCCCTGTATATAGCCTCGCTATTGTTATTTACTGCTGCTCTTTAAATTATTTGTTACTTTTATCTCACTTTTTTCTCACTTATTTTCTTAAAACTGCATTCTTGGTTAAGGGCTCGTAAGTAAGCATTTCACTGTAAGGTCTACACCTGTTGTATTTGGCGCATGTGACAAATACAATTTGATTTGTTTGATGTATTTGATATTGTTCCACTCCAGAGATTACCACGAGTGCTGCTTGGGACTCAGACCTTACCTGAATGTGTGCTGCTTGGGACTCAGACCTTACCTGAATGTGTGCTGCTTGGGACTCAGACCTTACCTGAATGTGTGCTGCTTGGGACTCAGACCTTACCTGAATGTGTGCTGCTTGGGACTCAGACCTTACCTGGATGTGTGCTGCTGGGACGCAGACCTTACCTGAATGTGTGCTGCTTGGGACTCAGACCTTACCTGGATGTGTGCTACTGGGAATGCAGACCTTACCTGAATGTGTGCTGCTTGGGACTCAGACCTTACCTGAATGTGTGCTGCTGGGACTGCAGACCTTACCTGAATGTGTGCTGCTGGGACTTAGACCTTACCTGAATGTGTGCTGCTGGGACTCAGACCTTACCTGAATGTGTGCTGTTTGGGACTCAGACCTTACCTGAATGTGTGCTGTTTGGGACTCAGACCTTATCTGAATGTGTGCTGCTGGGACTGCAGACCTTACCTGGATGTGTGCTGCTGGGAAAGCAGACCTTACCTGAATGTGTGCTGCTTGGGACTGCAGACCTTACCTGAATGTGTGCTGCTGGGAAAGCAGACCTTACCTGAATGACAGTGCCGTATTTTACTACGTCGCCATGGACCTTCTTGTTTTCGGTCTCGTTCTGTTTTTGCTCCAGATTAGAGGCATGCTGTGGAGAACAAGGAAAGGTTTCATCACTGTCTCTAACCTGGCGGTATGATCCTTGTTCTACTGTCTCTAACCTGGCGGTATGATCCTTGTTCTACTGTCTCTAACCTGGCGGTATGACCCGTGTAAGTATCTTTTACCTGTAGTTTCTGAAGTAGCACCACATCAGCAATCTTGTCCTTCTCATGCTTGGCCTGCTTGGCTTTCCAGAACTGTTTCTGTGCAGAGTAGCGGTTCATGGGACACACTTTGAAGAGGCAGTCTAAGACAGAAGTGTGATTTAAAGAGTTAAGATTGCTAATAAGGGAACTGGTGAGTATTCAATGTTGTAGGTGTTTTGGTTTCAAATATTAAAAACCTGTGAAATATAATGTGTGTGGGGGGGCTAGTGAGGCACTATTTTACGATTACTATGCCAAGATGGCTGCCATTCTCCCGAGCATCTATGTACTTTATAGCAAAGATGAGCTGTGTCACTGTCTGAGCAAGTTTATATCGCTTCCACATAAAATTAAGTTTGCTTAGGGAAGAAAAGAAAACTGTAATTTGCCCCCACACCTACCATAGGGGAGAGTGGATCTGGGTTTCAGGTAAATATTGACTCTCCCCATCCTCAGAGGGATATCCTGTTTTTAAAGGAGCCTAATACTAATATTGGAGATGAAGGCCATCAGCTGGCGGTCTGTGTGCTCTGCTCTGTGAGTACAGTCGTTGTTACCTGTCACACAGGTCTGGCAGGAAGGTTATATCAGCACCATAACGGCAAACATCCTTAAAATGCATGTCGCCCCTTAGCAATATTGAAACGTCAACTTTGATACAGTCGAGTTGTGGCAGGCACTGGAGGCTGTAGCACCTTAATTGGGAAGGACGGGGCTCGTGGTAATGGCTGAAGCAGAATTAGTGGAATAGTATCAAATACATCAAACATGATTTTCTATGTGTTTGAAACCATTCAATTCGCTCCATTCTGGCCATTTATTATGAGCCGTCCTCCCATCACCAGCCTCCAGTGGTAGCAGGATAAATCTTTATAAAGGGAATCATGCAAACTACTGACAGAATATGAGTCATATAAAACCATCATATGGGAAACAATTATAGTGTTATTAGACTGTACTGGACAGTATTGCTGAGACTTTTGGGACAACATACGCTTACTTAGATGGGCAAGTTGTCATTTCTGTTTAAACTGAGATCCAAGGAGTAGGACATCAATGAACCTTTGATCAGACAGAAATGCACTGAATGCGTGTCACCCCAGTGATGGAATCGGAGAAAAGTAAGTGTGGGTTAAAAAATGTAAAAAAAGTGTCTGCTGTCTTGATTTGGAGTCTGTTCTCTCTGGTGCCCATATCAGGCTGAGTAGGCAGAGCTGTACATTCCCTATATGTCACAGTCACGGGCACACTGAGTCACAAGCAAACACACAACAACATATTGTGAATCACTCTCACAAACACACAGGGAAATACGCATGCACACATGTACATAACACTCCCACAATGCACCCACACACATGCACCCACACACTACATTGTAGGCATAAATAATGTGAATACTAATCTGACCTCTGAACTTCTTGGGGGGAGTGTCCAGGTCCCCTGCAGCTGGCTCTACCACACATCTGTCATCCACTAACCTGGGGAGAAACACAACACACAGGAGATCAACACTTGCACTGCAGTGTTTGTATACGTACCCCTGAAATCCACAGCTTTCCCCCACACTTCCCCTCTAATCAGGGACTGAATTAGACCTGGCACACCAGGTGGGTGCAATTAATTATCAGGTAGAAGAGAAAAACGGCAGTAGTCCGGCCCTGGCGGGGTAAGACTGGAATAACACCCTGATATACATAATGACAACATATGGCAAAGCCAATGTTGTGACACTAATGTCCTTATGCAGAAACCATCTACAATGATTTCCACATGGATTTACTCCAGGTCTTATTGTGGTCAGACTTCAGTAGCTAACCACTGTGAGAGCTAGTGACTTAAAGGACTTACTAGTGAGGTAGCCCTTTCCTGCAGTCAAATTACCTAGTGGCCTCATGGGTGGAATGTTAATATTTTTCATAATTAACAAAAATATATTTTGGGTTGAAAATCTGGTGTTTCTATGTCAAACTGTTTTGTTATATTTCAGTCTTCTGAGATGTATATAAAGTGGAATATTGGGATGCAAACTCAAGACAAAGGAGATGATTGTGGACTACAGGAAAAGGAGGACCGAGCACGCCCCCATTCTCATCGACGGGGCTGTAGTGGAGCAGGTTGAGAGATTCAAGTTCCTTGGTGTCCACATCACCAACAAACTAACTTGATCCAAGCACACCAAAACAGTTGTGAAGAGGACACGACAAAACCTATTCCCCCTCAGGAGATTGAAAAGATTAGGCATGGGTCCTCAGATCCTCAAAAGGTTCTACAGCTGCACCATCGAGAGCATCCTGACTGGTTGCATCACTACCTGGTATGGCAACTGCTTGGCCTCCGACCGCAAGGCACTAGTACAAACGGTAGTGCGTATGGCCCAGTACATCACTGGGGCCAAGCTTCCTGCCATCCAGTACCTCTATACCAGGCGGTGTCAGAGGAAGGCCCTAGAAATTGTCAAAGACTCCAGCCACCCTAGTCATAGACTGTTCTCTCTGCTACAGCACGGCAAGCGGTACCGGAGCGCCAAGTCTAGGTCCAAGAGGCTTCTAAACAGCTTCTACCCCCAAGCCATAAGACTCCTGAACATCTAATCAAATGGCCACCCAGACTATTTGCATTGCCCCCCACTTTTACACTGCTGCTACTTTCTGTTATTATCTATGCAATTGTCACTTTAATAACTCTACCTACATGTACATATGACCTAAATTACCTAGACTAACCGGTGCCCCTGCACATTGACTCTGTACCGGTACCCCCTGTATATAGCCTCCACATTGACTCTGTACCGGTACCCCCTGTATATAGCCTCCACACTGACTCTGTACCGGTACCCCCTGTATATAGCCTCCACACTGACTCTGTACCGGTACCCCCTGTATATAGCCTCCACATTGACTCTGTACCGGTACCCCCTGTATATAGCTGCCACATTGACTCTGTACCGGTACCCCCTGTATATAGCCTCCACATTGACTCTGTACCGGTACCCCCTGTATATAGCCTCCACATTGACTCTGTACCGGTCCCCCTGTATATAGCTGCCACATTGACTCTGTACCGGTACCCCCTGTATATAGCCTCCACATTGACTCTGTACCGGTACCCCCTGTATATAGCCTCCACATTGACTCTGTACCGGTACCCCCTGTATATAGCCTCCACATTGACTCTGTACCGGTCCCCCTGTATATAGCTGCCACATTGACTCTGTACCGGTACCCCCTGTATATAGCCTCCACATTGACTCTGTACCGGTACCCCCTGTATATAGCCTCCACATTGACTCTGTACCGGTACCCCCTGTATATAGCCTCGCTGCTGTTATTTTTGTTACTTTATTTATTTATTACTTTTACTTCTTTTTTTTTTAGGTATTTTTCTTAAAACTGCATTGTTGGTTAAGGGCTTGTAAGTAAGTATTTCACTGTAAGGTCTACCTGTTGTATTCAGCGCATGTGACAAATAAAATGTGATTTGATTTGAAACTCTGGAATACATTTCAACACTGTATCTGTCATGGCACTGGTGTCTTCTTCTTTGAAGCCCATAGCCATGTGTGTGAGGTGTATACTTTTGTAGATTTGTTTAAGACTACCCTGATTTGGCCCACTGCAGTAAAAGGTTAAAGGTCTTGCTAATGACTAGTGACTTAACCCCCTAGAGTCGATGTCCACGCCCCGCGCAAATTGAATTAGCATAATAATAACAACAACAAATCCCCATAAAAATCTGTCAGTTTCAGCTGGTGATATGTATTATTTATTTACATCCACTGATGTCGCAATTCCGCATCTGAGGTGAAATGTGACAGAGCTATAGTGGTGTTTGTCCGACCATGAGACATACTGAAAATCAGTCTTCTCACACAATTGTCTGTAGTGTCTGAACGGTTAGTGTGCAAACTATTATGACCCCTCTATGGAAAGATGAGACACTCACGCAGGTTGTTTTGCTCTAAGACGCCCACAGGCCTCACAAGACTCGTCTGAAGATCCCCAGTACCAGTTCACAAAATGAATGGAAGTATATATGGAGACTGCTTAGTGCCCCCACAATATAATGACAATGAAGCCTGAACAGTGAACACTAAATGAACTGTTTATATTGTAACAATGGCCTGTCCACAAAGCATATGCCGTTTCCTGGTATGTAGACAACAGTATGTCCACTGTGATTGGCCAGAGCCGACACAGTGTCTTATGACAGACTGTTACATAATGGCTAGTGTGCAAGTCAGATTTGTTTGTGGACTCTGATTAGAGCCAAAATAACTTCATTAAAATAACTGAGTAAGATTATTCCAGATCTGTTTTCCCTATATTGTTGCGTAGTGATGAACCAGGATAAAGACAACAGTTTCCCAAAATGACATCCATAAAGCAGATTGGATTGTATGATTCGTGCCTTATTATCAAATTACACATGGCCTCAAAGGCCAATTGTCAGTTGATTTGAGTCAGAAATCTGTATTTTATTTTTCCTCACTGTCACGGTTAAGAAAGACGGTTTAAAGACATCTGACCCTGAGTGTATTTAAACCCACGATCATGACCTGTCTGCATTTCCTTATTTAACCACCCCTCCCTCCCCGCTACGGACTTCCACAAGCTGTCAGTAAACATAACGAATCCCTAGAGACCACTATCCACAGCAGCTCAGAAAACTAAATATACAAATCAAGTGAGCCTAATTACGGTCTCCCTGCAGACTCTGAGCTTTCTTCAGATCATCCGTCGCAGCCTTCCACTTTAAAGTCAACTCTTAGCATGGCTTGAACTGCAGTATGTACAGCGCCTTCAGAAAGTATATTGACTTTTTCCACATTTGTTGTGTTACAAAGTGGGATTAAAATGAATTTAATTGTTATTTCTTGTCAACAATCTACACAAAATACTCTGTCAGTGGAAGAAAAATGTGAATGTTTTGTATTTATAAAAGAAAAGGAAACTCTAATATTTATATAGTGCATTCTGAAAATATTCAGACCCTTTGACTTTTTCCACATTGTTACATTACAGCCTTATTTTAAAAATGATTACATTAAAACATTTTCATCAACAATCTACACACAATACCCCATAATGACAAAGTAAAAAATATATATAGAGATTTTTGCAAATGTAAAAAAATAAATAAAATAAAAATACGTTATTTACATAAGTATTAAGACCCTTTGCTTTGAGACTCGAAATTGAGCTCAGGTGCATCCTGTTTCCATTGATCATCCTTGAGATGTTTCCACAACTTGGAGTCCAACCTGTGGTAAATTCAATTGATTGGACATTATTTGGAAAGGCACACACCTGTCTATATAAGGTCCCACAGTTGACAGTGCATGTCAGAGCAAAAACCAAGCCATGATGTCGAAGGAACTGTCAATAGAGCGCAGAGACAGGATTGTGTCGAGGCACAGATCTGGGGAAGGGTACCAAAACATTTATGCAGCATTGAAGGTCCCCAGGAACACAGTGGCCTCCATCACTCTTAAATGAAAGAAGTTTGGAACCACCAATACTTCCTGGAGCTGGCTGCCTGGCAAAACTGAGCAATCGGGGGAGAAGGGCCGTGACCAAGAACCCGATGGTCACTCTGAAAGAGCTCCAGAGTTCCTCTGTGGAGATGGGAGAACCTTCCAGAAGGACAACCATCTCTGCAGCACTCCAGATCAGGCCTTTATGGTAGAGTGGACAGACTGAAGCCACTCCTCAGTAAAAAGCACATGACAGCCCACTTGGAGTTTGCCAAAAGGCACCAAAAGGACTCAGACCATGAGAAACAAGATTCTGTGGTTTGATGAAACCAAGATTGAACTCTTTGGCCTGAATGCCAAGTATCCCGTCTGGAGGAAACCTGGCATCATCCCTACGGTGAAGCATGGTGGTGGCAGCATTATGCTGTGGGGATGTTTTTCAGTGGTAGGGCAATGACCCTAAGCACACCGCCAAGACAATGCAGGAGTGGCATCGGGACAAGTCTCAATGTCCTTGAGTGGCCCAGCCAGAGCCCAGACTTGAACCCGATCAACATCTCTGGAGAGACCTGAAAATAGTTGTGCAGTGACGCTCCCCATCCAACCTGACAACGCTTGAGGATCTGCAGAGAAGAATGGGAGAAACTCCCCAAATACAGGTGCCAACCTTATACTGTAGCTTCATACCCAAGAAGACTCAAGGCTGTAATTGCTGCCAAAGGTACTTCAACAAAGTTGAGTGATGGGTCTGAATAGTAAGTGTTATGGACTACTCATGTCATTATGAGGTATTGTTTGTAGATTGAGGGGGGAAAAAACAATTTGATCAATTTTAGAATAAGGCTGTAACGTAACAAAATGTGGAAAAAGGGGTCTGAATACTTTCCCTGAGTCAATATATGCTAGAAATACCTTCGGCTGTTAACCTCCGAGTTAACCAGAAAAACGTTCATACCTGGTTTGTGCAATATTTGCCCATTTTATTATTTTAAGAATTCTTCAAGCTCTGTCAAGATGGTTGTTGATCATTGCTAGACAGCCATGTCTTTCCACAGATTTTCAAGCCGATTTTAAGTCAAAACTGTAACTAGGCCAGTCAGGAACATTCAATGTCGTCTTGGTAAGTAACTCCAGTGTATATTTGGCCTTGCGTTTTAGGTTCTTGTCTTGCTGAAAGGTAGATTTGTCTCCAACTGTCGTCTAGTATTTTGCCTGTGCTTAGCTCAGTTTTTTTATATTAAAAAAACTCCCTAGTCCTTGCCAATGACAAGCATACCCATAACATGATACAGCCACCAGCACGCCATGCTTTTGATACTCAGTGATGTGTTGTTGGATTTGCCCCAAACATAATGCTTTGTATGCAGGACATAACGTTAATTTATTTGCCATATTTCTCAGTATTATTTTAGTGACTCATTGCAAACAGGATGCATATTTTGGGATGTTTTTATTCTGTACAGGCTTCCTCCTTGTCACTCTGTCATTTAGGTTAGTATTGTGGAGTAACTACAATGTTGTTGATCCATCCTCAGGTTTCTCCTATCACAGCCATTCAATTCTGTAACTGTTTTAAAGTCACCATTGGCCTCATGGTGAAATCCCTGAGCGGTTTCCTTCCTCTCCGTCAACTGTGTTAGGAAGGACGCCTGTATCGTTGTACTAACTGGGTGTATTGATACACCATCCAAAGTGTGATAACTTCACCATGCTCAAAGGGATATACGTTTGCTTTTTTTTTTACCCATCTACCAATAGGAGCCATTCTTTGAGAGGCATTGCAAAACCTCCCTGGTCTTTGTCGTTGAATCTCTGTGCTTAAAATTCACTGCTCGACTGAAGAACCTTACAGATAATTGTATGTGTGGGGTACAGAGATGGGGTAGTCATTCAAAAATGTATGTCGAACACCATTATTATAGTTAGTCCATGCAACTTATCTAAGCAAATTTTTACTCCTGAAGTCATTTAGGCTTGCCTTAACCAAGAAGTTAAACTTATTGACTCAAGACTTTTCTGCTTGTCATTATATATTCATTTGTAAAAAAAAATATCTAAAAACAAATCTTCTTTGACATTATGGGGTATTGTGTGTGTAGGTTAGATTTAATCCATTTTAAAGTCAGGCTGTAACACAACAAAATGTGGAGAAAGTCATGGGGTGTGAATACTTTCTGAAGGCACTGTAGGTTGTAATCTATAGCCTATTATACTGCAGGTGAGGATGTGGTCACTACAAAGCTTCTTAAAGTAGTCTGAATGCTTTGGGCTGCTCCTCTTTAGAGTGCCCGTAGAACCCATTACCCAAAAACGTCTGAAACATGCTGAAGTGGTATTTCCATGACAGCAGATGAAAAACACAAGACAGGCTCACAGTTCACACAATGCAGTGGAAATATGCAAAAAGGGTTTGTGTATCTAAAAGACGCTGCCTGAAAAGCCAAGATAATCCTACATCTTTACCATCGGTCTGTACATGTTTGCGTGCAGAGGGTTGTCTCTGGTTAATGTCCCTATATCCCCCTCCTTCACATAATCAATGGGAGTTATCTAGCAGCCAGGTGAGGTTTGTCTACCCATTGTGGGTTCATTGCTTTGGCTAGAGTCTGGCGTGCTCCGCTGGTCATTTGCATTGCATATGAATCACTCAGGAATTGAGGTCTTTATAAAAACAGATTTATTTGTTAAACTTCAGTCATTGAATTAATTCACATAGATAATGAATATCATTCAATGTGATTTTTAACTTATGCAAGATATTTTTCTTTATATACAGTGCATTCAGAAAGTATTCTGACTCCTTGACTTTTTCTACATTTTGTTATGTTACAGCCTTGTTCTAAAATGGATTAAATAAAAACCTCATCAATCTACACAATACAGATCTGTACCTCGACACAATCCTGTCTCTGATCTCTACGGGCAAGTCCTTCGACCTCATGGCTTGGTTTCTGCTCTGACATGCACTGTCAACTGTGGGACCTTATAAGACAGGTGTGTGTGCCTTTCCTAATCCTGTCCAATCAATTGAATTTACCACAGGTGGACTCCAATCAAGTTGTAGAAACCTCTCAAGGATGATCAATGAAACAGGATGCACCTGAGCTCATTTTCAAGTATCATAGCAAAGGATCTGATTACTTACACCAGATTTACATATGTTGTATTTTTTTTTAAATAAAATTGCCAAAAAATCTAAACCTGTTTTTGCATTGTCATTATGGGGTATTGTGTGTAGATTGAGGAAAATGTTTTATTTAATACATTTTAGAATAAGGCTGTAACGTAAATTTTGGGAGGGAAGAAGTCAAGGGTTCTGAATATTTTCCAAATGCACTGTATATATTTAAATTGTAGTATGATTACCATCAGTGGTATGCTGTTTGAATAGGCTACCATCAGTGGGTTGAAGCTTTTCACCTGAGACAGAGAATGCAAACCATGTGTGATTGAATGCAGAGCTATCATACCTCACAACAAGGGTGCAGGCTCTAAAACTACACAACAGAAAATCAGGGCCTTTGTGAAAGCTGCACCAGGTGTATGTGTGGTTTTAAAGTCTGTGCCACTTTAAAAAACCTATGTCAGGCAGTCTAAAGCACTGCTGAGGCACCACTACAGCCTGGGGTTTGATCCCAGGCTGTGTCACAGCTGGCCGTGACCGGAAGCCCCATAGGGTGGCGCACAATTTGCCCAGCGCCGTCCGAGTTAGGGTAGGGTTTGGCTGAGTTAGGGTAGGGTTTGGCTGAGTTAGGGTAGGGTTTGGCTGAGTTAGGGTAGGGTTTGGCTGAGTTAGGGTAGGGTTTGGCTGAGTTAGGGTAGGGTTTGGCTGAGTTAGGGTAGGGTTTGGCTGAGTTAGGGTAGGGTTTGGCTGAGTTAGGGTAGGGTTTGGCTAGGGTTATTCCTTGGCTCATCGCGCTCTAGCGACGGGCCGGGTGCCTGCAAGCTGACTTCGGTCGTCAGGCGAACAGTGTTTCCTCTGACACATTGGTGCGGCTGGCAGTGTGTTAAGAAGCAGCGCGGCTTGGCACATGTCTCAACCTTCGTCTCTCCCGAACTCGTTGGGATTGGCAATTCGACATCACAAAATTATATTTTAAACTGTCAGGTCCCTGATGATTTCATTCATAAACACAGATCTGCACTGTGTTCTCTCACGTGTAAATAACTCAGGCACCGACGCAGATGCTGTCAAAAATAGTTACAACTCATTTGTCCTGCTTCTGTCCTTACAGGCATCATGTGTTATACAGTAAGACAGACTTAAAGCAGCTTTAGGTATTTAGCTCTGAAGTCCAGTATCCATGTTTTAAATATAAGTGCAGAATTTATTATCATTATTGGTCATTCTTGGCCGTTGATACACAACATAGATGTAATTTAATTCTGAAATAATATTGTATTCTGTTAAGTGTTAGAGCTTTGAGGTAACCCCTATGTAAACAATACAAACTTTCTCTCTGGACGGAGACCTGATGTGAACCTAAAGAACATCACAGTGTGCTTCCTTCTTTTTACTGGTGACTCAAGACACTTGCTAAAAGCTATTTGTCATACTGAGCTAGAACCTTCCAATAGGCAGCCCTATGTTGTCAGACAGTCAAATGTGTGTCCTGTCCTCGACAGAGATTTGGCATGCGTTACCCACTGCTCCATCCCTTGTTGTGACTGATTACAGCAATCATCCCAGTGTTTGAATTTATGCAAACTAAGAGACATGATTTTAGAGACATGCTGTTATACAGTCCTCATGTGATCCTGTGTTATAGGCTACTATCCACTTCCCCATCATTTCAGAAGGAAGCAATTGTGTCTCTCCACAGATGATAAATAAATAAGTAAGTTAAATAAGTTAAACATTGACTAGATATTGTTTCAAATATGACTCAGCCAGACACTTGTAGCCTACTTCGCCATAGTGGATTTGTGAAGTGAATAAATTAAGTGTGGCTAAGAGGTGACTCAAGAAGCTGTTTGAACAGGCATCAGAGGCCCAGCCCTGGAGCTGTATCAGCGGCTGACTGGACAGGGCTCCATTCCTAGGAAAAAGGTGTTATTTGTTTGTACCTATAGGAGAACCCTTTTTGGTTCCAGGTAGAACCCTTTGATGGTGAAAAAGGTTCTACTTAGAACTTTATATTAGTGAAAAGGTTCCACGTAGAACTTTGTATTAGTGAAAAATAGTTATTTTCAAAGGTTGTCCCATGGGGACAATTGAAGAAGCCTTTATGGTTCCAGGTAACACCTTTTCTAAAAAAGCTTTGTGGGTGGGCAGCAGAGGCATCATGCCCAGTAGGGGCACAGGGGCAAGTACTCCCTCAGATTTGTCCTGTAAATAAAATACTTTTTTTTGTTTCTCTGTAGGCAACCTAGCTATTTTATGAAGTTGACTTTAGTTAGCCCAGATAGATTCTCAATCTTCCAACCTGATAACTTGCTACCAAGAAGCCATTTCAAGCTATCAATCACGTTAAAGTAGCTAGGTTGTCTATATTAGCTTGCCTCTGGCAAGGCTGGTAGACTTTAGAAAAGCAAGTAATAACTACATGTACTGAATAAGACTCACAAACCTTTTACCCAGATTTTTGCAGAGAACCATATTTTGTTTCTTTAAAAAAATAAACCAGTCAAGGAGGATACAGACAGCTCAAGAGGTATGCTTAGATATGCATAAAAATACATATTGTTTACATAGAATTAAGCAGGACCTAGCCCCACTCCGGACCACCCCCAGCCATCCTCACATACTTTGTGCCCCCTCAGATTTTTGCGGTGCCTGACGCCCCTGGCGGGCAGCGCCAAGTGAACACAAAGGGCACCAGAACACATCGAATGCTGTTCCTTCTCCGGCAGCAACTGGAGAAACCACAGGAAGCACTATGAATAGAGAGGATTTGAAAACATCGCAAATGGCAACGTATTCCCTACATAGTGCACTACTTTTGACCAGAGCACAATGGGCCCTGGTCAAAAGTAGTGCACTTAATAGTGGATAGGGTGCCATTTGGTACAGTCCCAAGTTACCCGAGCACCTATCTGTTGGAAATCTCCAAAGAACACACTTGGAATGGCTTCCTGATCCTGACATAATTCCTACTACAATAATGGCATTCAGGCAAACAATGGAAGGGGGGCTGCAGTGTATATGTGAACATAAACAACAACAGGATACTGCCAGGGGAATATATCCTGGGACAAAGTTGTAGCCATGTTGTCACTGACAGAGTATTAAACCAATAATGTCTATGTTCTTTTTTTCAAGGACATGTTTCTGACTAGAGCACAGGTGTCAAACTCATTCCACGGGGGGCCGAGTGTCTGCGGGTTTTCGCTCCTCCCTTGTACTTGATTGATGAATTAACATCACTAATTAGTTAGGAACTCCCCACACCTGGTTGTCTAGGGCTTTATTGAAAGGAAAAACCAAAAACCTGCAGACACTAGGCCCTCCGTGGAATGAGTTTGACACCCCTGGACTAGAGGAAACGCACCACTACTTTAGACATTGGCGGCAGGTAGCCTAGTGGTTAGAGCGTTGGACTAGTAACCAAAAGGTTGCAAGATCGAATCCCTGAGCTGACAAGGTAAAAATCTGTCATTCTGCCCCTGAACAAAGAAGTTAACCCACTGTTCCTAGGCTGTCATTGAAAATAAGAATTTGTTCTTAACTGACCTGTCTAGTTAAATAAAGGTAAAATAATAAAAAACATATGCCTGCACAAAATCAGGTGAAACAACACTATTCATCATCAACAACGTAGGTGCAACTCTTCACTCTAATTCCTTGCCATGTGAAATACAGTTTAAAGTGGGGCTCTCCAACCCTGTTCCTGGAGAACTACGGTCCTGTAGGTTAACTACAACCCTGTTCCTGGAGAGCTACCCTCCTGTAGGTTTACACTCCAACCCTGTTCCTGGAGAGCTACCCTCCTGTAGGTTTACACTCCAACCCTGTTCCTGGAGAGCTACCCTCCTGTAGGTTTACACTCCAACCCTGTTCCTGGAGAGCTACCCTCCTGTAGGTTTACACTCCAACCCTGCTCCTGGTTGATACCGATTAATCAGGTTACTTACAACTTGGGTTGGAGTGAAAACCTAAAGGAGGGTAGCTCTCCAGGAACAGGGTTAAAGGATTAGTTCACTATTTTACAACTTGATGTTAAATGATTCCTCAGCCTGAAAGCAGTCTATTTGCCAGGAGAAACACTGTAGCCCATGGTTCAGTTCTCTAAATAGATTAAGTCTGTAATGACTAACTTTAGCCACTGCTAGCTGAAAAATCAATGGAACAAAGTTGTAAAATAGTGAACTCCTTTACATGAGCTTTCTGAACACAACAATTGTAATGTCTTACTAGAGAACAGATGTTTCCATATGGTTATGCTTGACTGTCTAGAGATCAGACTCCATGGCCCACTTTGCCATACTGAGACTGGGTATAACTTATTGTCATCAGCTGATGACATAAATTAGGGTCTCTCAGAGACACTAAATCTCAGACGCAATGATCTCATGACTATTTAATATGGCTGGAATTGTTATAATAGCTTACTGTGCTGTGTAACATGAGCTACACAAATACATGAAGCCTAAATCATGGATTCGTGGAGTTTTGTATTTCTCTAAAATTAATTCACTATCAGAGAGCAAAACTTGACATAGAGGCTACAAGAGGTGAAGGAGATAAGAGTGAGTCTCGCAACGAAGTCGACCGATGGGGTAAATACCGTATGTTGAAATTTAGATCTGTCAAAATGACAAGACTGTAAACGTATAACCACAGGCAAGGTACAGTGTTTGTAGGGACATGCACATACTTACCCAAGTGTACTTATAAAACCATTGACAGAGCCCTCCGCGTAAAGGGAAACGATGTCCCCAATGTGCAAAAAGCTGGACATTGAATCCGACATCTTCGGTGTCTTTCGCGTTGACAATTGTCAACCGAAATACACGTATCTTCTTCTGTATTCTCCACTTGACTGCTGTGACTTTTTGTAGCGCTACTCGTATCAGATCTTCCTCCTCGTGCACTGAGGGCTAAGAACTCTCATTCGAACTAATGAAGATTTCGTTGGAATGCACGGAGGACAATGTAGTTGATTCAAATTATAGTTTAAATTGTTGGATTAAATAAAGTTTAAACCCGAAAATGAGCAATGACAACCCGATGTTAATAATGAAAGTAGAGAAAGTCCAAATGTGTCAGCGAAGTCCTCATGTTGACACTGCACCTGAAGACAGATAGAATTGGAACCAGGAAGTGTGTTATCTTGATAACTCCTCAGTTATCTGTTCTTGGTTCAGTTTTCTTCTCAGTTGCCTGTTTCTGACTGTAGAAAGTGCAAGAGAAAGATTGCGTTATACCCTCTCTTGCCTACATACATTAATACAATAAGAGTTGGTACAAATGGATGGTACAGTAGGCTACAGTACAAGGGTTTATATTAAGTACACCTACTAATGTTTGTTCATCTGCTCATTATAGAGCCAATAAAAGTCAGATGATTTAAAGGGCGTCTTAAAGGGCGTCAATAAACCATGATTTAAACGATATAAATCATAATTAAGAGATATAGTTTATTGAGTTTAATATGAACAGATATATTTGTAGAGGGTTTTAAGTTCAAAAGTGGATCACAGCTGCACTACTGTCTATGAGAGTGTGATGTAGTGGGATTCAAAAGATTCCTTTTTGATTTAGTATTTTCTACATGCCCTGCTGGAGTTTAACTAGGCCTATTTCAGACGTCACTCTCTTACCATAGTTTACCATCTAGGGTTCTTGCTTACTACATCGTCATAGTTGTGGCCTTTCTAAAAGAAACTGAGTTCAAAGTATTGAACAACATTTAGGCAGCTGTGTAGCAAACACATACAGCCATGCTTTCTTTCTGCCCACTGTTGACAACTCATAGTAGCAGGCGAGTCATGCTCAGCCTTTGGCTTGGACTTCCTGGTGCAGTCAAGGGGTGATACAGGCTGAGGCTGAGCCAAGCTGTTTGTGTAGGAGAGACGTCTTGCTGCTTTCCTTACACAATACAGTATGCACAATCGAAATGTAGCCTCTCTTTCATGGTTTTCTAGAGGGCAGGTCTGATCGGTTGATCTCATCTAGCTGTTCAAAAAGTCAGTGTTTGAGGAAAATTACATTTCTAACAATGTGCCAGTTAACTTAGCACTTATTCAGCAAGTGTCACCGTACCATGGCTACAGTAGGCTACAACCTTATCTGAAGTACTTTCTGAGCCAAAGTACAACTCTCTAAACATGCAGTTCTTTCTTTCTTAGATTTCCCATTAAATATTGGTTGACCCTCTGTATTTTCGCCACGATTCCTCTGGTTAGCGCTTGCATTGCAAGGCCATTGTAACGGACTGACTTACTGCCTTTAACTATCATGTCCCAGGCCGGACCATACATGGACACTACAAGGCAACATTTATTATCTGGCTTGGCCCATGTGAATGTATCTATGGTGAACATTTGTAATTCAAGGTTCCTCCGTCTTGTTTCTATGGTGATGGAGACAAAGGCCCAATGAAGGAGCGTGAGAGAGGCCCATAGAGGTCCACTGGACCTGAGGAACATTCGGTCTCTCTCATTATGATTAATACCTACTTTAGGCCCTCACAGCAGTGGTGGTTGGAGAGACCAAACCTGAACCATATTTTACTCCCCACCTTCCCCTTTACAAGTACCACACAGAAACTTTAAGCTGGATAGCCACCTTCTTAATAAAGAACTGTAAGTATTATTATCCTTATTGCTCTAACGCTGAAAAGAAAACGGACTGACACCTATTTTACTGGCATGTTTCCCCATGTAGCTGAGTGGGTTTTAAAGGGGAATTTCACCCTGGGGGAATATGGGCTTGTTTTCATCATGTCTAAGGAATTTCTAGGTCAGTGAGATGTGTTTCACACATACACTATATATACAAAAATATGTGGACACCCCTTCAAATTGGTGGATTTGGCTATTTCAGCCACAACCGTTGCTGACAGGTGTATAAATCGAGCACACAGCCATGCAATCTCCATAGACCAGGTATTACCAAACTGGGGTATGCGCAATTCTCGGCCCTCACTAGCATGAAAACTAAATACAGGCACAGACTGTGTGGAAAATGATTTAAGACTGAGACTCTCTCCAATACAACCTGACATTGCAGAGTTATGTGCATCCTTTCAAGCACACCCTTCTCATTAACCTGTGGTGAGTTATTCACAATTTTCAATTAACAAATAAAGTTTTATATGTAAGATGGCTAAATAAAAAGCAAAATTATTGATTATTATTATTTGTGCCCTGGTCCTATAAGAGCTCTTTGTCACTTCCCACGAGCCGGGGTGTGATGACAAACTCACACTCATTCTTATGTTTAATAAATGTATTGTATAGTGTGTGTGGCAGGCTTATACAATGATGGCAAAAAACAACATTTGAGAGTGCACTGATCCTGGTGCTAGAGGGGGTACGCAGCTGGAGGTTGAATGTTTGAAGGGGTACGGGACAATAAAAAGTTTGGGAACCACTGCCATAGACAAACATTAGCAGTAGCATGGCCTTACTGAAGATCTCAGTGACTTTTAATGTGGCACCGTAATAGGATTCCACCTTTCCAACAAGTCAGTTCATAAAATGTCTGCCCTGCTAGAGCTGCCCCGGTCACCTGTAAGTGCTGTTATTGTGAAATGGAAACATCTAAGGGCAACAACAGCTCAGCCACACAAGCTCACAGATTGGGAGTGCTGAAGCACGTAGTGCGTAAAAATCGTCTGTCCTCTGTTGCAACACTCACTACCGAGTTCCAAACTGCCTCAGAAGCAATGTCAGCACAATAACTGTTCTTCGGGAGCTTCATGAAATGGGTTTCCATGGCCGAGCAGCCGCACACAAGCCTAAGATCACCATGCACAATGCCAAGCGTCAGCTGGAGTGGTGTAAAGCTCGTCATTGGACTCTGGAGAAGTGGAAATGTGTTCTCTGGAGTTATGAATCACGCTTCACAATATCGCAGTCAGACATACGAATCTGGGTTTGGTGGATGCCAGGAGAACGCTACCTGCCCGAATGCATAGTGCCAACTGTAAAGTTTGGTGGAGGAGGAATAATGGTCTGGGGCTGTTTTTCATGGTTTGGGCTAGACCCCTTAGTTCCAGTGAAGGGAAATCTTAATGCTACAGCATACAATGGCATTCTAGATGATTCTGTGCTTCCAACTTTGTGGCAACAGTTTGGGGAAGGCCCTTTCCTGTTTCAGCATGACAATGCCCCATGCACAAAGCGAGGTCCATACAGAAATGTTTTTTTAAGATCGGTGGAAGAACTTGACTGGCCTGCAGAGAGCCCTGACCTCAACCCCATCGAACACCTTTGGGATGAGTTGGAACGCCGACTGCGAGCCAGGCATAATCGCCCAAAATCAGTGCCTGACCTCACTAATGCTCTTGAGGCTAAATGGAAGCCAGTCCCCGCAGAAATGTTCCAACATTTAGTGGAAAACCTTCCCAGAAGAGTGGAGGCTGTTAATAGCAGCAAAGGGGGACCAACTCCATATTAATGCCCATGATTTTGGAATGAGATGTTCGACGAGTAGGTGTCCACATACTTTTGGTCATGTAGTGTAATTGCACAGCAGGAAGGCAGGTCTGGGCTTTACTCGCTGAATGATGGCCCTATGATGCCTTCTGGTGTATTGATGACAAATACAAATGCCTACCTAAGTAAGTTATTTTTCCTGCAAGCCACCTAGCTAGTTAGCTAACTGTAGTTTATCTACTGAAAGCCATGTTGTGTATTGCTGGCTAACATACTACATTGTTACAGTGGGGGGAAATCAAATGATTTTTCAGTTTGTTAACTTAGGTAGGTAGCTAGCTAGTCTAGCTAGCTAATTGAGCTGAACAACTACAGGTAGCCATATTTATGACAAAAAATAGAGGTTTTACAATCAGAGATCTGTTGTATCTCGATTGTAAAACTTCTTCTCTTTTTAGTCATAGATGTGGCTACTAAACAGCAAGCTATAACAATACAACCAGCCACCTGAAGCTAGGTTTACCAGCAAACGTTAGCATATGACTAGAGTTGGCTTGCTAGTTAGCCTGGCATCTGCTAACTTGTTACCACAGATAGAACAATGAGCTAGATATTGGTCACAGTGGTCCCGTGTGGCTCAGTTGGTAGAGCATGGCGCTTGCAACGCCAGGGTTGTGGGTTCGATTCCCACGGGGGGCCAGTACAAAAAAGTATGAATGTATGTACTTGTAAGTCGCTCTGGATAAGAGCGTCTGCTAAATGACTTAAATGTTAAATGTATATTTCACCGGATGTATAAATGTGAAGCATCCAGTTGGCGTTTCCAGTCACTACCAAATATGGTGATGAGAGGAAGCCCAGTGGCTGGCAGTGGGAGAAGATGGAGCGAGATGGACATTCTGCAAATTTTCTCATTGATGAAACATTTGATGTTTCCAAAATTACACTGAACAAAAATATATATTTTGTTTCATGAACTGAAACAAAAGATTCCAGAAATGTTCCATACAAAAAAAAGCTTATTTTCTCAAATGTTGTGCACAAATTTGTTTACATCCCTGTTAGTGAGCTTTCCTCCTTTGCAAAGATATATATTTTTCATATTTTAAAACTTTATTTAACTAGACAAGTCAGTTAAGAAAAAAATCTTATTTACAATCACAGCCTACAAAGGCATGCTGCGGGGACGAGGGCTGGGATTAAAAATAAAAATCTAGGACAAAACCCTCATCACGACAAGTGAGACAACACTACATAAAGAGAGACACCACAGCACTAGATAAAGAGAGACCTAAGACAACAACATAGCATGGCAGCAACACCACATGACAACAACATGGTAACAACACAACATGGCAGCAACACAAAATGGCAGCAGCACAAAACATGGTACACCTGACAGGTGTGGTATATCAAGAAGCTGATTAAACATCATGATCATTACACAGGTGCACCTTGTAAAGGCCACTAAAATGTGCACTTTTGTCACACGACACAATGCCACAGATGTCTCAAGTTTTGAGGGAGCGTACAATTGGCATGCTGACTGCAGGAATGTCCACCAGAGCTGTTGCCAGAAAATTCCTTTCTCTACCATAATCCGCCTCCAACATCGTTTTAGAGAATTTGCAGTTGTTTTAGAGAAACTTTTAGAGAACCGGCCTCACATTTGCAGACCACTTGTATGGCGTTGTGTGGGTGAGCGGTTTGCTGATGTTCACAACGTTTACAGAGTTCCCCATGGTGGTGCTGGGGTTATGGTAAGGGCAGGCATAAGCTACGGACAACAAACACAATTGCATTTTATCCATGTCAATTTCAATGCACAGAGTTACCGTGATGAGATCCTGAGGCCGACTGTCGTGCCATTCAGCCCCCATCACCTCATGTTACAGCATGATAATACACCGCCCCATGTCGCAAGGATCTGTACACAATTCCTGAATGCTGAAAATGTCCCAGTTCTTCCATGGCCTGCATACTCACCAGACATGGTTGGTTGAAATAAATTGATAATAAGAAGATAGTGGGGGCTGTACTGCTGGATTTCAGTGCAGCCTTTGATATCATTGACCATAACCAGTTGTTGAAAAAACTTAAAGTGCTATGGCTTTTCAACCTCTGCCATATCGTGGATTCAGAGCTATCTATCTAATATAACTCAAGTTTTTTTTATTTATGGAAGCGTCTCTAATGTCAAACATGTAAAGTGTGGTGTACCGCAGGGCAGCTCTCTAGGCCCTCTACTCTTTTCTATTTTTACCAATGACCTGCCACTGGCATTAAACAAAGCATGTGTGTCCATGTATGCTGATGATTCAACCATATATGCATCAGCAACCACAGATAATGAAGTCTCTGAAACCCTTAACAAAGAGTTGCAGTCTGTTTCGGAATGGGTGGCCAGTAATAAACTGGTCCTGAACATCTCTAAAACTTAAATATTTGTATGTGGTACAAATCATTCCTTAAGTGCTAGACCTCAGCTGAATCTGGTAATGAATGGTATGGCTGTTGAACAAGTTGAGGAGACTAAATTACTTGGCGTTACCTTCGATTGTAAACTGTCATGGTCAAAACATATAGATTCAATGGTTGCAAAGATGGGGAGAGGTCTAGCCGTAATAAAGAGATGCTCTGCTTTTTTGACACCACACTCCAAAAAGCAAGTTCTGCAGGCTCTAGTCTTGTCTTATCTTGATTATTGTCCAGTCGTGTGGTCCAGTGCTGCAAGGAAAGACCTAGTTAAGCTGCAGCTGGCCCAGAACAGAGCGGCAGGTTTTGCTCTTAATTTTTATCAGAGGGCTGATATAAATACTATGCATGCCAGTCTCTCTTGGCTAAGAGTTGAGGAGAGACTGACTGCATCACTTCTTATTTTTATAAGAAACATTAATGTGTTGAAAATCCCAAATTGTTTGCATAGTCAACTTACACACAGCTCTGACACACACACACATATCCCACCAGACATGCCACCAGGGGTCTTTTCATGGTCCCCAAATCCAGAACAAATTCAATAAAATGTACAGTATTATATAGAGCCTTATTGCATGGAGCTTACTTCCATCTCATATTGCTCAAATGAACAGCAAACCTGGTTTAAAAAAACAGATAAAGCCTCTCCCCAATTTGACCTAGATAGTTTGTGTGTATGCATTGATATGTAGGCTATGTGTGCCTTTTTAAAAATGTATGTAGTTCTGTCCTTGAGCTTTTGTTTGTCTAATGATGTTCTGTATTATGTTTAATGTTTTGTGTGGACCCCAGGAAGAGTAGCTGCTGCTTTTGCAACAGCTAATGGGGATCCTAATAAAATACCAAATGTCACCCATTGAGCATGTTTGGGATGCTCTGGATCTACGTGTACGACAGCATGTTCCAGTTTCCGCCAATATCCAGCAAATTCGCACAGCCATTGAAGAGGAGTGGGACAACATTCTACAATCAAGATCCTGATAAACTCTATGCGAAGGAGATGTGTCACGCTGCAGGAGGCAAATGGTGGTCACACCAGATACTGACTGGTTTTCTGATCCACGCCCCTACCTTTTTTTAAAGATATCTGTGACCATAAATTAGGGCCTAATGAATTTATTTCAATTGACTGATTTCCTTATATGAACTGTAACTCAGTAAAATCTTTGAAATTGTTGCATGTTGCATTTATATTTTTGTTCAGTATAGAATCTGTACCGCATTTTGACAAAGTAAAAAAAAAAGGGTGTTGTTGAGAAGGAGTGCAAGGGGCGAATTAAGTTATTGTACATGCACACTTCACAGAGTAGGTGTTCCCTAATGGAAATATGCAGATAAATGCTAGAATGTGCCAATAGGATCTCACTAGCTTGTGCTTGGCTCTGCCCACCTCCTTGCTTGTTCTGCCCACTATGACTCATTTGCTCCCATTTGAAACGACAGGCTCTGGTTAATCTTTGGTTAGTTATAAAAAATCTTTGTTGTTACTATGCTCCAGGCCTCGCGTTTGTAACTTTTCAGCAATAATGTGTCACATCAGCAACTGTAAATAGTTTTATTAGCTATGTAACATAATTGACAAGGGTTGACATTAGTTATGATTGACCGTGGATGCATTTTGAAATCACCAAATTATAGGCACGATGCACGATGGTATTACAAACAGATGTAAGTAACAATTACTGTCTATCCAGCAAGCTAGCTAAGTTTACTAGCTAACAATGTGGAGAAAGAATAATACAACAATTTGACTGTTGTGAATCTCTAAAGCTGATTTTACTATTAAAATATTTGCCAAAGCATGCCTGTTAGACATTGCTGTAGCTAGATACTGTCTGCCTACCTACCTAGGTACATTTCTACGGTCTGGTCACTGTGCAAAGGTTGAGGGTGATGCCATATTTCTTTCTATTAGGCTAGATATTGTTGTAAATGGCATCTCTGTGCCTGTCCACATGTATGCATGTGCAACTAGTCTACCCTAATGTTGTTATGCTGGCACAGTTCAACTATCATTCAAACTGTGCAATGGAGTATAATTTATTATATATATTTTTGTCTTGCAGACGATACAGTGTGGTGCCTGGGCTTCTTCCTGGAGTGGATTCTTGGAGAGAAACAGATTTTCTTTGCCTGCGTGTGTCATTGTAGCAGAACTGTATCCCGTATCCTTCTGGATGGATTGGACATTATGCTGGATTTCAAGCAGAAGACGACTCAAGAGGAGCTGTTGTTTGATGGCAGTTTGGTCATGACAACACTCCTCCCACAGCTGTACAAGTGTTCCCTGAACTTACTGTATGTCCCTTTGTAATGGCAATTTCATCATGACCACCTCTCCCATCAGCTGCTGATCCCCACTTCTCTTAGTCTTCGTCGTTGATTCGTGAAAACAGCAGTCTCATAAAGTGTCTGTGTTCAGTTGCAAGGGATCAGTTTGAATTTAGAAAATGCTCAGTTATTAAAATAAATACTTTTTTTGCTCCATGAAGTAATACAAGACAGGTGTCTGTCATCGTGACATGCGACACTTGTGTCATTACTGTTGTGGTCTTGATTTTATACCTTGCAGTATCCTTTGCCCGTTTCTGTCCCACAATCTTGTTGTACTCCATAACCGCAAGGTGTGTCCGCTCCCTCATGCGTGTGTACACAAAATGCCGTAGCTTTGTATTTTTTTCAGCCAGGTGGACTCCAGATAACCTGACAAAGAGAAAAGAGGTAGACTACATTGATGACATGGTCTGGAAGGTTTTCTGTGGTCCTCAGTCTACATCTAACCACCTGTAAACCCACAACACAAACCATACAAACATGCTTACTGTAAATCTTAGCCGTCAGCTTGTACATATTTTTTGCCAACTTACCTTAACCTTGTGCAGAGCTAATAGAATGGTGGAATCAGATGATGTACCACCTACAACAAAACACCTAACAATACACAATTGAACCACTCCACTAATTGTATTGATCTCTATTAGACATGGTAGCTTAGCATACCTATCATGGACATTTCAGTATTGCTAATTGCTAATTAGCTAATTAGCATCAGCTGAGAACCAACTAACCAACCATAGACAATTTATACACATTCATCATTACTACCAACACACCGAGAGTGAGTTAGCTATAATCGACAATTCTATTTTTAGTAACAGAGTGTTTTCCAGACAAGGGTGTAATAGATGGTTACCAGATTGAGTTACTCTTATTTGCTAACGTTAGCTAGCTTACATTCGCTAACGTTAGTCAAACTGGTATTGCATCACTTCCCAGCTGTCGTTTAAATGTATTCCCCATGCATTCAGCCTGACAATCCCTCTGATAATCTTTGGTCACTGTAAGCATCATTTTTGACAGCTGCAAACAACTGGCAGCATCGGGGTACATTTCTGGTAGGTAGCTAGTACGGTGAAAGATAACTTATTTTCACACTTGTTTGTAATTAGCACAGCCAGACAGAACACCACTCGGGCATGATGACAAACGTTAGTGAAAAACAAACGTAAAAAAAGAGAAGTTCTGAGACTACTATGTGTTGGTTGTTCGAAGTAAACAACGCCATAAACCAAGTTTGTGGGCACACCCCATCTATCTAGCAGAGCGGTATCTGCATTTGCTATAAATGCTGGACTTTATGCTTCACTATGAGCAGCCAAATACACAGGCAGCCGAAACTTCCTGATTCTACCATTGAAATCAAATAGTGCTCTTTCTAGCTTGTGGTTTGGATAATTTTGATGTTTAAGACAAAAACATAATGTTGTTAATATAGTCATGACTAATCTCAGCAAAAAATGAAACGTCCTCTCACTGTCAACTGCGTTTATTTTCAGCAAACTTAACACGTGTAAATATTTGTATGACACTAACAAGATTCAACAACTGAGACATAAACTGAACAAGTTCCACAGACATGTGACTAACAGAAATGGAATAATGTGTCCCTCAACAAAAGGGGGGTCAAAATCAAAAGTAACAGTCAGTATCTGGTGTGGCCACCAGCTGCATTAAGTACTGCAGTGCATCTCCTCCTCATGGACTGCACCAGATTTGCCAGTTCTTGCTGTGAGATAATACCCCACTCTTCCACCAAGGCACCTACAAGTTCCCGGACATTTCTGTGGGGAATGGCCCTAGCCCTCACCCTCCAATCCAACAGGTCCCAGACATGACATGCTCAATGAGATTGAGATCTGGGCTCTTCGCTGGCCATGGCAGAACACTGACATTCCTGTCTTGCAGGAAATCACGTACAGAACGAGTAGTATGGCTGGTGGCATTGTCATGCTGGAGGGTCATGTCAGGATGAGCCTGCAGGAAGGGTATCACATGAGGGAGGAGGATGTCTTCCCTGTAACACACAGCGTTGAGATTGCCTGCAAATGACAACAAGCTCAGTCCGATGATGCTGTGACACACCGCCCCAGGCCATGAAGGACCCTCCACCTCCAAATCGATCCCGCTCCACAGTACAGGCCTCGGTGTAACGCTCATTCCTTCAACGATAAACGCAAATCCGACCATCACCCCTGGTGAGACAAAACCGTGACTCGTCAGTGAAGAGCACTTTTTGACAGTCCTGTCTGGTCCTGCGACGGTGGGTTTGTGCCCATAGGCGACGTTGTTGCCAGGGATGTCTAGTGAGGACCTGCCTTCCAACAGGCCTAATAGCCCTCAGTCCAGCCTCTCTCAGCCTATTGCGGACAGTCTGAGCACTGACGGAGGGATTGTGCGTTCCTGGTGTAACTCGGGCAGTTGTTGTTTCCATCCTGTACCTGTCCCGCAGGTGTGATGTTCAGATGTACCGATCCTGTGCAGGTGTTGTTACACGTGGTCTGCCACTGCAAGGACGATCAGCTGTCCGTCCTGTCTCCCTGTAGCGCTGTCTTAGGCGTCTCACCGTACGGACATTGCAATTTATTGCCCTCGCCACATCTGCAGTCCTCATGCCTCCTTGCAGCACGCCTAAGGCATGTTCACGCAGATGAGCAGGGACCCTGGGCATCTTTCTTTTGGTGTTTTTCAGAGTCAGTAGAAAGGCCTCTTTAGTGTCCTAAATTTTCATAACTGTGACCTTAATTGCCTACCTTCTGTAAGCTGTTAGTGTCTTAAAACTTCTTATGGCTGCATTCCCGTTAACGGGATGATATGACAACAGCCAGTGAAAGTGCAGGGCGCCAAATTCAAACAACAGAAATCTCATAATTAAAACTCCTCAAACATACATGTATCTTATACCATTTTAAAGGTAATCTTGTTGTTAATCCCACCAAAGTGTCCGATTTCAAATAGGCTTTACAGCGAAAGCACCACAAACGATTATGTTAGGTCACCGCAAAATCACAGAAAAACACAGTCATTTTTCCAGCCAAAGACAGGAGTCACAAAAAGCAGAAATATAGATAAAATTAATCCCTAACCTTTGATGATCTTCATCAGATGACACTAATAGGACTTCATGTTACACAATACATATATGCTTTGTTCGATAAAGTTCATATTTATATCCAAAAACCTCAGTTTACATTGGAGCCATGTTCAGAAATGCCTCCAAAATATCCGGAGAAATTGCAGAGAGCCACGTCAAATAACATAAATACTCATCATAAACTTTGATGAAAGATACATCTTTTACATAGAATTAAAGATACACTTGTTCTTAATGCAACCGCTGTGTCAGATTTCAAAAAGCTTTACGGCAAAAGCACAATATTCAATAATCTGTGAACAGCGTTCAGCCACAAAAGGAAGCCATACAGTTACCCGCCAAAATGTGCAGTCAACAAAACTCATAAAAAGCATTATAAATCTTCACTTACCTTTGCTGATCTTCGTCGGAATGCACTCCCAGGACTCCCACTTCCACAAGAAATGTTTGTTTTGTTCGGTAATGTCCATCATTTATGTCCAAATAGCTATTTTTGTTAGCGTGTTTGGTAAACAAATCCAAAGTCAGGAAGCGGGTTTACTAAAAGCAGACGAAATGTCAAAAAGCTCCGTAACAGTCAGTAGAAACATGTCAAATGATGTATTGAATCAATCTTTAGAATGTTTTTAACATAAATCTTCAGTAACGTTCCAACCAGAGAATTACATTGTCTTCAGATGTGCGATGGAACAGAGCTCCCTCTCATGTGAACGCACATGGTCAGAGCATGGTCAGGTCATGATAGACCTGACTAATTCCTGTCTCCTTCGGACCCACTTCACAGTAGAGGCATCAGACAAGGTTCTACAGACTGTTGACATCTAGTGGAAGCCGTAGGAAGTGCAAACTCATCCATATCCCACTGTGTATTCAAAAGGGGCTTGGTTGAAAATCGACCAACCTCAGATTTCCCACTTCCTGTTTGGATTTCTTCTCAGGTTTTTGCCTGCCATATGAGTTCTGTTATACCCACAGACATCATTCAAACAGTTTTAGAAACTTCAGAGTGTTTTCTATCCAATACTAATAATAATATGCATATATTAGTGACTGGGACTGACGAGCAGGCAGTTTACTATGGGCACCTCTGGGCACCTTTCATCCAAGCTACTCAATACTGCCCCTGCAGCCATAAGAAGTTAACGACCGTTCCACAGGTTCACAGCATGTTCATTAATTGTTTATGGTTCATTGAACAAGCATGGGAAACAGTGTTTAAACCCTTTACAATGAAGATATGTGAAGTTATTTGGATTTTTACAAATTATCTTTGAAAGGCAGGGTCCTGAAAAAGGGACGTTTCTTTTTTTGCTGAGTTTAGTTGCAGTGTCAGAGCCAGAGTGAAATATTCCTCTAAAAGAAGACTTTGTTGTGCATTTTCAGAGAGAGAGAGAGTACGTACAAGTGTATGAGAGGGAATACCTCACAGGAGACATAGGAAACATCCAAACATCCAACTGCCAATCAACAGGTTGCCCACTATTTCTTGGACCAGAGAACTCTTTCCTGTAGCCGGCCATCTATCTATTATATTTGACTTACATTCTGCCTCATTAGGGCATAGCGTTACTTATTTCAGTCTGACATTTTGGCCTTTTGGTGAATTCTATAACCCCCTTCATGAAAGGTGTTTGTACTTACAGTTTTTTACGATTGCTGACACACTACAATTTAACTTTTCCCACAATTAGCAAAACCTTACACTCAAGGAGCAAAACACAAGGCTAGATTTGCACAACTGTAAGCACATTGTCAGCTTCACACTATTTGCAAAACATTACACACAGTGATTTGCAAAACACTAAACACACTTGTATACATCAGACACAGAAGTATATCATAATGTCACTTCCTTGCAATTCAAAAGCACTGACTGTCAAATTACCACACCTATGAGCCAATCTGTTAAACACAGCCATCAGGTGCACAAACACATGATTGCTAAATTGTAGACACACCAATCAGGTTTAAGCACTATAAAAATGCAGGAGGTAGGTTCACCTGCCTTCAACCAAAATGCCTTCAACCAATATCAATGTCACAGGGCAACGTGGGGGTAACATCACCCTTTGCGCTGCCATTTCACAGCATGGGGTTGTCCTCCATCATGCCAAAATGGGCCTTTACAACACACCTCACATTCTCTCATTTTTGGACCGATTGCACCACATCGTCACAGTAGGTAATGAAATGCACCAGATGCAATACACGGTCTTCTGGGACAATGTGTCATTCCACCGCTCTGCTTTGGTCCAGAACTGGTTTCAACACCATCCACAGTTGACAGTACTATACCTTCCACCATACTCTCCGTTTCTAAACCCTATCGAAGAGTTTTTCTCTGCATGGCGGTGGAAGGTTTACGATCTCCAGCCCCAGGCTCAGGTACCCCTCATTCAGGCCATGGAGGACGCCTGTGACCAAGTCGACGGCGCAGCTGTGCAAGGATGGATTCGACATTCAAGACGGTTTTTCCCGCGTTGTCTTGCTAATGATGATATTGCTTGTGATGATGAAATTCTCTGGCCAGATCCAGCTAGGCGAAGAGATAATGTATAGTATGTTTACTGTAGTATTTTCTGTACAATATTGTCAGTTTTTTTCTGATAATTTTTTATGTTTGTTGTTGTTGTTATTTACTGTAATTGTAACCTGTACTGGATACAGTATTTTAAGTTTGTCTGTTGTTTGCTGAGCTAACAGTGATATGCACACTACTGTAGTAGCATGAAAACTGGGACATGTTTTGTTGTGATTCTCCATGTTGACATGTTGACTGATTTGGGTATATGGAGAGAAATAAATGATATTTTCCTCAGTCTGCAGCGTTGGTCTTGTGTAGTGTTTGTATAGTTGCACTTTCTCTGTGTACTTCATTTACACTACTCTAATCACTGACAATTAGACTTGCTAAAAGTGTTTTAGGTTAGCAACAGCAGTGTGTAACTGGTTCAAAAGGATTGAAGTCATATGAAATGTGTGTGTTTCGTATGGTAACAAAATATCATTTTTATGAAGTCGTGTATAGTTTTGACAAAAGTGTTCCATTTTGCAAATAATCTGAAGTGTTGTGCTACTATGGTGTAGGGTTGTGCTAATTGTGTGTAGTGTTTTGACAAACCGGGCCCTGTTTTCAAAATTGTGCTTAAACAATTGAAAAAAACTGTAAAATATGCTCTCCGCCTCGGACACTACACTCTTAGAAAAAAAAAAGGGTGCTATCTAGAACCTAAAATTGTTCTTCGGTTGTCACCCACAGGAGAACACTTTTAAGAACCCTTTTTGGATCCAGGGGGTTCTAATTTGAACCCGAAAAGGTTCTACCTGGATCCAAAAACAGGTCCCCTATGGGGACAGCCGGAGAATCCTTTTGGAATCCTTTTTTCTAAGAAATTAGAAAAATACCTGAGGCTTAGGAATGTGCCTTTACCATGGAACCTGTGCGTGCGTGTGTGTGTGTGTGTGTGTGCGTGTGTGTGTGTGTGTGTGTGTGTGTGTGTGTGTGTGTGTGTGTGTGTGTGTGTGTGTGTGTGTGTGTGTGTGTGTGTGTGTGTGTGTGTGTGTGTGTGTGTGTGTGTGTGTGTGTGTGTGTGTGTGGACATACGTTGGTACAGGAAAGAGGTGTGCGTTATTGCCAAGAGCAGTGCAAATGAGCACTGTAATGACACATTCCAATAGATTGTAGATGACGTAAATTACTCCACCTCTCCTACGGGCTAAACCTGTCAATGCTGTTGTGTGTATAGTAGGGGAGCTGGGCTGTTCATGTGAATTTTGAAACAGGACGCTGTTCCAACACTGTGAAAATATACTGCGCCTTTGAATAACACAACAGATCTGCTTATATATACAAGACACACAAGAAAACCATCTGCGTGTATCCTTATTGATGGTGTACCACCTGGATGTAATATTGAAATGAATGGGACCAGATCGGTATTTGGGATTGGTGTACTTTTTTGGAGACATGCACTGCCCTCTACAAGCACAACATAAAACTGCAACTGATCAGTATTTTGACCAGCAGAGGGCACAAACGTTTTGCTCCATTTGGGGGTCCATAGAGAGAAACAGATGAGTTCGCCTCTTGTCTTTCCCTTTTCAAAGGGACCAGCCACCCATGAATGAGCAGGCAACGGTACTTGTTAACAGACTCACAGACCCGCCTATGGACCTGCAGCCACAGGACGCAGAGAGAGGCAAGTTCCCCAAGCTTCAGTATCCCACCACTGATTGGGCAACTTCTTCTTCTCTACTAAATGAACTTCTGCTGAGGGGGCCTCATTTTGACATCGTCTCCTGCCGTGATCAACATTTAAAAGAAAAGCTACTTTTCAGGCTACTGCTCTCAAGATGATTCCCTCTATTTCACTGGTGGTACTATTGACTGTGTGGGCTTCCGATGCCAAAACAATTCCACAGACAAACAGTGCATCTCTTGAAAAGGATATGATCAATCTCGACATTCAAGTCATTCAAAGCCATGGTTATGGCAATGAGGATGTGAAACGACTGGAATGGGACAAGCACCACAAGAGAGCACGGCGGGGTGCAGAGGACGAGGACACAGACGCAGGTGAACCTCAGTCTACCTTCTCACGGTCTTATGAGAACGAGTCCACCTCACCCAGAGCTACCCAGTTCGCTAGCTCAACCCTGGACACTGGGGCCAACACAGACTCAATCCTGGACACTGGGGCCAACACAGACTCAACCCTGGACACCGGGGCAAACACAGACTCAACCCTGGACACTGGGGCCAACACAGACTCAACCCTGGACACTGAGGCTAACACATACTCAACCCTGGACACTGGGGCTAACACATACTCAACCCTGGACACTGGGGCCAACACAGACTCAACCCTGGACACTGGGGCTAACACAGACTCAACCCTGGACACTGGGGCCAACACAGACTCAATCCTGGACACTGGGGCCAACACAGACTCAACCCTGGACACCGGGGCAAACACAGACTCAACCCTGGACACTGGGGCCAACACAGACTCAACCCTGGACACTGAGGCTAACACATACTCAACCCTGGACACTGGGGCTAACACATACTCAACCCTGGACACTGGGGCCAACACAGACTCAACCCTGGACACTGGGGCTAACACAGACTCAACCCTGGACACTGGGGCTAACACATACTCAACCCTGGACACTGGGGCCAACACAGACTCAACCCTGGACACTGGGGCCAACACAGACGTGGATCAGGGCAACAGCAGCACTACAGAAAGGGGGATCACCAACATCCACAACCCTCTGTACCCGGTGACTGACAGTTCCTACACTGCCTACGCTGTCATGTTCCTGTCCCTGGTGGTGTTCTCTGTGGGGATTATAGGGAACCTGGCTGTGATGTGCATCGTCTGGCACAACTACTACATGAGGAGTACCTGGAACTACATCCTGGCCAGCTTGGCTTTCTGGGACTTCCTGGTGCTCTGCTTCTGTTTACCTGTGGTGGTCTTCAATGAGCTCACCAATAAGAGGCTGCTGGGGGACATCTCATGCAGAGTGGTACCATATATGGAGGTGGGTTCGATTCCCTTAGCCCCCCCCCCCCCCCCCCCCACACCGCTCAAGCGACACCCCTCCCCTTATGCCATGGTTGAATCACATGAAAATGATTAATGAACACAACTATTTGACCATGGCTATATGATTATGTGTCCCTAATGACACGTTTAGTACCTGTTGTTGCCTAAAACAATCATACATTTATTTTTGTTGTTCCTTTGATTATATAATTATTAAGGATATTTACACTGATTTATGACATTGTTGCAAACCAGGCCGTAAAAGAAGGTTATGGGTTGAATTATGTTTATGGGCCACATAGCATTGTGAAATGTTTTTAAATGTTCAATCATTTTACCAATTGAATCTTTATAGTATGTTTTCTGGTAAACCATAGTTTATTGACTGATAATAAACAACACATTGCATAGTTGTATGTAAGCCATACATTATAGAGTATCTAGATACTACACTGTAAACTCATCAATGTATATCTCGACGGCTAATGTAACAGGTCAGAAAGACTTCCATATTGAAAATGTTCTGTAATTTAAATTACGAGTAAAACTACTATAAAAAATACTTCTCTTTCCATCGATTTTGGAATTTTTGATGCTCCCTGACTGTCTAGAGTTAATTTCAGTAATTATTAGTGAGCTGGACCCAGTCAATTAACTGTATGAATGTAGTGATTATTAGTGAACTGGACCCAGTCAATAAACTGTATGAATGTAGTGATTATTAGTGAGCTGGACCCAGTCAATTAACTGTATGAATGTAGTTGTCACGTTCCTGACCGGTTTTCTGTTATTTTGTATGTGTTTGACGGTCAGGGCGTGAGTTTGGGTGGGTAGTCTATGTTATGTGTTTCTATGTTGGTTAAAGGGTGACCTGATATGGCTCTCAATTAGAGGCAGGTGGTTTTCATTTCCTCTAATTGAGAGCCATATTAAGGTAGGTGTTTTCACATTGATTGTTGTGGGTGGTTGTCTCCTGTGTCAGTGTCTGTGTATGTTACGCCACACGGGACTGTTTTCGGTTTTGTTTGTTTGTGCGTTCGTTTTATGTAGTCATTTTTCCTGTTCATGCGTTCTTCGTGTTTCATGTAAGTTCGTCGTCCAGGTCTGTCTACTCCGTTTTGTTATTTTGTTAGTTATTCAAGTTAGTTCGTTTTTTGTCTTGTTCAATAAATATCATGTCAAGTTACCACGCTGCGTATTGGTCATCTGATCCGTCTCGCCTCTCCTCGTCCGAGGAGGAGGAAGAGCTAGAGAACCGTTACAGTAGTGATTATTAGTGAACTGGACCCAGTCAATAAACTGTATGAATGTAGTGATTATTAGTGAACTGGACCCAGTCAATAAACTGTATGAATGTAGTGATTATTAGTGAACTGGACCCAGTCAATAAACTGTATGAATGTAGTGATTATTAGTGAACTGGACCCAGTCAATAAACTGTATGAATGTAGTGATTATTAGTGAGCTGGCCCCAGTCAATAAACTGTATGAATATAGGTCCATGATCATTTATACACCGTTTAGATTAGGTTTTAGTCATTTTAAAGTATATTGAGTTTGTCCCCCCCAAACCACCCGTGTGCCGGATTGGACCCCCCCGCAGGCCGTATGTTTGACACCCCTTTTTTTAACATGATACGTGTTTATAAACGTTGTGTGTGCAGCATGTGAAAAGTGTAGTTTTCGCTAATTCCACCCACATTTGTAGATTGAAAGATCACAAAAGTCATAAAAAAAAACACAGATAAGCAGATATCTCACAAGTTCTTCCTCTTTAATCCATATAACTCTCCAGGTGACCTCCCTAGGGGTGACATCCTTCAGCCTGTGTGCCCTGGGTATTGACCGCTTCAACTCTACCACCAGCTCCCAGCCCAAAATCCGGCGAGTGGAGAGCTGCCAGTCCATCCTGGCCAAGCTGCTGATCATATGGCTGGGCTCCATGGTGCTGGCGGCCCCAGAGCTACTGCTGTGGCAGCTCAGCCAGGCCGTGTCTCCAGCCACAGGGGCCGTGGTGGACTCCTGCACCATGAACCCTACCTCCAACCTCCCCGAGTCCATGTACACCCTTGTCATCAACTACCACGAGTGCCGCATATGGTGGTACTTTGGTTGCTACTTCTGCCTGCCCGTGGTCTTCACCCTCTTGTGCCAGTTGGCCACCTGCCACGTGTCCAATGACAATATCCCCCAGCGCCTGGTGGAACGCTCCCCCTCCAAGAAGCAGAAGATACAACACAGTCAACAGGTGGAGCGCCAGCTCAATTACACCGTGATGGCCCTGGCTGTGGTTTACGGCATCTGCGCCCTGCCGGAGAACGTGTGCAACATCGTCCTGGCCTACACCGCCATGCCCATCTCTGACAACACTGCCACCCTGCTGGCCCTCATCAACCAGTTCTCCCTGTTCTTCAAGTCGTCGGTGACGCCGGTGCTGCTGCTGTGCCTCTGTAAGTCCCTGAGCCAGGCCTTCATGGACTGCTGCTGCTGCTGCTGTGAGGAGTGCCAACCCAGTGGCTCACATTCCCCTGGCACCGAGGCCAAACTCAAGAGTACCAACGAGATGTCCTCCTCCATCTTCTTTGACAAAGCCAAGGACAGCTCCGCCATCCTGTCGATCAGCGGGTCCAGCTGAACTGGCCTCTCCTGCTTCCTTTCCATCACTTAAACTGGTTAGATGTGGTAACAAAGCAACTCACCTTTCAGCAGTGGACATTCCAATCTCAACCATGGACACACCTTTGTTTTCAGTATTGTTAGTCAGAAGACAGGGACCATTGACAGCTTCACCTTCTCTGTAGCCTTAATGTCTGTAATGTCTCTCCTTTTGATGTTCTCTCCAAATAGATACAACACCCCATCCAGTTTTAAGGTGGTTCATTTTACAGGAAGTTCAGACATTGACTAGTGCAGACTAGGGGGACTGGAGAGAAGAAGGACAAGAGCTCCATTTAATATCCTTGTAGAAGTGTCACCCTAATGTGTTTAGTCTAAGGATTATTAGGTCAAAAATAAACAGAGTATTATGTTAGATTACTATACTAGGGTTGACTAACAGCCCCAGAGTGTTCGGCACTGAGATCATTATTTCTTGATGTCACAACTATTAACATATCTGTAAAATGATATGTGTTGGCTCTTTAGTCGACACAGATAAGTGTGCCTTATCGTTTTCTTCATGCCACCCAATTATCCATGCAGCTACTTCATCTATAGCCGTCCCGTGTATCAATTATTGTTTTGAGTAATATTAATAATCAACAGGGAGGGTTTAGACATAGCATTTTCCATCTAATCAAAGTGCTGTGAATAATACAAAATAATTTGACCAGATAATCATGAGAAGTCACTGTACAGAGGTCAAGGTTATAAACTGGTTGTAAGAAGGTTAGGAAAGAAGTCAGACATCATGTTGTGAATAAGAGAAAAATCCACCAGCTCTAGTTGTGTTTAATTTATCAAATAAAGGTTTGTAATTTATCAGCGCTTGTCATTTTTCTCACAGAGAGATTTCATAAACGTTAGTTTAAAAAATAAATTTGCTCAACCAGATGAAGAGATTTTGGGTGATTTGTGCTTGATGCGCATCCCATTGACCCTATGAAACTCAATAATGGTGTCCTCCCTCTGACCTGGAGCATATTTCTCCTCTCACTGATTCAGGCTTTGGACAGCAGCAGAGTTCCTCTCATAAGAGTGTCATTGTTCTACAGGGGCCAGTGGAAGCCTCCACTCAGAGGCCCTGGGAGTGGAACTACAGTTGAGTTGCCAGGTTATCGTCCCAAAATTCACGGGTATTGTAGACGAGCCAAAGCCGGGCAGGCCTTCCACCATTTTCTCACCCTGTCTGGTGCCCCTGTCCAAATGAACACGTGGCACTACTGCATGTTCTCTCATGTTGTCGTGAAGGTTTGAAAGAAATATATGTTGTTTTTTTACTTAAAAAAATGGAGATGGACATTGGCTTGGGGATGCGAGAAGTTTCCAATGTGATGGACTAGGTTCAATCAGAGAACACCACCACAGCACAGACACCAGGATTATGTAATGCGTTGTTTCCAACATACAATGAAACTCAAGCCAACTTGATTGGACAGCATATCAAAAGATCACCAGTAAGCCAATAGAGGGCAACAGTAATAACGTCTTTTTGTAGGCATTAACAAGAGGCTAACTCCACAATGGCTTGTTGGCCAAAGCCTATGGGGATCAACACTGAAAATAAGGTCTGAGGAGATCGTATACTGTACGTTTTGCTCTATGAGATCATCTTCATTATCTAACCAGTGTTAATTTTCAGGTTCCTATGCCTCTGCTGCAGTTAATTATTGTACATTTTTGAACTCTTACGAAAAAAGATTGCTGCAAATAGTGTGTCCAAAATAACATTTTTTTTTACTACAGTAATTTTGCTGTGTAACTGCAGTTACAGTGCACTATACTGTAAATGCAGTTCAACTTTTGTAAGGGCACTTTTTGTGAATTTGGAAGCATTTATGTAATCAAAACAAGCACATAAAGGCTTCATCATTGATAAAGCTTATGTTATCTGACTGATATTAGCTCATAAAACAAAACTTATAAGATCTCCTAATGCTATGTTAACCTCAGACCTTATTTTCAGCGTATATCCCAAAACCCCACTCTTTCCTCATTAAATTTCACCATAGGACTGGCCAACAAACCAGAGGTAGAAAATGCTAACTCATGAATGTATTTTAGCACTATAAGCTGGCGAGCTCTATAGGGCCTAACAATACCCAATTGTGATTAGCTTAGAAGTCAGTTTGAATGTACAGAGACAATCTGGTTTCTCCATTAAATGATGCACTGATTGAAGGGTTTAGAGACAGAGGAGGGTCTTTTTTTTCGGGGGGTGGTTGACCTCTTTAGAGTCTCTCTCTCTGGGTCTTGGAGCATGTTCAGAGGCTGTCAGGGCCTGGGCAGATGGTGTTGGAGCCTCATTAGCAGTGAGCAGAGCTCCTCACCAGCTCCTGTGGACACTAATGACTGAACAGTGAACAGTCGCCTCTCTGTTTCATTAATGAAGCCACCGACACAAATCAACAGATAGCCTCCCCATGCTATAACATCCAATGCCAGTCCGCTAACATACAAGGACTGAGGGAGTGGGATGGTTCATGAAGCCCTGCAGCAGGTAAACAAATAGAGAGCGTATTCCAGGATGAAAAGTTGACTACATGATGACACAGCAAGCTGGCGTTACAAGCAGCAATAGGACAGAAGTTATCCATCTTATAGATCAGATCATGTGCACTCATTTGATTGATACTGTAAGTACATTTCTAAATGCTTGATGAAACAACTTTTTTGATTAAACTACTTTCACCTGCATTGTAGTGTATTTATGAAACACCAAAGACGAGGGAGAGAGAGAGGGAAAGAGAGAGGGTGAGAGAGAGAGAGAGAGAGAGAGAAAGAGAGAGAGAGAGAGAGAGAGAGAGAGAGAGACCTCTTTGGGTTGGCTCAGTGAACGTAGACTAATATGACCTGAATGTCCCCACTTATGAACACAGAGCTGCCTCACCTCCCCTTGATGCGGGGACAATGTTTGTTTTGTTCTGTGGGAAAACTGACGAGGGTTGGGGGGAGCTCTGTTGTCATGGCAGAGGCCTGACAGAGAGCTTTGGCCCTCCGAGGAACACAAATTGATCTGAATCAGAGAGGCTGGCGTGGATCCTGAGCATGAATGTCCACACACCGGTCCTGTCCAGACCCAGGCCTCTATAGCGGACCACCTTGTTCTCTCTGGACAGGAAGCCTCATTATTGTCATGCCAAGGAGGGACAAGAACAGAGCTTGTTGTCACAACTCGTTTGTATTCATGGCATAATGCGGCTCAACCCAGAGAAGAAGGAGAGTAGGGAGGAAAGTAACTTCTATTCAGCTTTAGTCTGGGCCTTTCTGAGATCACCGATCTCATAGTACCTCTCTGGTACCCACAGTTCCTCCCCTCTCTGGGGTCTGGGTGCTTGGGAAGCTCTCTAAAACAACACAACAGTTCCTCCCCTCTCTGGGGTCTGGGTGCTTGGGAAGCTCTCTAAAACAACACAACAGTTCCTCCCCTCTCTGGGGTCTGGGTGCTTGGGAAGCTCTCTAAAACAACACAACAGTTCCCCCCCTCTCTGGGGTCTGGGTGCTTGGGAAGCTCTCTAAAACAACACAACAGTTCCTCCCCTCTCTGGGGTCTGGGTGCTTGGGAAGCTCTCTAAAACAACACAACAGTTCCTCCCCTCTCTGGGGTCTGGGTGCTTGGGAAGCTCTCTAAAACAACACAACAGTTCCTCCCCTCTCTGGGGTCTGGGTGCTTGGGAAGCTCTCTAAAACAACACAACAGTTCCTCCCCTCTCTGGGGTCTGGGTGCTTGGGAAGCTCTCTAAAACAACACAACAGTTCCTCCCCTCTCTGGGGTCTGGGTGCTTGGGAAGCTCTCTAAAATAACACAACAGTTCCTCCCCTCTCTGGGGTCTGGGTGCTTGGGAAGCTCTCTAAAATAACACAACAGTTCCTCCCCTCTCTGGGGTCTGGGTGCTTGGGAAGCTCTCTAAAACAACACAACAGTTCCTCCCCTCTCTGGGGTCTGGGTGCTTGGGAAGCTCTCTAAAACAACACAACAGTTCCTCCCCTCTCTGGGGTCTGGGTGCTTGGGAAGCTCTCCAAAACAACACAACAGTTCCTCCCCTCTCTGGGGTCTGGGTGCTTGGGAAGCTCTCTAAAACAACACAACAGTTCCTCCCCTCTCTGGGGTCTGGGTGCTTGGGAAGCTCTCTAAAATAACACAACAGTTCCTCCCCTCTCTGGGGTCTGGGTGCTTGGGAAGCTCTCTAAAACAACACAACAGTTCCCCCCCTCTCTGGGGTCTGGGTGCTTGGGAAGCTCTCTAAAACAACACAACAGTTCCTCCCCTCTCTGGGGTCTGGGTGCTTGGGAAGCTCTCCAAAACAACACAACCTCTTTACCACATTGGTGCTTAGATTTGTCATACACAAAGGCTTTACCCACTTGTTGAAAATCAGCATTGAGAAAGAGGTGAGAGTGTTGTAGGGGAAGCACACCCTCCCCATACGTGTGTAGTGTATTATTTATTTGTATTTAACCTTTTTTAACTAGGCAAGTCAGTTAAGAACAAATTCTTATTTTACAATGACGGCCTACCCCGGCCTATCCCTCCCCTAACCTGGACAATTCTGGGCCAATTGTGCGCCGCCCTATGGGACTCCCAATCACAGCCGGTTGTGATACAACCCGGGATCAAACCAGGGTCTGTAGTGACGCCTCTAGCACTGAGATGCAGTGCCTTAGACCGCTGCGCCACTCAGGAGCCTCGAAAGTGTAAGCACGTTAAAACTTGCCTACTTTACTTTACTGACTTTATTGTCCCCATGGGGATATTTTGTTGCAGTGTCATGTACACAATTAAAGTAGCGTTTAAATACAAAACAAATTGACAATACAACTTTCATAATAGTTACATACCAATAAAAAGAAATTAGCCTGCTGGCCTTACTCGGTCTATAGGAACATTAGCATGCTGGTCTTACAGGGTCGATAGGAACATTAGCCTGCTGGCCTTACTGAGTGGATAGGAACATTAGCCTGCTGGCCTTACTGGGTGGATAGGAACATTAGCCTGCTGGCCTTACAGGGTCGATAGGAACATTAGCCTGCTGGCCTTACTGAGTCTATAGGAACATTAGCCTGCTGGCCTTACTGAGTGGATAGGAACATTAGCCTGCTGGCCTTACTGGGTCTATAGGAACATTAGCCTGCTGGCCTTACTGAGTGGATAGGAACATTAGCCTGCTGGCCTTACTGGGTCTATAGGAACATTAGCCTGCTGGCCTTACTGAGTGGATAGGAACATTAGCCTGCTGGCCTTACTGGGTCTAAAGGAACATTAGCCTGCTGGCCTTACAGGGTCGATAGGAACATTAGCCTGCTGGCCTTACTGAGTGGATAGGAACATTAGCCTGCTGGTCTTACTGAGTGGATAGGAACATTAGCCTGCTGGCCTTACAGGGTCGATAGGAACATTAGCCTGCTGGCCTTACAGGGTCGATAGGAACATTAGCCTGCTGGCCTTACAGGGTCGATAGGAACATTAGCCTGCTGGCCTTACTGGGTGGATAGGAACATTAGCCTGCTGGCCTTACTGAGTGGATAGGAACATTAGCCTGCTGGCCTTACTGAGTGGATAGGAACATTAGCCTGCTGGCCTTACTGAGTGGATAGGAACATTAGCCTGCTGGTCTTACTGAGTCTATAGGAACATTAGCCTGCTGGTCTTACTGAGTCTATAGGAACATTAGCCTGCTGGCCTTACTGGGTCTATAGGAACATTAGCCTGCTGGTCTTACTGAGTCTATAGGAACATTAGCCTGCTGGTCTTACTGGGTCTATAGGAACATTAGCCTGCTGGCCTTACTGGGTGGATAGGAACATTAGCCTGCTGGTCTTACTGAGTCTATAGGAACATTAGCCTGCTGGTCTTACTGAGTCTATAGGAACATTAGCCTGCTGGCCTTACTGAGTCTATAGGAACATTAGCCTGCTGGTCTTACTGAGTCTATAGGAACATTAGCCTGCTGGCCTTACTGGGTCTATAGGAACATTAGCCTGCTGGCCTTACTGAGTCTATAGGAACATTAGCCTGCTGGCCTTACTGAGTCTATAGGAACATTAGCCTGCTGGCCTTACTGAGTCTATAGGAACATTAGCCTGCTGGCCTTACTGAGTCGATAGGAACATTAGCCTGCTGGCCTTACTGAGTCTATAGGAACATTAGCCTGCTGGTCTTACTGAGTCTATAGGAACATTAGCCTGCTGGTCTTACTGGGTCTATAGGAACATTAGCCTGCTGGCCTTACTGGGTGGATAGGAACATTAGCCTGCTGGTCTTACTGAGTCTATAGGAACATTAGCCTGCTGGTCTTACTGAGTCTATAGGAACATTAGCCTGCTGGCCTTACTGAGTCTATAGGAACATTAGCCTGCTGGTCTTACTGAGTCTATAGGAACATTAGCCTGCTGGCCTTACTGGGTCTATAGGAACATTAGCCTGCTGGCCTTACTGAGTCTATAGGAACATTAGCCTGCTGGCCTTACTGAGTCTATAGGAACATTAGCCTGCTGGCCTTACTGAGTCTATAGGAACATTAGCCTGCTGGCCTTACTGAGTCGATAGGAACATTAGCCTGCTGGCCTTACTGAGTCTATAGGAACATTAGCCTGCTGGTCTTACTGAGTCTATAGGAACATTAGCCTGCTGGCCTTACTGAGTGGATAGGAACATTAGCCTGCTGACCTTACTGAGTCAATAGGAACATTAGCCTGCTGGTCTTACTGAGTCTATAGGAACATTAGCCTGCTGGCCTTACTGAGTGGATAGGAACATTAGCCTGCTGGCCTTACTGAGTGGATAGGAACATTAGCCTGCTGACCTTACTGGGTGGATAGGAACATTAGCCTGCTGGCCTTACTGAGTGGATAGGAACATTAGCCTGCTGGACTTACTGAGTGGATAGGAAAACTAGCCTGCTGGCCTTACTGAGTGGATAGGAACATTAGCCTGCTGACCTTACTGGGTGGATAGGAACATTAGCCTGCTGGCCTTACAGGGTCGATAGGAACATTAGCCTGCTGGCCTTACAGGGTCGATAGGAACATTAGCCTGCTGGCCTTACTGAGTGGATAGGAACATTAGCCTGCTGGCCTTACAGGGTCGATAGGAACATTAGCCTGCTGGCCTTACAGGGTCGATAGGAACATTAGCCTGCTGGTCTTACTGGGTCAATAGGAACATTAGCCTGCTGGCCTTACTGAGTGGATAGGAACATTAGCCTGCTGGCCTTACTGAGTGGATAGGAACATTAGCCTGCTGGCCTTACTGAGTGGATAGGAACATTAGCCTGGTGGCCTTACTGAGTGGATAGGAACATTAGCCTGCTGGCCTTACAGGGTCGATAGGAACATTAGCCTGCTGGCCTTACAGGGTCGATAGGAACATTAGCCTGCTGGTCTTACTGGGTCAATAGGAACATTAGCCTGCTGGCCTTACTGAGTGGATAGGAACATTAGCCTGCTGGCCTTACTGAGTCGATAGGAACATTAGCCTGCTGGCCTTACTGAGTCGATAGGAACATTAGCCTGCTGGCCTTACTGGGTCTATAGGAACATTAGCCTGCTGGCCTTACTGGGTCTATAGGAACATTAGCCTGCTGACCTTACTGGGTGGATAGGAACATTAGCCTGCTGGCCTTACTGAGTCGATAGGAACATTAGCCTGCTGGCCTTACTGAGTCGATAGGAACATTAGCCTGCTGGCCTTACTGGGTCTATAGGAACATTAGCCTGCTGGCCTTACTGGGTCTATAGGAACATTAGCCTGCTGGCCTTACTGGGTCTATAGGAACATTAGCCTGCTGGCCTTACTGGGTCTATAGGAACATTAGCCTGCTGGCCTTACTGGGTCTATAGGAACATTAGCCTGCTGGCCTTACTGGGTGGATAGGAACATTAGCCTGCTGGCCTTACAGGGTCGATAGGAACATTAGCCTGCTGGCCTTACAGGGTCGATAGGAACATTAGCCTGCTGACCTTACTGGGTGGATAGGAACATTAGCCTGCTGGCCTTACTGGGTGGATAGGAACATTAGCCTGCTGGTCTTACTGGGTGGATAGGAACATTAGCCTGCTGGTCTCACTGGGTCGATAGGAACATTAGCCTGCTGACCTTACTGGGTGGATAGGAACATTAGCCTGCTGGTCTTACTGGGTGGATAGGAACATTAGCCTGCTGGTCTCACTGGGTCGATAGGAACATTAGCCTGCTGACCTTACAGGGTCGATAGGAACATTAGCCTGCTGGCCTTACAGGGTCGATAGGAACATTAGCCTGCTGGCCTTACTGGGTGGATAGGAACATTAGCCTGCTGGCCTTACTGGGTGGATAGGAACATTAGCCTGCTGGCCTTACAGGGTCGATAGGAACATTAGCCTGCTGGCCTTACAGGGTCGATAGGAACATTAGCCTGCTGACCTTACTGGGTGGATAGGAACATTAGCCTGCTTGCCTTACAGGGTCGATAGGAACATTAGCCTGCTGGCCTTACAGGGTCGATAGGAACATTAGCATGCTGGCCTTACAGGGTCGATAGGAACATTAGCCTGCTGGCCTTACTGAGTGGATAGGAACATTAGCCTGCTGGCCTTACAGGGTCGATAGGAACATTAGCCTGCTGGCCTTACAGGGTCGATAGGAACATTAGCCTGCTGGTCTTACTGGGTCATTAGGAACATTAGCCTGCTGGCCTTACTGAGTGGATAGGAACATTAGCCTGCTGGCCTTACTGAGTCGATAGGAACATTAGCCTGCTGGCCTTACTGAGTGGATAGGAACATTAGCCTGCTGGCCTTACTGAGTCGATAGGAACATTAGCCTGCTGGCCTTACTGGGTGCTTAGGAACATTAGCCTGCTGGTCTTACTGGGTGGATAGGAACATTAGCCTGCTGGTCTTACTGAGTCTATAGGAACATTAGCCTGCTGGTCTTACTGAGTCTATAGGAACATTAGCCTGCTGGTCTTACTGAGTCTATAGGAACATTAGCCTGCTGGCCTTACTGAGTCGATAGGAACATTAGCCTGCTGGCCTTACAGGGTCGATAGGAACATTAGCCTGCTGGCCTTACTGAGTCGATAGGAACATTAGCCTGCTGGCCTTACTGGGTCTATAGGAACATTAGCCTGCTGGCCTTACTGAGTGGATAGGAACATTAGCCTGCTGGCCTTACTGAGTGGATAGGAACATTAGCCTGCTGGCCTTACTGGGTCTATAGGAACATTAGCCTGCTGGCCTTACTGAGTGGATAGCAACATTAGCCTGCTGACCTTACTGGGTGGATAGGAACATTAGCCTGCTGGCCTTACTGAGTCGATAGGAACATTAGCCTGCTGGCCTTACAGGGTCGATAGGAACATTAGCCTGCTGGCCTTACTGAGTGGATAGGAACATTAGCCTGCTGGCCTTACAGGGTCGATAGGAACATTAGCTTGCTGGCCTTACAGGGTCGATAGGAACATTAGCTTGCTGGCCTTACAGGGTCTATAGGAACATTAGCCTGCTGGCCTTACAGGGTCGATAGGAACATTAGCTTGCTGGCCTTACAGGGTCGATAGGAACATTAGCTTGCTGGCCTTACTGAGTGGATAGGAACATTAGCCTGCTGGCCTTACAGGGTCGATAGGAACATTAGCCTGCTGGCCTTACAGGGTCGATAGGAACATTAGCTTGCTGGCCTTACTGAGTCGATAGGAACATTAGCCTGCTGGCCTTACAGGGTCGATAGGAACATTAGCTTGCTGGCCTTACTGAGTGGGTAGGAACATCAGCCTGCTGGTCTTACAGGGTCGATAGGAACATCAGCCTGCTGGCCTTACTGAGTGGATAGGAACATTAGCCTGCTGGCCTTACTGGGTAGATAGGAACATTAGCCTGCTGGCCTTACTGAGTCTATAGGAACATTAGCCTGCTGGTCTTACTGTGTCTATAGGAACATTAGCCTGCTGGTCTTACTGAGTCGATAGGAACATTAGCCTGCTGGTCTTACTGAGTCTATAGGAACATTAGCCTGCTGGCCTTACTGAGTGGATAGGAACATTAGCCTGCTGGCCTTACTGAGTCGATAGGAACATTAGCCTGCTGGTCTTACTGAGTCGATAGGAACATTAGCCTGCTGGTCTTACTGAGTCTATAGGAACATTAGCCTGCTGGCCTTACTGAGTCTATAGGAACATTAGCCTGCTGGCCTTACTGGGTCTATAGGAACATTAGCCTGCTGGCCTTACAGGGTGGATAGTAACATTAGCCTGCTGGCCTTACAGGGTCGATAGGAACATTAGCCTGCTGGCCTTACTGAGTGGATAGGAACATTAGCCTGCTGGCCTTACTGAGTGGATAGGAACATTAGCCTGCTGGCCTTACAGGGTCGATAGGAACATTAGCCTGCTGGCCTTACAGGGTCGATAGGAACATTAGCCCGAGCTATTTAGGAGGGCTTTCACACCTGGCACAAATTATTGTCTAGTTCTGTTTTCCCTGTCGAGGGGTGCCCTATACCTGCGCCCAGAGGGGAGTAGTTCAAAGTCCGGGTACAGGGGGGGGGGGGGGGGGGGGGCGTGGGTCTAAAATTATTTTGTGAGCCTTGATGAGGGCCCTGACCTTAAAGATCTCATCCAAGCCTGTCAATTTGACTCCAAGTAACTTGCTGAGGGCCCTGACCTTAAAGATCTCATCCAGGCCTGTCAGTTTGACTCCAAGTAACTTGCTGAGGGCCCTGACCTTAAAGATCTCATCCAGGCCTGTCAGTTTGACTCCAAGTAACTTGCTGAGGGCCCTGACCTTAAAGATCTCATCCAGGCCTGTCAGTTTGATTCCAAGTAACTTGCTGAGGGCCCTGACCTGAGGGCCCTGACAGTGGAATTGCCAAACCAACAAACAATACAAAAAGTTAAAATACTCTCAATGAAAGATTTGTAAAACAGAGTCAGTAAAGTACAATTAACATTAAAAGATCCCAGCTATTTGAGAATGTACAGTCTCTGACGTCTACTGGTTTAAGGGGAAGAGTTCTTGGTTCACAAATCCCTGTTCCATACCAGCCTTTGACTAAATCTAAAATGATAATTGTTATATGAAATATACAGAGAAACAATATACAGTCACAACAGATCACTAAAATCTATGATTTGAAACATCAAATGTGTGAAAGTGCCAGTCAGCGGTATGAGTTTGTCACAGGGCAGCATTGTGTGAAACAGACAGAAGACACATAATGGTCCAACCCAGTGGACTGCTCAGTCTGCTGCTAGGCTATACCTCAGCAGTAGATCAGCTCCAAGTGACAGTCCTGAGGTCATTAACCACCAATCCTGCTAAACGTCCTCAGTCTAATGCACAACCTCCTTTCATTAACAAACTGCCCCCAGAATACTCACTACAACGTCACACACACATTTAGACCATGTGTGTGTTTAAAATAATTTTAGAGGGATTTACTGCCGTATAGTCTACTCTCAATCACCCAGAAATGATCTGCGACGGGAACCTACTGCCCCCTGCTGTTACCTCAATGCAACTCCTGCTTAAATAATATTATGTCGGTAGGCTTGGATCTTCCCTTAAGCAAATCCTTTAGAAATAGTTTCAGAAAATAATATTTTGTTGTTTGCCCCAAAATTATATATATTTTTTACTTAAGTGCCTAATGCAGTCCCTATAGGACTTTCACTATCTTACTATTCAAAGACAAGCCCTAACTGAGGACAGAGAGCAACAACTCTTTAAAGGGCCTATCCGTAGTTGAAACAATAACAAAGCCTTTCTCTCTCTCTCTCTCTTTCTCTCGGAGGACCTGAGACCTAGGACCATGCCTCGGGACTACCTGGCCTGATGACTCCATGCTGTCCCCAGTCCACTTGGTCGTGCTGCGGCTCCAGTTTCAACTGTTCTGCCTGTGGCTACGGAACCCTGACCTGTTCACCGGACGTGCTACCTTGTCCAAGACCTGCTGTTTTCAACTCTCTAGAGACAGCAGGAGCGGTAGAGATACTCTCAATGATCGACTATGAAAAGCCAACTGACATTTACTCCTGAGGTGCTGACCTGTTGCACCCTCGACAACCACTGTGATTATTATTATTTGACCCTGCTTGTCATTTATGAACGTTTGAACATCTTGGCCATGTTCTGTTATAATCTCCACCCGGCACAGCCAGAAGAGGACTGGCCACCCCTCATAGCCTGATTCCTCTCTGGGTTTCTTCCTAGGTTCCGTCCTTTCTAGGGAGTTTTTCCTAGCCACCGTGCTTCTACACCTGCATTGCTTGCTGTTTGGGGTTTTAGGCTGGGTTTCTATACAGCACTTTGTGACATCAGCTGATGTAAAGAAGGGCTTTATAAAATACATTTGATTGATTGATAAAATGCTGAGGGATGCAGCTGGAGAAATGGAGCCACTATCAAATTCATAGAAAGAGCTGTGGATGCAAATATATCAGAATTATATTTTTAAGCATGTTTTAAGGCTATACAGTGTTTGAGATTTACTTTTTTTAGAATCTTTTTTTTATTTTTTATGTTGACAAACAATGGAGTAAAAGAAGCTTCTATTTTGGGTTCTGATGAGGTACGACAGTTGAACTAAGCTCATGAGGCATTTGTGATATATTCTTCAAGAAACAATGGGTATTATTTAATTAATTTATAAGTCCAAAAGTGGATATAACAACTGTAGATTGCACCTTTAGCCACACTGGTCATGGGAAGTACAATTCTCAGAGGTAGCAGTTGTCGGAGCCACAGCTATTATCCTCATTGACTGCAGTGATTAGAAATGAGAGGCACTGTTCCTCAGGTTGTGACGAGTGCCGTGGCATGGATCCTTTAATTAGAGAACAACCAAAACACTACGTTTTCTCCCACATTGATTCTTTCATATACATAAAAACAGCCAGACAAACATACACATGACACCACATGAAAAGCACCAACCATCATCAACAATCTAAAGCCACTGTGAGTACTGTGTGGCAACAATCATATGAATTCTGCAGACCATGTATAAAGTGGTTTTCAATGTTTTTCATTATCATACATAAGCACATCCTATTAAAAACACAATCATCAACTTAATTGAAACAATAATGTACAAACAGGTTAAAACAGATATAGTATTTACTATATTTGCCATAAAAAAATAACAATTTATAGTTAATTCTCAAAGGTCCCACAAATACTTATGCCCCTGCATGCAAACAAAAAAGCAAAGATGTGGCGGTTGTCAATGGTTACGTTGGCGATGTTGGCCATGTGGGAGGTAATATAATATCATAGACATGGAAGTTTATATAAAATTAGAAGCCTTCATCATTAGTTAATATGACATTTCCAACACCTAGATTATATTGTCTGACACCTGTATAATCTCAATTTATCTGGGGGACTTCTTTATCACAGATTTTCAATTTCTAAATGGGTTATTCATGATCATGTAATGACATGAAAACTGGCCAAATAGTATCTGTACATTACTGGGTGGAAAGGAACTATTGCATAATGATATAAATCAATGACAGGAAATGTGAAAAGATGCATAAATCTAAACATTTATATTTTGTTTGTAAACCATATGTTGCAGATATTGATTGCCCATTGACATGGCTAATGGAAATTAAAATTGTCCATGTTGCTTAGTTTAAAGAAAATCTTCCTGCTGTTTCTAATCTACCAAAAGTGTGTCAGGACGAGCAACAGACAGAGAAGATGACATAATGCAAATGTATATAGAATCACAATAGAGATTACATCAAGGACATCTTTCACAACACCTCCCATTAGCCTTTAGAGAAGAGAGAAATGGAGAGACTTGTGCAAACTCCAAGTATTTCAATCAAATGTTGTAACACTCCCCCTTCAAAAGGTACATACAGTACCATTACACACAGTACCACTTAAGTTGGGCACTGTTGTTGGGAAGTAATAGGACTATGGTCAAAGACAGTGGTTCCCAACCAGGGACACTACCCACAGGGGGTACTTGGCCTACCCACAGGGGGTACTTGAGAAGATCCATGAGAACATAGGCTTTCTGGTAAAATATACATGGGGTACTTCTGGGGTACACTGGGCAGAGCAAAATTCAGTCGATGGTACAGTAACCGAAAAAGGTTGGGAACCAGTGGTCTAAGACATAAATACAGTTTGAAATGTGATATCAGTGTGGTAAAGTTGACTTTGAAGCTGCTAAGTGATGCAGTGTTCAGACTCCAGTCTTCTCTACCTATTGGGAACAGAGGTTATGTACTGTACTCTGCCCTGTCTCTGGATCAGTTGAATATAACCCTCAACATCAACAAAGATGATGAAGTATGACATATTATGAACATCAGGGCAACTAAGTACCACTTTATCCATCAGAGGTCATAGGTCACAAGAAGTTTTATATTACAAAAAGAAAATGAACACTGCAAATAAAGGTTTCCAGGCTCCCTTCAGGTGAGTGGAATCAGGCTGGGGGGGGGGGGGGGGGGGGGGGGGTCTTGGCAAGAGAGGGCCATCCAAAGAAAAGGGGAGTATGGACAAGCTGGGGAGGACAGAGGTCAGGGGAATTGGGACAGCTGAAGGCCTAGGTCTTGAGATGAGGTTCTCATGAAGTGCTCCGCTTGGTTCTAGAGTGCTGGATCAGCCACTGTAGCGTGATATCTGGAGGTGAAATAACAGGTGTTTAAATGCCATGAAATACACAGGAAAACTAAAAGGTAACATTTTCTGTGATATAAGCTAGAACAAGTCAGAGACGTCGGATGCTTACCGATGTTGTCCTTTTCCTTGCAGGAGATGGAGTAACAGCAGATCTCTCTGTCTTGGATGGCCGAGAGGTTCCTGTGGACCAGAGGAGACATGAGCATCACAGACAGTGAAAGAGAGACAGACAGAGACACTGATACTTACATTCTCTCAATCAGCTCCTTCTCATCAAGCGCCCCAGGAAGATCCCTCTTATTCCCCAAGACAAGAACCTGTGAGGGGGAAACAATATTAGTATTGAATCTTTCTTCAGACACCACGGTGTGTTTTTCAAGGGAGCCCTGCATGACAAGACCAAGTAGGAGCATAGGAAACACTGGAAAGTTGGACAAAGTCCAGTAGTAGACCTACTGTAGCTACTGGATCAGCTAGCACTGTATGGGGGTACTCACAGGAATACCCTGGAGCTGGGGCTTGTCCAACAAGTTGTGTAGTTCATTCTTAGACGCCTCTGTCTTTTCTGGGTCAGCTGCGTCAACCATGTATCTTAAAAATGATATGGTTTCAAAAGTTACAATAAATATCCTTATTTGAAATAAGCTACCAATATAATTGACCACTTCCTGCACAAGGGGATAGGAGGGTGCTGTTACTCACACAATGGCACTGACTCCTCTGCAGTATCGCTCCCACATGCTCCTGAATCGAGGCTGACCGCCGATATCCCACAGCTAAGGATGAGATCAAAACATCAACACAACATTGACACTGCGAAGCTAATCAGTTTTCAACCTTTCACATTTAATAAAACAGCTTAAATGGGTCACAGTCAATCACAGGGACCATCCAAGATCACCCCCTCCACTTCATACTACTCCCTCTGTAGCAAAAAAGACATGAATCAAGAGATGACCATGAAGTGGCTTGACCTCTAACCTGGCAGTATACTGACCTTGATGGTGACATTTCCCTTGGTGATCTTCCTCATGTTGAAGCCCACTGTGGGAATCATGTCTTCGCTGAACTGGCCCGACTGCAAGCAAGGGGAAAGAACTTAAAATGTAACCCACTTTATTATGTTCAAATCATCTGGGCCCAGTTTTTCAAAAGTTATCTCGGATAGGATTAATTCATAGAAAGAATAGAACAGTTGATTTATTGACTTGAATGGGGACTCCTGTTCTATGAATTACATTCCTATGAATTTAATAGTATTCGATAGCCAAAATCCAGATAGATAACTTATTAAAAATTAGGGCCTGGCAACTAGCTATGGTTAATAAAATATTACTGAAATATGGTAATGTTGCTCATAAAACTGTTATCCTAGTAAATTCAGGAAAGAGAGAAGACACAGACAAGATTGAATGCACATCAAGTGAACTGAATGAAAACACCTGATTGTCTTGACTAGACAGATGTGATGATGGACTAACGTTATACTGCTACATGCCTCATGTGCATGTTGTCGTTAGCTAACCACACTAGCTAGGGTCATCATCACCGCCAAAGCATGTCTGGGACCACACAGAGCCAGCTAGTTTACCAGCTAGCTAGCTAGCTTCCTCGCTAAACTAGCTAGCTTCCTCGCTAAACTAGCTAGCTATAGTATCATTACAAAATATCAGGTTACAGAAACACGATTGAAACACAGAACATGGTTATGATAGCAGAGGCTAGCTAGCTGCTTAGCTAACAGAACTGGCATTGGTGGAGCACGAGCAAACATCTCGATCTGTTTAACAACAATGGACACCATCAGATGACAGCAGATTGACCGTACCGCGATCACGTTAACGAAGGTTGTCTTGCCCGAATACTGGAGTCCCACCAATGTTAACTCCATTTCCTCCTTCCAAAACAGTGTTTTGAACCAGTCAAGGAGCTTGTTTATCAATGCGATCATCCTGGGCGCGTTGTGATGGCACTGCTACTGGAACTGGAGCTTGCTAGCCTGCTAGCTAGCTGTAACGTTAGCTGCAAGTTGTCTAGCTAGCTATCTAGCTTGCCGTGACAACACAGGGTACAAAACGTATTACTAACGGTCGAATAACGTGCCTATCATGAATATTCGCTAAACAATCTATTTTGTGCGCAAGTATTGGCACTATTATTTCAAGTAAGTTGTAGTTATCTGCCTTGTTTACTACGCCTCCTTCCTCCCTGTTTGTCTTTTCCTGCCTGACAAGGGTCGTCACTGGTTACTACAGCCACAAAGTCATAAACCCTGCACATTTATACAATTTATGTTCGTAACATGTGATTTTAAGCCTTAACCATAACCTTAACTACATGCTAACCGTATACCTAACCAAAAATCAGGACCAAAAAACTATTTTTTGTTTTCATAAATTTTCACGATATAGACCATTTTTACTTTGTGGCTGTGGTAACTAGTGGAAACCCTGTTACGGGTTGTTCTTCCTCATTGGGTGGGGTTTCAGAACCACATCAGCCACAAACAATATTTGCATCAGCGTCTCGTCAGCAACACTAAAAAAGGACTTCTGGTCACGCAATTTCAGATTCTTTTCAAAACAAAAGTCCCCCACGTGTCGCAATATCAAATCATATGTTATTTGTCACATGCGCCGAATACCGTGAAATTCTTACAAGCCCTTAACCAGCAATGCAGTTTTAAGAAAAATAAGAGTTAAGAAAATATTTACTAAATAAATTGAAGTAAAAATAAATGAGCAACAATAAAATAACAATAAAGAGGCTATATATATATGGGGTACCAGTACCGAGTCAATGTGCGGGGGTACAGGTTAGTCGAGGTAATTGAGGTAATATGCACATGTAGTTAGGGGTAAAGTGACTGTGCATTGATAATAAACAGAGTAGCAGCAGTGTAAAAAAAAAGGGGGGGGGGGGGGTTAATGCAAATAGCCTGGGTAGCCATTCGATTAGCTGTTCAGCAGTCTTATGGCTTGGGGGTAGAAGCTGTTAAGAAGCCTTTTGTACCTAAACTTGGCGCTCTATGACCAGGATGGCTGGAGTCTTTGGCAATTTCTAGGGCCTTCCTCTGACACCGCCTAGCATAGAGGTCCTGGATGGCAGGAATCTTGGCCCCAGTGATGTACTGGGCCGTACGCACTACCCTCTGTAGCGCCTTGCGGTCGGAGGCCGAGCAGTTGCCATACCAGGCGGTGGTGCAACCAGTCAGGATGCTCTCGATGGTGCAGCTGTATACATTTTTGAGGATCTGAGGACCCATGCCAAATCTTTTCAGTATCCTGAGGGGGAATAGGTTTTGTTGTGGCCTCTTCACGACTGTCTTGGTGTGCTTGGACCATAATAGTTTGTTGGTGATGTGGACACCAAGGAACTTGAAGCTCAACCTGCTCAACTACAGCCCCGTCGATGAGAATGGGGGTGCGCTCAGCCCTCCTTTTCCTTTAGTCCACAATCATATCCTTTGTCTTGATCACATTGAGAGAGAGGTTGTTGTCCTGGCACCACACTGCCAGGTCTCTGACCTCCTCGCTATAGGCTGTCTCATCATTGTCAGTGACCAGGTGTTACCACTGTTATCCTGTATTTATTAATGACATATGACAAATAATTGTCTAAACATTACCAATGATTCACATTTGTTCATATTTAAGTGAAAGTTGCATTAAATGTTCCAAAGTGAAATCATGTGAATCACGGTATATGCAGTACATATTGGTTGATAGAGCAACATTTTTTCTGGGTGCCGCAGTAAAAGTATTGTAGGGAATACTCAGTAGGGTCTGTAGAATGTATATATATATGATGTCATTTCATGGAGCTCTGAATAATACGTAGTGTTGCTGGCCTTTTACTCCATCCATTCCATTGGCCACAATGCAAATCACTGTCTATGGAATACATATTGGCTTATAGAGCAAAGACTATTAGGACAGCAACACTCTGTATTATTCAGGACTCCGTGAAATGACACCACATTCTACAGATCCTACTTAGTACTCCCAACCCCACTTTTACATTGGTACATAGAATCGTTTTTTCTCTATAAGGCAATGTGTAATTTATAGGCCTACAGTGTATTGCATTGGGAGCAATGGAATGAGTGGTGTAGAAAGGGCTGCTGTGTATTTAGACCACAGTCAGAAATAACACCATATACTGTATGTAGACTCTAGTGGTAGATCAATAGTGTCTGTACAATATATTTACTTAAGATCCAGCCATTTCTCAATGTGCTCCATCGTATAATATTATTTATCACATATAAAGAAGCAATTATCTTTAGTTTAGATTTCTGTAGTTATAATTTTGAAACACTATTTTAACATTATGCGTTTTACTGCAGACTTTTATTTTGAAGGCAAATTCGGGAAAACCGGAAGTTTCGACGTTGCTGCCATGATGCTAATCAGAAACACCAAGGCGCTAGATAAAGAGGGACTCTCCGCATATTATGTTCTCAATTCACGACACTTGCCCTCTGCTGGAAAGAAGGGGGTCGTCATCGTAGCTCTTCTGTATTTCACTTTCTCTTTTACATATCAACATTTATTGATCAATTCTGTTTTACATATAAATATGTATTTATTAATCAATTAGGAAATCAACCTGGAACCTAGAAAAACAAGAAATTATAACCTACTACACTACCGTTCAAAAGTTTGGGGTCACTTAGAAATGTCCTTGTTTTTGAAAGAAAAGCAACTTTTTTTGTCCGTAAAAATAACATCAAATTGATCAGAAATACAGTGTAGACATTGTTAATGTTGTAAATGACTATTGTAGCTGGAAACGGCTGATTTTGAATTGAATATCTACATAGGCGCACAGAGGCCCATTATCAGCAAACATCACTCCTGTGTTCCAATGGCACGTTATGTTAGCTAATCCAAGTTTATAATTTTAAACGGCTAATTGATCATTAGAAAACACTTTTGCCTTTATGTTAGCACAGCTGAAAACTGTTGTCCTGATTAAAGAAGCAATAAAACTGGCCTTCTTTAGACTAGTTGAGTATCAGGAGCATCAGCATTTGTGGGTTCGATTGCAGGCTCAAAATGGCCAGAAACAAAGACCTTTCTTCTGAAACTCGTCAGTCTATTCTTGTTCTGAGAAATGAAGGCTATTCCATGTGAGAAATTGCCAAGAAACTGAAGATCTCGTACAACGCTGTGTACTACTCCCTTCACAGAACAGAGCAAACTGGCTCTATCCAGAATAGAAAGAGGAGTGGGAGGCCCCGGTGCACAACTGAGAAAGAGGACAAGTACATTACAGTGTCTAGTTTGAGAAACAGACGCCTCACAAGTCCTCAGCTGGCAGCTTCATTAAATAATACCCGCAAAACACCAGTCTCAACGTCAACAGTGAAGAGGCGACTCCGGGATGCTGGCCTTCTAGGCAGAGTTGCAAAGAAAAAGCCATATCTCAGATTGGCCAATGAAAATAATAGATTAAGATGGGCAAAAGAGCACAGACAGTGGACAGAGGAACTCTGCCTAGAAGGCCAGCATGCCGGAGTCATCTCTTCACTGTTGACGTTGAGACTGGTGTTTTCCATTAAAAAGCAGCCGTTTCCAGCTGCAATAGTCATTTACAACATCAACAATATCTACACTGTATTTCTGATAAATTTTGTGTTAATTTAATGGACAAAAAATGTGCTTTTCTTTCAAAAACAAGGACATTTCTAAGTGACCCCAAACTTGTGAACGGTATGTGTATGTATTTTGTCTTCAGAATGTCAAGTGGACTGCAATTAATTAAAGCCAAGGGCATAACATATTTATTATCAGGGTAGCAAATATGGACAAAATGATTATTCATGAATTTCAATACAATTCCAACCAGTCCCACGTGCCCATAAAAATGCTACAATAACTGTCACAGTCAAGGGGATGAGATTGCCACAGACAGCACATGAGCAGAGTTCCAGAAGCTTGTTCTCCCATACAGAAAGACAGAGTTCCAGAATCTTGTTCTCCCATACAGAAAGACAGAGTTCCAGAATCTTGTTCTCCCATGCAGAAAGACAGAATTCCAGAAGCTTGTTCTCCCATACAGAAAGACAGAATTCCAGAATCTTGTTCTCCCATGCAGAAAGACAGAATTCCAGAATCTTGTTCTCCCATGCAGAAAGACAGAATTCCAGAAGCTTGTTCTCCCATACAGAAAGACAGAATTCCAGAAGCTTGTTCTCCCATACAGAAAGACAGAATTCCAGAAGCTTGTTCCCCCATACAGAAAGACAGAATTCCAGAAGCTTGTTCTCCCATACAGAAAGACAGAATTCCAGAAGCTTGTTCTCCCATACAGAAAGACAGAATTCCAGAAGCTTGTTCTCCCATACAGAAAGACAGAGTTCCAGAATCTTGTTCTCCCATACAGAAAGACAGAATTCCAGAAGCTTGTTCTCCCATACAGAAAGACAGAGTTCCAGAAGCTTGTTCTCCCATACAGAAAGACATAGTTCCAGAATCTTGTTCTCCCATACAGAAAGACAGAGCTTCAGCTGGGCTTTCTCTGTCACCGCGTTTCTCCTGTAGTACTGCCGGTCTGGACAGGGACAGGGACAGGGCTCTCTGAGCCACAGTCTGTGTTCACCAGCTGTCGGCTGTACTGGGCCAGGGTGAGGTACAGGAACTGGTACTGCTCACTGGTCTGTATCATACCACCCCTGACAACACAAACAATCAATCACATTTATTTTATAAAGCCTTTTTTTTACATCAGTAGTTGTCACAAAGTGCTTTACAGATACCCAGCCTAAAACCCCAAGAGCAACACAGAGCGGCAGAGAGTGAAGGAGCAGCATCCTTCAGGGCAGCATCCCCAAGCTCCGCATCTAAGATCCCTATGACTACAGCACCTTTTAAATAACTCAAGACAAATTTCAAATGCGTTGTTTGAAGCAAGGTGCTCACTTGATAGTTTACTTGATAGAAACAGAGTTTTGATGAAACATGCTTGGCACTTTACTACCAGCTGCAGGGCAGCAGCAGGGCAGTGTGTAGTATCTAGTACCTGTCGAGGCGTAGCTTGCAGACGATTCCAAGCACGTCAGCCTTACTGGTGTGTTTTAACTGCAGGCATCCAATGCTGCTGGCGATGAAACAACCTGTTCTACCAATCCCTGCACTGTAATGGAGAGCATATGACAAATGAAGTCAGATCGAGTCACAGCATAAAAGCACTGTCTGACTCTAACCTGATCCTCCTGGCAACTTGTTCTACTATTCACCCCTTTTTAAAATGTGAAAGGAACGTGAAGGCAGCCTACACAGGGGCCTTTGTTATGAACACACAGACAGAGAAACACGTGACGGAGACATTGGAAATCCAAAGAGACTCCAGAAAGCGGTCCTAAATTAGCAGAGCAGAAATTTGACGAACTGACTTGTTGGAAAGGACATGTATCTATTCTCCAGTCTCTGCTACAGTATTTGCCTGCAATACACAGTCCACATGCAGTACATACACGTATTGAACACAACACAAAATTAATTCCATAGCAGTCACCTTTCTCGTCAGTAAGTGAACTCAAGCTAGTCACGGTAAATCATTATTGTAAGAATTTAATTCTGACTGACATGGTATGTGAAATGGAGCCTCCCTTAAGTGTCATGACATAGACTACTTTACCAAAAGTATGTGGACTCCTGCTCGTCGAACATCTTTTTCCAAAATCATGGGCATTAATATGGAGTTGGTCCTCCTTTTGCTGATATAACAGCCTCCAATCTTCTGGGAAAGCTTTCCACCAGATGTTGGAAACATTGCTGAGGGGACTTGCTTCCATTCAGGCACAAGCGCATTAGTGAGGTTGGGCACTGATGTTGGGAGATTAGGCCTGGCTTGCAGTCGACATTATAATTCATCCCAAATGTGATCAATTGGGTTGAGGTCAAGGCTCTGTGCAGGCCAGTCAAGTTCTTCCACACTGATCTCAAGAAACCATTTCTGTATGGATCTCGCTTTGTGCACGGGGGCATTGTCATGTTGAAACAGGAAAGGGCCTTCCCCAAACTGTTGCCAACAAAGTTGGTAGCACAGAATAATCTAGAATGTCATTGTATGCTGTAGCATTTAGATTTCCCTTCACTGGAACTAAGGGGCCTGAACCATGAAAAACAGCCCCAGACCATTATTCCTCATCCACCAAACTTTACAACTGGCGCTATGCATTCGGGCAGGTAGCGTTCTCCTGGCATCCACTAAACCCAGATTCGTCCGTCGGACTGCCAGGTGGTGAAGCGTGATTTATCACTCCATTGAACGTGTTTCCACGTGTTTCCACCACTCCAGCCGATGTTTGGCATTGCACATGGTGATCTTAGGCTTGTGTGCGGCTGCTCGGCCATGGACACCCATTTCATGAAGCTCCCAACGAAAAGCTCTTGGGCTGACGTTGCTTCCAGAGGCAGTTTGGAACTCGGTAGTGAGTGTTGCAACCGAGGACAGACGATTTTTACGTGCTATGTGATTCAGCACTCCCATTCTGTGAGCTTGTGTGGCCTACCACTTCGCTGCTGAGCCGTTGTTGCTCCTAGACGTTTCCACTTTACAATAACAACACTTACAGTTGACCAGGGCAGCTCTAGCAGGTCAGACATTTTACGAACTGACTTGTTGGAAAGGTAGCATCCTATGGCGATGCCACATTGAAAGTCACTGAACTCTTCAGTAAGGCCATTCTAGTGCCAATGTTTGTCTATGGAGATTGCAAGGCTGTTTGCTCGATTTTATACACCTGTCAGCAACGGGTGTGGCTGAAATAGCTGAATCCACTAAGGGTGTCCACATACTTTTGTATATATACTGTATAAACACACTGGAAGCGAGAACCGTTCAATTAGGACTATTTTCTTATCAAGGACATTCTATAACATATGCCAATGTTAGTTCTCTCACATGTATCAAAGTGAAAGTTAATGACAGCTCGTGTTAAGGGTTGTGTTAATGAGAGCCAGTGTTAAGGGTTGTTTTAATGTGGACCTGCAATGGACGATGGTGGTTCCTAGGCTGGGGTGGGACTGCCTGTGTTCCTCCACGTCTGACACCAGTCTGAGCAGAGGCCCAGTGCAGTCTGGAGTCTGGTGGTCTGGCCATGTGGAGTACCAGTAGTGCCTCACCTGCCTGCTCTCTGAGCCCACCTGTAGGACACATTGTTGTTAGTAAGTTAACTGCTTCCTTCATCCGTCCCTTCGTTCATCCATCTATCCATCCCTTCATTCATCAGTCCATCCCTTCATTTATCCATCCATCCCTTCATTAATTCATCCATCCATCCATCCCTTCATTTATCCATCCATCCGTCCCTTCGTTCATCATCCATCCATCCCTTCATTCATCCATCCATCCCTTCATTTATCCATCCATCTGTCCCTTCGTTCATCATCCATCCCCTCATTCATCCATCCATCCCTTCATTTATCCATCCATCCATCCCTTCATTTATCCATCCATCCATCCCTTCATTAATTCATCCATCCATCCCTACATCCATCCCTTCATTCATCCATCGATCCCTTCATTTATCCATCCATCCATCCCTTCATTAATTCATCCATCCATCCCTACATCCATCCATCCATCCCTTCATTCATCCATCGATCCCTTCATTTATCCATACATCCATCCATCCCTTCATTTATCCATCCATCCATCCCTTCATTTATCCATCCATCCATCCCTTCATTAATTCATCCATCCATCCCTACATCCATCCATCCATCCCTTCATTCATCCATCGATCCCTTCATTTATCCATCCATCCATCCCTTCATTAATTCATCCATCCATCCCTACATCCATCCATCCATCCCTTCATTCATCCATCGATCCCTTCATTTATCCATCCATCCATCCATCCCTTCATTTATCCATCCATCCATCCCTTCATTAATTCATCCATCCATCCCTACATCCATCCATCCATCCCTTCATTCATCCATCCATCCCTTCATTCATCCATCCATCCCTTCATTTATCCATCCATCCTTTCATTCATCGATCCATCCATCCCTACATTCATTCATTCATCCATCCCTTCATTCATTTATCGATCCATCCCTTCATTCATTCATCCATCCATCCCTTCATTCATTCAGAAGTTTTGAAGTTCTGAAACTGGTGTAACCCAGAGCTTTGACTGGCATTATGAGATGTTCAGACAACAACAACCTACTATCTCACCTGAATAATTATGTCTCGAATTGTGTAGCCATCACATTCTTTCACAATGGCCACTCTGAGCTCAAATCTGCCATAGCTGCCCTCCTTCTCTGGCCAGTAAAGCTCACACTTCTGAAACACAGAACACACTTTCTGTAGACTTCAGACATGAACCAAAGTCTCTTACAAGGATTTTATAAACCATCTCTGCTTTACTACAAATGGGTCTGTCAAAGGAAACCCTTTAGGAGATTAGAGTTTATTGACACACCCGTGCATCAATCTAAGAAACATAATAAAAAAATCCCCATCAAAATCTGCCAGTTTAATCTAGAGATATCTGTTTTTACATGGGCTGTGCGTCTCAATCCACGGCATCCGCCTATGTCGGCCTTCCACATCTGTGGTGGAAGGTGGCCGAGCTACAGCCGTGTTTGTCAGACCATGAGACATCCTGAAAATTGCTCTTCTCACGAAAACGTCCATGCAAATTAAAAGGATCACTCTACAGAAAGATAAGACTCTCACAAACCTTATTCCTTATGATACATTTTTTGACTGTCTTTGTTGCCATTTATTGATGTTTTATTCAATGTGTTTCTATGGGCTTTAGTAGGAAAGGCCAATTTCAATATTTTATCCCCCCAAAAATGTATATATATATATATATATACAGTTGAAGTCGGAGATTACATACACTCCACAAATTTTCTGTTAACAAACTATAGATTTGGCAAGTCGGTTAGGACATCTACTTTGTGCATGACACAAGTAATATTTCCAACAATTGTTTACAGACAGATTATTTCACTTATAATTCACTGTATCACAATTCCAGTGGGTCAGAAGTTTACATACACTAAGTTGACTGTGCCTTTAAACAGCTTGGGAAATTCCAGAAAATTATGTCATGGCTTTAGAAGCTTCTGATAGGCTAATTGACATCATTTGAGTCAATTGGAGGTGTACCTGTGGATGTATTTCTACCTTCAAACTCAGTGCCTCTTTGCTTGACATCATGGGAAAATCAAAAGAAATCCGCCATGACCTCAGAAAAAAAATTGTAGACCTCCACAAGTCTGGTTCATCCTTGGGAGCAATTTCCAAACGCCTGAAGGTACCACGTTCATCTGCACAAACAATAATACGCAAGTATTAACACCATGGGACCACGCAGCCGTCATACCACTCAGGAAGGAGACGCCTTCTGTCTCCTAGAGATGAACGTACTTTGGTGCAAAAAGTGCAAATCAATCCCAGAACAACAGCAAAGGACCTTGTGAAGTTGCTGGAGGAAACAGGTACAAAAGTATCTATATCCACAGTAAAACAAGTCCTATATCGATATAACCTGAAAGGCCGCTAAGCAAGGAAGAAGCCACTGCTCCAAAACCGCCATAAAAAAGCCAGACTACGGTTTGCAACTGCACATGGGGACAAAGATTGTACTTTTTGGAGAAATGTCCTCTGGTCTGATGAAACAAAAATATAACTGTTTGGCCATAATGACCATCGTTATGCTTGGAGGAAAAAAGGGGCGGCTTGCAAGCCGAAGAACACCATCCCAACAGTGAAGCACGGGGGTGGCAGCATCATGTTGTGGGGGTGCTTTGCTGCAGGAGGGACTGGTGAACTTCACAAAATAGATGGCATCATGAGGGAGGAAAATGATGTGGATTTATTGAAGCAACATCTCAAGACATCAGTCAGGAAGTTAAAGCTTGGTCGCAAATGGGTCTTCCAAATGGACAATGACCCCAAGCATACTTCCAAAGTTGTGGCAAAATGGCTTAAGGACAACAAAGTCAAGGTATTGGAGTGGCCATCACAAAGCCCTGACCTCAATCCCATAGAAAATTTGTGGGCAGAACTGAAAAAGCGTGTGTGAGCAAGGAGGTCTACTAACCTGAGCTCTGTCAGGAGGAATGGGCCAAAATTCACCCAACTTATTGTGGGAAGCTTGTGGAAGGCTACCCAAAACGTTTGACCCAAGTTAAACAATTTAAAGGCAATGCTACCAAATTCTAATTGACTGTATGTAAACTTCTGACCCACTGGGAATGTGATGAAAGAAATAAAAGCTGAAATAAATAGTTCTCTCTACTATTATTCTGACATTTCACATTCTTAAAATAAAGTGGTGATCCTAACTGACTTAAGACAGGGGCTTTTTACTAGGATTAAGTGTCAGGAATTGTGAAAAACTGAGTTTAAATGTATTTGGCTAAGGTGTATGTAAACTTCCGACTTCAACTGTATATATATATATTTATTGTTTTACATAAAGGGGTCCTAAAATGTTAAATCAAACAGCTAAATGAACTGAATGAAATAGCTAAAAGGGGGGCCCGTGTGGCTCAGTTGGTAGAGCATGGCACTTGCAACGCCAGGGTTGTGGGTTCATTTCCCACGGGGGGACCAGGGTTCAATTCCCACGGGGGGACCAGGATGAATATGTATGAACTTTCCAATTTGTAAGTCGCTCTGGATAAGAGCGTCTGCTAAATGACTTAAATGTAATGTAAATGTAAATGGGGGGGTGTTCTACTAAGCTAAAATATGGAATTGTGTTAACAACCTTAAAAGTATTCCACATGTTAGCTTAGTAGAACCCCCCCCCCCCCCCCCCCCCACAACGGCTTAGACTTTTAGAGGTTAGGAGAGAAATGGAAGCAGGATAGGATTTCACCTCTTTCTTCTCCTTCAGCTTGGTGATCATGACAATGGAGGTGGATCTCTCCTGCCACACCATTTCCCAGAAGTCATGCACGGTGTTGAGCATGGGGCCCTGGGTGGCGATGTAGGCGCTAGGTGCACCGTTGTAACCCTGCGTGGGCGACAGCAAGATATGGGGCTGTGTCATTTCCACTTTGACTTCCTGTGGGTTTCCTTGGTTGACATCATGATACACCCACGTAAACCAACTGTATCACTCCACATCCTTAACATCCACTGTGCAATGCGTATGCTATACTTTCACACAACCTTTTATATACATTTTTATGACCTTTTTGTATGACTTCATGTTCACCTACTTACACTTCTTCATCCCCATAAGGTCTAGAATGACTTTAAGTCTGCATAACTTAAATACAAATAAAAACCAATGACCATCTTAATTACAGGTGGTTCTAACCTTTATGTAGTTTGCGTTGATGTATCTCTCAGTCTCACCCGCCTCCTCTGCTGCGGGGTTCCTCAGACACACACGGGTCTCAGGATCTGGTTAAACATGATTATACTTTATACATTGTTTATTATATTGCCTGGGTGCCATTGTGTTTCAGCATTTATCAACTTATGCTTATCAATTTTCCCTAGTCACTCACTTGGCAGTATGGTCTTGTATCTGTCTTTTAAAGCCCGTCCGGGAATATCCAGCTCTGAAGGGTTCACAAAGTTTGGAGGAATTTTCTGTTGGAAAGAACGGACAGGCTTAAGGTCCAGATTCAACTTGATCCTGCATGCAGTCAATTGTCTGCATATAGTAACAGTTACAGTAGATACCGACCTGGTACTCTGAGTTCAGCCTGCTGGTCTCTTCAGACGCCTCCTGCAGCTGAGAGGGGGTCAGAGGGCGTGTTGAGGTCCTCAGCAGGTGGAGGATGGTCTCTCTGGGAGTGGAGATGGAGCATAGGGTCTCCACTGCTTCCAGACTGAGACTGCTCACGCCCAGCACCAGGGACACATTGGATCCCCGTCTGAGGATGATTGGAACCACAGAGAGGACAAAACGATCAGGGACTCTATTTGCATTTACGTAATGTATCACTTATAGTTTATCATAAAATATATTTTGATTTGTTTAACACTTTTTTGGTTACTGCATGATTCCATGTGTGTTATTTCATCGTTTTGATTTCTTCACTATTATTCTACAATGTAAAATTTTTTAAAAATAAAGAAAACCCTTGAATGAGTAGGTGTGTCCAAACGTTTGACTGGTACTGTAGTTTATCATGGCCATGATGACAGTACTGTGAGTTGAATATCATGGATGTGTGTACCTCTCCTGGAGCCGGACTGGTCTGCGAGGGGCTGTGGCAGCAGGGCAGGAGGCTGACTGGTCTTTGTCCACAGGGTGTGATGATGGTGATGATGTGGATTCTACTGACTCACTCATGGTGCTGTGTTGAATTACTGGTTGAATTGAGTGAAAACAATCCCAAGAGAGAGAGAGAGAGACAGAGAGAGACAGAGAGGGAGGGAGAGAGAGAGGGGGGGGGAGAGAGAGGGAGGGAGAGAGGGGGGGAGAGAGAGAAAGAGGGGGAGGGAGGGAGGGAGAGAGAGAGAGGGAGGGGGGGAGAGAGAGAGAAAGAGATGGAGAGGGAGAGGGAGAGAGGGATGGAGGGAGTTGGGGGGAGAGAGGGAGAGGGGGATGGAGGGAGAGATGGAGAAGAATAAAGCGGGGGAGTGGGAGAGAGTGGGAGAGAGAGGGAGAGGGAGAGATGGAGAGGGAGAGAGTGGGAGAGAGGGAGAGAGGGAGAGAGGGAGAGATGGAGAGATGGAGATGGAGAGATGGAGAGAGGGAGAGATGGAGAGGGAGAGAGAGGGAGAGGGAGAGAGGGATAGAGGGGGAGAGGGAGAGAGGGAGAGGGAGAGAGGGATAGAGGGAGAGAGGGAGAGGGAGAGGGAGAGGGAGAGGGAGAGAGGGAGAGAGGGATAGAGGGAGAGAGGGAGAGGGATAGAGGGAGAGAGGGAGAGGGAGAGGGTGAGGGAGAGGGAGAGGGAGAGGGAGAGAGGGATAGAGGAGACAGAGAGAGAGAGGAGAGAGAGAGCGAGAGAGAGAGAGAGAGAGAGAGAGAGAGAGAGAGAGAGAGAGAGAGAGAGAGAGAGATCACATTATTTCCTCATTATGCCTACACAGTAAACACACCAAAACAGTAATTCAATTCAGATGGAATTTAAAATATTTCACCCTACTTGTCAACTCTTCTTGTCAAAAGAACAGCAGTTTATGAAAGATCTCACATCCCCTGAAACTGACATTCACAACACATGACACGCAGTAGAGAAACACCATTGACTAAACTTTTTTTTTCTTCAGATCATCAGACATCATTTCTCTCCTTTGTTGCCTGATTGTCGCTAAACTAGGATCTATCCATACCTGAATCCTGGTCTGTCAATATGTCAGAGTAATCCTAAACCAAATGAAATGTCTGCCATCGACATGAACCAACCACAGTGAGAAACAGAAAGAGAGAGAGGGAGAGAGAGAGTAACACAATGAGAAGTAGAGAGTGAGAGAGGGAGAGAGAGAGTAACACAGTGAGAAGTAGAGAGTGAGAGAGGGAGAGAGAATAACACAGTGAGAAGTAGAGAGTGAGAGAGGGAGAGAGAGAGTAACACAGTGAGAAGTAGAGAGTGAGAGAGGGAGAGAGAGAGTAACACAGTGAGAAGTAGAGAGTGAGAGAGGGAGAGAGAATAACACAGTGAGAAGTAGAGAGTGAGCAGGCACAGACATGCAGTCTTTTTGACACAGTGACTCAGTATGTTAGCAGCTAGCCTCTTCTCTGGCTTCAGGTGCACATGTCTAAACGTGAGAGAGGATCAATCACTGAGACGTTCCTGGAGGGAAAAGAAGGGGGAGAATATTGTAAAGCTGGTGTTGTAAAGCTGGTATTGTAAAGCTGGTGTTGTAAAGCTGTTTTTTTGTTGCCAATAGGTGATTCAGTAGAGTCATTCCTCAGTGACTCCAGGCTCAAGGCAGCTGCAAATATGCAATGATTTATTCATCATACTAACATAAACGTTTGCATATTGTATATTTTCTGATGAAGTCCTTGAAGCGGGATTGTATGACAGAAATAAATAATGTACCAAAAAACTAAATATAAATATTCTCAGATAAGTACAGTGCCTTATGAAAGTATTCACACCTCTTGACTTTTTCCAAATGTTGTTGTATTACAGCCTGAATTTACACAACACCCCATAATGTCAAAGTGGAATAGTGTTTTTCATTATTATTATTATTATTTACAAATTAATGAAAAATGAAAAAATTAAATGTCTTGAGCCAATAAGTATTCAACCCCTTTGTTATGGCAAGCCTAAGTACGTTCAGGAGTGAAAATGTGCTTAACAAGTCATATAATAAGTTGCATGGACTCTGTGTGCAATAATATTGTGTAACATGATTTTTGAATGACTACCTCATCTCTGTATCCCACACATCCAATTATCTGTATGGTCCCTCAGTCGAGCAGTGAATTTCAAACACAGATTCAACCACAAAGATCTGGGAGGTTTTCCAATGTCTCACAAAGGTCATCTATTGGTAGATGGGTAAAAAAAAAAAGCAGACATTGAATATTCCTTTTGAAGTGAAGTTATTAATTACACTTTGGATGGTGTATCAATACACCCAGTCACTACAAAGATACAGGCGTCCTTCCTGACTCAATTGCCATGAGCCAGAGGTGACTTTAAAACAGTCACAGAGTTTAATGGCTGTGAATACAGTGAATGTTCCTGAATGACTGAGTTACAGTTTTGACGTACAGGTAAATCTACTTGAAAATCTATGGCAAGACCTGAAAATGCAAAAGATCAACAACGAATTTGACAGAGGTTTAAGAATTTTGAAAAGAATAATGGACAAATGTTGCACAATCCAGGTGTGGAAAGCTCTTAGAGAATTACCCAGAAAGACTCACAGCTGTAATCACTGCCAAAGGTGCTTCTACAATGTATTGACTCTTTCTAAATTTGCCAACATTTCTAAAAACATGTTTTCACTTTGTTATTATGGGGTATTGTGAGTAGATGGGTGAGAAAAAAACATCAACGTAATCGATTTTGAATTCAGGCTGTAACACAACAAAAGGAGAATACTTTCTGAAGGCACTATAAATAGCTTTCAAGATTGATATGAGCTCAAAAGCATTTTCAAAGAAAATAGAAATAAACATTTAAAATATAAATAAAGACTTCAGTGAGTATTAGAATATTAAATGATGAAGAGGTGATGTGTTTATTTATAGTTAAGCAATAAGGCCCGAGGGGCTGTGGTATATGGCCAATATACCACGGCTAATGGCTGTTCTTAACCACGATGCAACACGGAGTGCCTGGATACAGCTCTTAGCCGTGGTATATTGGCCATATGCTCACCCCGTTATCATCCAGAAGGCGAGGCCAGTTCAGGTGCATCAAAGCTGGGACCGAGAGACTGAAAAACAGCTTCTATCTCAAGGCCATCAGACTGTTAAATAGCCATCACTAACATAGAGGCTGCTGCCTATATACACAGACTTGAAATCACTGGCCACATTAATAAATGGAACACTAGTCACTTTAATAATGTCTACATATCTTGCATTACCCATCTCATATGTATATACTGTATTCTATCCTATTCTACTGTATCTTAGTCTATGCCGCTCTGACATTGCTCGTCCATATATTTATATATTCTTAATTCCATTCCTTTACTTAGATTTGTGTGTATTGGGTATATGTTGTGTAATTGTTAGATATCACTTGTTAGATATTGCTGCACTGTCAGAGCTAGAAGCACAAGCATTTCGCTACACCCACAATAACATCTGCTAATCACGTGTATGGGACCAATAACATTTGATTTGATTTGATTTGACATACCACAAACCCCCCCCCCCCCAGGTGACTTATTTATATTATAAACTGGTTGTCAACATAATTAGAGCAGTAAAAATACATGTTTTGTCATACCCGTGATATGCGGTCTGATATACCACAGCTGCAGGCCAATCAGCATTCAGGTCTGGAACCACCCAGTTTCTAATTATTACATATAGCACAACAAAACAATATGGTCAGGAAGCTCAGAACATAACCGTACGCCGTACTGTAATGATGGAAGATTGAGCTGAAATCATGCATCAGCTGGGCTGAAACGCTGCCTCAGACTGACCAGCGAGTCTTCCATGTTCTTAGCGAAAAAGTGACGTTAATTCCAAGTGATATGATGAAGGGGGAAACATTATAACAAGCTGAAGACAATCTGTAGTTTATCTGCAGGCATACAGTACAGTATGCAGGTGCCTCTTGGTTGTCACTATCACACTGTCAATGAGATAGGCCCAGCAGGTAACTTACCAGCGCAAGGGGACTGCAATCGAAGTTGGCCCTCGGTTATCGCCTCTCTCCTTGTGCTCCTGTGTACTGTGTGGATGTGTGTTGGACCAAGGTCTCAGTCCAGATGAGCCAGCAGCACAGACGCAGGCAGGTTTGACTCTTTACCGCTTGGCTTTAGGGAAGCTTATGAGACAATCTTTTTTTTCTTCCTTTTTTCTACCTCTCCACCGCTTCCTCTCTACCCACCCACCCACTCATACTCTCATACCCTCATTTCCACACACGCACACGCACACGCACACGCACACGCACACACACAACATTCAAGGCTGCCTCACCCCTGCAGACTCAGTGCCACTGGCTTTGTGTAACCTCCAAGGAGAGCACACTAACCTCAAATGTGAATTTTAAGTTGGCTATTATTTTCTCTACAGCAACAAGGGACCAATGTCCACAATTACAACAATACAACCATTGAGTGAATAATATACTATGTCAAATGTAAGAGCCCTATTGCAAGTATTTTCTCATTTCATCACAGTGTCTCCACAGTGCAAAAGTGAATAACAGTCGCTGTGGGCGAAATGTCTAATGTTTATGAAATTGTAGTGAAAATAAGCATTGCTGTGATGGAAACAGCTGGGTGACAAAGTGAATAACAGGGTTATTTTATTCATTTGTTTATTTTGCCTTTATTTAGCAGGTAAGTCATTGATACCACATGATATTTTACAATAACAACCTGAAATACATCAATAGGGTTGATAGAACACGGGTATCAGGCTTCTTCCTGTAGAAACGCTGAATAGTTTCCTATTATGTGAGGTTGATGTTGATTTACCACAGTGCAATGTGGGTATTTCAAGTAACAACCTGGTCATCAATGCTAAGACAAAAGGGACAGGTAAATATTACAGTAAGTTTGTGGAAGTGGAACTTTGGCACAAAACATTTGATTGTGTATTAAGCTCATAGTAACAGGTCAGAGGTATTCACATTGGAGGTAGGCCTACAAGTTGATCCATATAGGTGGCCAGTGCAGCACATGAAACTTGGTGAGGGTGAATCTGCTTACTGTGATTATGCTTAATTCTAACGTAAGATCTACGATGCATCACCGTACAGCTATCACAGATGAGTCAGGCTTGTGGTGGTTGCTACGTGGGAGGTCAACCGGCCTGAATCTGGTAACAAGAGTTTGTGCAAGCCACTTCCTGTCATGCCAATACAACACTTCCTCTTGTTAACAGACATTCATTGGACTGCTTTTGTCACTAAGCCGTACAGTGTTAGTCAGCCACATGATAAACATGAATGTAAATACAGCGCCAGAGTGTGAGACTGTTGATTTATGAGTCGGTTCCGTTATTGAGGAATACATCTCATAGTCTTTGCCTGGATGGATTAAATAAATCAACTTAGCCCTAATGAAAGATACTGTGGGGCATGAAGTACATGAGTAATCAATAATTTACATGATGTGAAAATGTGAGCTGAAGCAAAGGTATTGTTCCACCTATATCCTTCAATAGTGCTCTGTACAGTTGAATGGAGGTCCATATTGGCCCTTGCATGACCAGCTGTGATGATGATATGTGTACTTTCACGTCTCCTCCCACGCAGGCCAGGCAGTGAAGCTCTGAATGTGATGCGGATGTTTTGCTTGTCTTTTTATTTCCTACTGATGAATATGTCACACACACATCCCACTGGGCACAGACGTAAATACAACATCTGTTCAACGTTCCTTCGACGTGGTTGCAGCATTGATTCAACCGGTGTGGGACTGTTCTTGCCTTTGAAACATTGTAACACACCACTCTGCAAATAATACAACAAGAATGTGTTAGAAATATAAATATATTTTGATTGAATTAGACGCAACGTATGTTACATAACAGTAATATTGTACCCCACACAGTTTAATTACTATCAATACAATCCTTGTACATAGTGACATATAAATCATCAACAGCAGGGGGCACTGCATGTTTTAGTCTTACTGTTTTCTGATTGGTTTTCACAATGCTGTATTCATGAGCTATTGCACACTAGGACAAATCTAATAAAAAGCGAGGTTATGTAAACATTATTCAAATGGTTTTGCCAGTACAATGTCAGTTGCTCTTCAGAGAGTATCTAATTTTGGATTTTCAGAGAGGGTCTCATTTTTGTATTTCAGCAGATGTCAGTTGAGTGATTTTATGTCGCATTTGTCTTGGAAAATGACTAATGCTTTTGATTTGGTAATGCTGTATTTCGATTTTCTGTTGAAATACAGATTGCTGTGTATCATAGAGTATAGTCAGTGCATGTCTCCAGTCAGAGAGACGTGTTCTGTTGCTTCTAGGGGTTCTGAAGTGTTCTGTTGCTTCTAGGGGTTCTGAAGTGTTCTGATTCTTCTAGGGGTTCTGAAGTGTTCTGTTGCTTCTAGGGGTTCTGAAGTGTTCTGATGCTTCTAGCGATTCTGAAGTGTTCTGATTCTTCTAGGGGTTCTGAAGTGTTCTGTTGCTTCTAGGGGTTCTGAAGTGTTCTGATTCTTCTAGGGATTCTGAAGTGTTCTGATGCTTCAAGGGATTCTGAAGTGTTCTGATTCTTCTAGGGGTTCTGAAGTGTTCTGATTCTTCTAGGGATTCGGAAGTGTTCTGATGCTTCTAGGGATTCTGAAGTGTTCTGATTCTGCTAGGGGTTCTGAAGTGTTCTGATTCTTCTAGGGGTTCTGAAGTGTTCTGATTCTTCTAGGGGTTCTGAAGTGTTCTGTTGCTTCAAGGGATTCTGAAGTGTTCTGATTCTTCTAGGGGTTCTGAAGTGTTCTGATTCTTCTAGGGATTCTGAAGTGTTCTGATGCTTCTAGGGATTCTGAAGTGTTCTGATTTTTCTAGGGGTTCAGAAGTGTTCTGATTCTTCTAGGGGTTCTGAAGTGTTCTGATGCTTCTAGGGGTTCTGAAGTGTTCTTCACTCCACGTACGGTAAGCATTGAAATAAAACAACAACAAAAGCCTATGTCTCTTTGACAAGTCATTTCCTGATCAGAATTTCTGAGCATCATAAAGGGGTTCCAGAACTTCCACCAGACAACAAATTGTGTAATATCCCCGAGGATAAAAGTCACTGTAATATCCCAGAGGATAAAAGTCACTGTAATATCCCAGCGGATAAAGGTCCCTGTAATATCCCCGAGGATAAAGGTCCCTGTAATATCCCAGAGGATAAAAGTCCCTGTAATATCCCAGAGGATAAAAGTCCCTGTAATATCCCTGAGGATAAAGGTCACTGTAATATCCCCAACTATAAAGGTCACTGTAATATCCCTGAGGATAAAGGTCCCTGTAATATCCCAGAGGATAAAGGTCCCTGTAATATCCCAGAGGATAAAGGTCACTGTAATATCCCCAACTATAAAGGTCCCTGTAATATCCCTGAGGATAAAAGTCCCTGTAATATCCCCAACTATAAAGGTCCCTGTAATATCCCCGAGGATAAAAGTCCCTGTAATATCCCCGAGGATAAAAGTCCCTGTAATGGTCCAGAGGATAAGTCATACTCAAATTCTAGCTCTGGAAAAAGTTTATAGCATTGCATTAATTGGATTTGATTACACATCCGTATTTGCAATCACTTCTGTATAAGTAATGTGTGATGATTGTTGCCAACATCAGAAGTCCTGAGTATCAAAACAAGTTACCGAACACAATTTATATGTCTCTGTCGTCAAAGCAGAGCACAAAGCATAACATGTTCATTTAACCTGTCCTGGAGCACTTTAAAGTATTCATCAAATCGAACAGCGAGCGCCACTCCCCAGTACCCTGCTTCCCCACAGCACTCACCCTGAGAGAGAGCGAGAGAGAGAGAGAGAGAGAGAGAGAGAGAGAGAGAGAGAGAGAGAGAGAGAGAGAGAGAGAGAGAGAGAGAGAGAGAGAGAGAGAAAGAGAAAGAGAGAGAGAGAGAGAGAAAGAGAGAGAGAGAGAGAAAGAGAGAGAGAGAGAGAGAGAGAGAGAGAGAGAGAGAGAGAGAGAGAGAGAGAGAGAGAGAGAGAGAGAGAGAGAGAGAGAGAGAGAGAGAGAGAGAGAGAGAGAGAGAGAGAGAGAGAGAGAGAGAGAGAGAGAGAGAGAGAGAGAGAGAGAGAGAGAGAGAGAGAGAGAGAGCGAGAGAGAGCTGCTCTGAGGGCGTGTGATGTAATGTGTTCCAGATGGAGTGAGAGTTTTGCGGGGAGTCCCCAGGGCTCGAACACAATGAATCAGTGCCTGGAGCAGAAGTCATACTCAGCTGTGGAAGACAGACACCCCACCCTAAAACCGTCCTGTACTCTTCCACCGTGGTGGTCAAAGCAATAGCCAGGCCAGAGCACGGAGAGGACGCAGCAGAGGGGCAGCAGAGTCAAGGACAAGACAGCGACAGCCGCCCAAGAGCTCCATGTTGTCACACACAGGCATCTCCATATAGCTCTCCGGGCTAACACATGCATGTGAGACTCTAATGGCCTATTACTTAATACATACTGTAATATAACTCAGTATGAAGGGTTTCTTAAACATATTACTGTCTAAAAGCATAATAACTCATGGCTCTCTGAGGTAATGATATGATAAGCAGGATGGAACACTTCCAAAGAGAGAGTGTCTGCTCTTCATTGGTTACCATGCCAAAGTTAATGGTTGTATCATTTTTTTGTTTTGGTAATGGACCATAAAACAATCATAGTCTCCACCCATGTAAACACTGTCTATCAGAATGTTTACAGGTACTCACAATAAACCCAAGTGCCAATCAAATAGCCCTAGCCCTGGGTCTAAACCCCGCCCTGTGCAACTGGGTCCTGGACTTCCTGATGGGCCGCCCCCAGGTGGTGAAGGTAAGAAACAACATCTCCACTCCACTGATCCTCAGGACTGGGACCCCACAAGGGTGCGTGCTCAGCCCCCTCCTATACTCCCTGTTCACCCATGACTGCGTGGCCAAGCACGCCTCCAACTAAATCATCAAGTTTGCAGACAACACAACAGCAGTAGGCTTGATTACCAACGACGATGAGACAGCCTACAGGGAGGAGGTGAGGGATCTGGGAGTGTGGTGCCTGAAAAACAACCTCTCACTCAATGTCAACAAAACAAAGGAGATGATCGTGGACTTCAGGAAACAGCAGAGGGTGCACCCCCCTATCTACATCGACTGGAACGCAGTGGAGAAGGTGGAAAGTTTCAAGTTCCTTGGCGTACACATCACTTACAAACTGAAATGATCCAGCCACACAGACAGTGTGGTGAAGAAGGCAAAACAGAGCCTCGTCAACCTCAGGAGGCTGAAGAAATTTGGCTTGTCACCTAAAACCCTCACACACTTCTACAGGTGCACAATTGAAAGCATCCTGTCAGGCTGTATCACCGCCTGGTACGGCAATTGCACCTCCCGCAACCGCAAGGCTCTCCAGAGGGTGGTGCGGTCTGCAAAACGCATCACCGGGGGCAAACTACCGGCCCTCCAGGACACCTACAGCACCCGATGTCACAGGAAGGCCAAAAAGATAATCAAGGACAACAACCACCCGAGCCACTGCCTGTTCACCCCGCTATCATCCAGAAGGCGAGGTCAGTACAGGTGCATCAAAGCTGGGACAGAGAGACTGAAAAACAGCTTCTATCTCAAGGCCATCAGATTGTTAAACAGCCATCACTATCACATTAGAGGCTGCTGCCTATAGGCGTAGACTAGGAATCACTGGCCACTTTAAGGAATGGAACACTAGTCACTTTAATAATGTTTACATATCTGGCATTACTCATCTCATATGTATATACTGTATTCTATACTGTTCTACGGTATCTTAGTCACTTAATAATGTTTACATATCTTGCATTACTCATCTCAAATGTATATACTGTTTGCTATACTATTCTACGGTATCTCATTCACTTAATAATGCTTACATATCTTGCATTACTCATCTCATACGTATATATTGTTTTTTCTATACTATTCTACTGTATCTTAGTTTGTTCCTCTCTGACATCGCTCGTCCATATGTATATAGTCTTAATTCATTCCTAATTAAATTTGTGTATATTGGGAATATGTTGTGTAATTTGTTAGATATTGCTGCATTGTCAGAACTAGAAGCACAAGCATTTCGCAACACCTGCAATAACATCTGCTAATCATGTGTATGTGACCAATAAAATTAGATTTGATTTGATTTGAAGGTCTACAGTAGCCTCGACAGCACTCTGTAGGGTAGCACCATGGTGGAGCCGGAGGACATCTAGTTACCATCCTCCTTTGTGTACATTGACTTCAATACAAAAAGGAGGCTCATGGTTCTCACCCCCTTCCATAGACTTCCACAGTAATTATGACATCTTCCGGAGGACGTCCTCTAGCCTATCAGAGCTCTTGCAGCATGAACTGACATGTTGTCCACCCAATAAAAGGATCAGACAATGAATCTAGTACTGAAAGCATAAGCTACAGCTAACTAGCACTGCAGTACATAAAATGTGGTGAGTAGATGACTCAAAGAAAAATACAATAGCTGAACAAATTCATTTCTTCAAAAATTAAGGAGAAGCAAGAGAGAGATAGAGCTAGCTATATTTCATTGTATTTTTTTCACTTTCGCTTTCACTTACTTAGCTAGCAAATGCAGCTAGCTAGTTTAGCCTAGTCAAACACCCATCTCAAACAGAGAGGGATGCTATGTTAGCTAGCTGGCTATGGCTAACTAACACTGGAACTCTTCCAAGTCAAGGTAAGCTTTTGGTCATATTAGTTTATTGCCACCTGGGGCCTGCGGTGTAACTGCTAAACTGCTGACTGTACACTATACTGCATGATTGTAGTGGGTTTACCAACGCGTTAATTCTAGTAGCTATGTTGACTATGACGTTAACTAATATGGTGACAACGATGTAGGCTGTCTGTAGCGGTTATGCTATGAAGGTTTGGCTTGGAAAGTTTTTTTTGCATGGACACAGACAGCTGTTGTGTTCTGCACTGACGTCCACAAGCGAAGGGAAAAGGTGAGAGGAGGAGAGTACGTAGATGTGAGAAGGAATTATACAACGAGCAAAGTGATCATGCTGTTTGTATGTGGCTGCTATGAAAGTAAACTGTGTTTGCGGGTGATCAAGAGGTATATTCATTCCAAAGTGTTTCTTAAATGGAAGCAAACGGAATGCAATGGGGATAAACATACCTGAATTTGTCTAATAGAAACTCTTATTTGCAATTGTTTGGACTAATGATTACACCCCAGATCAGCTACTGTAGATGCAGGCAAGAGTGTGCAAGGCGGTATTGAATGTGTCACTGTCTGTCGCCGTGATTACAATTTTTTTCTCTCGACCTGTGCACCTACATTGTAAACTTTAATTTGTAGTTCTGGTTGGAGCAACCTCATGATAGGGAGAATTAAAGTATCATGTTGTAGTCTAAACCTATTGATGTTACATTGAGCTGGGTGAATAGAATATCAATAACAGTCATCCAATATGTTGTAATATAAATACGGAGAAAAAAAATCATCCTCCCTAATCTTAAATGGCACCAGCCACCACTGGTAGGACACCAGGGGATGGATTTGAGGTACAGTACATTACAGAGATATCATTTCTGTGGATGTTGAAGTAATTAAATAATGCAATCCTCTCCTCAGCTGGTAGTAATACTGTACATTTCCTGTCAGTAAGTCGTAGTTGTTTTGAAAGCTTTACTCTCAGGCAAGGTTTCTCAGAACAGCCCTAGTACTTGTTCTCCCTGTGGCATTACCGTCACGGAGAATGTGCAGGAGAAAGGCTTTTTAGGAGGGTCCCGGTTCAGCTGATCAGGTCTCAGGTTTCACTTCATTCTCTAAACATGTTGAGCCACTGGCCATCGACAGCTGGAGTGTTTGGTTACTGTGAGGGACGGCCCCACGCCTCTGGACTAACGACGTTTTGAGGATCTGAAAGATCATCACCGTCTATGAGTCTAGTGAAGCAGAAATGAAACAAACCACTTTACTGTGAACACTTCAATATGATCGGTACTGCATATGTAATTCATTAATAATGGAACGTCCGCCACTAGAATGAATGACAGCACAACATCACATCACATCTGTTGATGTTCTGCAGTGCAAACCTCTGGCTGGCCTCCCCTAGAGTCATAAGGGGATTATTATTACATGAACTAGCATGGAGATGATGTATGTATGGTCTCTGTGTGCTGGTGTGAGCAACGGTACATTCCCCGCGGCTCCATCAGGATTGTATGAATTATGACCTGGGAAAACGCCTTTATTTGCTACATTTGTCATAATGAAATAATAAAATCCCAATTCATGTGTTTAGGAATGTGATCCTAAAAACAAACGTATTCTTGGAAATTCCTGGAAATGTAATGAAAAGGAACTTGTATGCACCCAGCAGAAAGACGTCTGGCAGCTACCAAAATGTGGAAGATACAGAGCATGTATATGTGCCAAGTGTATCACGTCCAATCACAGGCACCTTAATTGGGGAGGACGGGCTCGTGGTAACGACTGGAACGGAATCAGTGGAATGGTATTAAATACATCAAACACATGGTTTCCATGGTTTCCAGGTGTTTGATACCATTCCATTTGCTCTGTTCTGGCCATTATTATGATCCGTTCTCCCATTAGCAGCCTCCTGTGCGTCCCACCCAACCCAAAGCATAGTATCACATTATCAGCTGTGGAAATGTCTCCTCTATGAAGGGCTGTAACGGAAGGAGAACGAAAGTCAACATGACACCGGGGTGAGATACACAACATAGATCAACTGCCTAATGCCGCTCACTCATCATGCTTGGTTTTAAGATATTTCCTGTTTGGTGCACTACGGGGAAATCTATGTCCTGACTCAGTGTTTAGAGCAAATGAGCACATAGTGACGGCCAACTGTGTGTGAGTCAGAGACGTGTATCTCTACGTAGCTCAATCTGTGTCTGTGTCCTGCCTGAAATCACACCAGATTTGTAAGAATAGGGTGATTGTTTTCGGCTGGTGCGGTGTCGGTGCGTACCAGTCAGAGCAGCGTGTAATGTGACCTAGTGAGGGTGAGGAGGGGAGTCGATGTTGTGGTTCTCCTGTGGAGAACGGGGTGGATCCTCTCCCTCTCAATATACCCAGGCTAAGGAGGCTGAGCCGTACATCTAAGAGACGAAGCAGAGCAGCTGGAGTACACACACACACACACTACACACTACACCAACTACACACACTCACAAAACACACCCGCACACACTCTAAACACACACTCGCATACAGAAACAGACAAACAGCAAGGCACACCGTCTGACACCGGCAGACATCTGAAGTGATTCTTGAGAGAAAGAGAGAGAGAGAGAGAGAGGACTTCACTTCCCAGACAGACATGCTGAGGGGGACAGCTCTCTGGGCTGGCCTGGTGGGACTGTGTGTCATCGTCACCCAGTGTCCAGCCACCTGCCAGCTGAGCCAGGAAGACGCGGAGACCCTCATGGAGCTGCACAACAGTTATCGGGGCCAGGTGGTACCCAGTGCCACCTACATGCGTAAAGTGGTAAGGGCTGCGTGACTGGGGAGGATGGATGGGCAGCTATCTCTAGCTGCATCTGTTGTCTCCTGCAGGATGGGACATGTTCAGTCAGGGCACTGCATTAGCAGGTGTGGAAATGATGTGTTTGAACCCTTTGTGGTGATGAGCTTGTTGGATCCTGAGATTTCCTACTGTATGGCTGCAGGGATTGATGGAGTTCAGCCCGCTGTCTCCTGGTATGGTTAGCAGCTCTATTTCCTCTCATGGGGCTAATCTGTAGTATAATTGATCTTGAGTTGGTTGCAGGTGGAGGTAGATGCATAGCCTTCTTCTGGAGAGGGAGTTTTTGATTGAGATTTATTTTGGTGTCATGCTGATAGCTGTTCATTATTAAATTATCTGTTTGATATTCAGCTTTAAAACTGTCTCGTATCAAAAACGAAACTCTGGCTGCATCTACAGTATCATAACCATCTACAGTATCATAACCATCTACAGTATCATAACCATCTACAGTATCATAACCATCTAGAAAATCATTGTTTTGCTGATCAAAAGTTGCTTGTAGTACAGAACACTTAGTACATAAATAATCACTCTTATTTTAGTCACTAAATCACAGTGCTGCAGAAGATGCATTATCCCTTATAAATCTTACCACACCAGGAATTTGACATAAAACAGGGCTTCTTCATTTAAATCTGAATATAAAATTATAGAAGTCATCCCAAGACACACTTTTGTTGACCTCTAGAGTTACGGGAATTACTTTGTTGATAGAGCCTGTCTGTGCCTCAGTGCGAATGGGTGTTCAGAGTTGAGTCCAGTGTTGTGCAATGCATGGGAATGTGTGTGTGTGTGTGTGTGTGTGTGTGTGTGTGTGTGTGTGCGTGTGTGTGTGTGTGTGTGTGTGTGTGTGTGTGTGTGTGTGTGTGTGTGTGTGTGTGTGTGTGTGTGTGCGTGCGTGCGTGCGTGCGTGGGTGGGTGGGTGTATACTGTGTAATGTGCTTGCTTAAGTTGCTATCTGCCATTGACTGGTTCCAGGGACGTCTCTGCCTGTCTCTGTGGTTTGATGGACACCTCACTGGGGCCATTTTCATATTTCATGTTCATGCCTGTTTCAGTAAACAGGACTGAGAATGCAGAGTGAACGGGTTCATAACATAACATTCAGAACATTACAGAACTAATGGGATTGGACTGGAATCATGTGTCATGACCAGCAAATCCGCATCATTCTGAATATGTATCTGAGAAATTCATTTTATTTCTTTATTTTTATTCTGGAAGATTCAATCGAATTTTAACGGAGGTTTCAAAACATAACCATATTGTATGTAATTGGCTACTATGTGTTTCTATGTCACTACTTGGTGATTAATTGACTGTGTCAGACTTGATTTGCCTTAATGAATAATTGATCAGGCCCTACAAGAAATGTCCATGAATTATAATCCACATAATAATTTGTAATTCCTATTGCTGCAGGATTATTTGATTGCTGTAGAAAACTGGCTCAAATTAAGATGCCACGTCTGTAACACTGACCAGATGGTCTGGATGACGCCTCTGTTATCTCAGGCAGAGGCACAGCAATGATATACACTACAGCTCTGTTTGTTAAAGCACAGAGAGGAGGAGATCTGATGTCCTGAGGCTAGGACGCAAGATGTTGTGGAATTTCAACTAGCATCCTTCAATACAAGTGTTTGTTTGTGACTGGACAAATAAACTGAACTTCACATGACTCCACACTGGACCTCTCTGTCTGGATAGTTCACAATACAAAAACCATATGCATTCGTACGATATTGCATCTCTGCATTTCTTTGAAACAAATTATCACCATAACAATGATCAATCTCAGTCAAGATCAGGCCTTATCTGCCAAGTGTGATCACGTCCTCTTGTTCTGTCATTCCAATAGTTGAAGACGAATTGGACTGAAATGATCAGATAACATTCCTCAACCACTGATACACATATTACCGAAAGGTTCCTTATAGGTTCCTTAGTAGAGGTTTGATTTAATAAGGAAGGATAATAGTTTACATGGGAATGTTGGTGTGACTAATATAATCTAATGTACAGTATAGTGTAATGTAATCTAATGTACAGTATATTGTAATGTAATCTAATGTATAGTGTAATGTAATCTAATGTACAGTATATTGTAATGTAATCTAATGTATAGTGTAATGTAATCTAATGTACAGTATATTGTAATGTAATCTAATGTATAGTGTAATGTAATCTAATGTACAGTACAGTGTAATGTAATCTAATGTACAGTATATTGTAATGTAATCTAATGTATAGTGTAATGTAATCTAATGTATAGTGTAATGTAATCTAATGTACAGTACAGTGTAATGTAATCTAATGTACAGTACAGTGTAATGTAATCTAATGTACAGTATATTGTAATGTAATCTAATGTACAGTATAGTGTAATGTAATCTAATGTACAGTACAGTGTAATGTAATCTAATGTACAGTACAGTGTAATGTAATCTAATGTACAGTATAGTGTAATATAATCTAATGTACAGTACAGTGTAATGTAATCTAATGTACAGTATAGTTTCAAGGCGATAAAGAACATTTGCTACATAGATAATCATTGTCTGTCTTCAGGACTCTGGCCAATCTTAGTATAACCCTCCCTTATTGGTTTACAATACTAACGTTTCCATAGTGAATAATGAAATTCCTCTTGCTATAGGCAGTATTAAAATAAAATACTATCATCATCTGGCCAGGTGGCCAGGTCAGGAATAACTACCACAAGGTTAGTTTGGCACAATACATAAATAAATAGCTCCATTCAAAAAAAACATCAGCAATACAGTGTCTGTATCTACAGATATGATCAGATGTATACCTCTTGTAATACCATCTGTTAGTGCTGTGCTATCTATATCAAACCTGTACTACTGGTATTTAGACTGGGGGAAAAGCACAGATCATAGTTGATGCTATTAGAATACACATACTGTTCACTATCCTCTTTAGAATCAGGACAATAGGACAATAGGATGTGAGTTTAGGAATCGAACTTACTTACAATGTGGTGGATATGGTGAATAGTATGATTCATATTAATACAGTATAGTATTGAAACACTAATATGAGAGAGTTGTCCAGTGGGCTACATACACAGAGTTCTGTTATGGTCCTCAATGTTGGTTAATGTCTCCCCCTGTCTCTCATTCTGCAGCACTACATCTACAGTATACAGGTTATCAGGCAGATTACTTGTAGTCTAATACAATAATATGCCATTTAGCAAATGCTTTTATCCAGAGTGACTTACAGTGATTCGTGCATACATTTTAAGAACGTGTGGGCCCGGGAATCAAACAAACCATCCTGCCATACCAACTAAGCTACTGAGGACCACTGATGGTAATGTGACAGTTTGTCTCTTTATCCCTGCAGAAATGGGATGAGAAGCTAAAGATCCTAGCTGAGGGCTACGCTGTGAAGTGTACGTGGGAACAGAACCCGGATCTAGAGTTGCTGAACACGGGAGAGAACCTGTTTGTGTCCAATGAGCCCTTGGACCTCAACATGACCATGGAGAAATGGTTCTTGGAGCACCTAGACTACGACTACAAACACAACAGTTGCCAGGACGACAAGATGTGTGGACACTACACTCAGGTGAGAGACCCAGAAAGAGAGATGCTAGACAATGTCACTGAATTGGTAGAATTAGACTTCTGATAACCTGAGACAGTACTATAACTGTAACAGGTTGAATATTCCTTGGTGCGCTTCCTCCTGTGTGTATAACCCCTGTGATGGTGGGGGATGATGATGATGATGGTGACGATGAAGACATTGTAAATTGATCAGACTGATGGGGGTGTTTCAGATGGTTTGGGCGGACTCTCACTCTGTGGGCTGTGCTGCTCATCGCTGTGACACCATGGAGGGGCTGTCCTCCGAGAAAGTTACCTTCCTGGTCTGCAATTATTACCCAAAGTAAGTATGGTACCAAAGAACATGTACAACTTTACACACTTATATCCTATTTCCACACTTAGACGATGTCTAAGAATACATCAATTAACATAATTAATCCTTACAATTGCATTTCACTGATTGCGTTAGGGTTAGAGTTAGGGGTTGTGGTTAGGGTTAGTGTTAGGGTTCGCGTTAGGTTTGGTCCCTGACTTACAGCCCTGACTGAGTGACCATTGACTTGTGTTTCATTTAAATTTCAGAGGTAAGTTTAAGGACGAGAAACCCTATGAGGAAGGTGAATGGTGCTCCAAGTGCCCAGACAACGTGCCGCGATGTGACCAGAACCTCTGTGGTAAGAATTCAGCACCTATCAATCACACTACGTTCCCCCCCTCCATTTAATTCACAGCACTATCTCGCTCCTGTGTCAAACTTCATCCTCTCCAACCTGACCTCAGTATCCAGCCAATTGTGGTTGATCATGATATTGTAACGGCTTTCTTCCTGGGATGAAGGAGAGGACCAAAATGCAGCGCAGTTAGTGTTCAACATGTTTAATCAGACGTTACACGGTGAACATTAACACATAACAAAATAACAAAACGTGAAAGCCGAAACAGTCCTATCTGGTGCAGAACACAAACACAGAGACAGGAAACAACCACCCACAATCCCCAACACAAAACAAGCCACCTATATATGATTCTCAATCAGGGACAACGATTGACAGCTGTCTCTGATTGAGAACCATATTAGGCTGAACACAGAAACAGACGAATTAGACACACAACATAGAATTCCCACCCAGCTCACGTCCTGACCAACACTAAACAAGCAAAACACATAAGAACTCTGGTCAGGACGTTACAGATATCCCCTCTTTGTGGAGATAGATTGACTCCTATGGACTAGTGACCCTGTAATCAGTTTGTAAGACGTAGCTCTAGATTTCTCATCACTGTTTTCTCATCAAAGCTTATTAAAGATCAGTGATACTATCAAGGGCAGTGTGCGGTTTCCTTTTTCCCTCATTGTCCAGTTGTTACAAAGCACCGGCAAAAAGATTGCTCAGATGTACGAGTGCCTTTTGAATTTTCATCACTGTTTCCCCCAGTGCCTGATGCCCCCGAGCCTTCAGAGGAGCCTGATGTTGAGGAGCCTGATGCCCCCGAGCCTTCAGATGAGCCTGATGTTGAGGAGCCTGTTGCCCCCAAGCCTTCAGAAGAGACTGATGTTGAGGAGCCTGATGCCCCCGATCCTTCAGAGGAGCCTGATGTTGAGAAGGAGACAACAGAGAGCTCTACCCCACACACAGCCACCGCCACAGAGCCTGGGTATGAGGAGGAGGGGGACGAGACAGGCACGCAGCCTGGGGACGAGGAGGACGAGGAGGAGACAGGCACGCAGCCTGGGGACGAGGAGGACGAGGAGGAGACAGGCACGGAGCCTGGGGACGAGGAGGAAGAGGAGGAGTGGGAGGGGGAGGAGAGAGCAGCGGAGAGGGAGAAGGAGAGGACTAGGAACCAACCTCCGGCCAATGCAGGAAGGATCACTACCCCCCTACTTCTTGTTACCAGCCTAATGGCTTTACTCTCACCAGGATTGTGAGGGAAGGTATGAGAGTAAGGCATGACACACATACACACACACTATCTGGAACTGAACTGGACATTGCTGGAAGTTGAATTACATTGTGCTATAACCATGTCTATAGCAGAGGGATTTGTTGATGGTTATTTTGTTATTATTTGCTCGCTAGTAATTACAGTTGCTAGTTTAACATATGCCTTCTTAGCAATAGCAATAAGCACACAACATACAATAGTTAACAATGTATTATAACAGTTGTATAATAACAGTTACGACCTGTTACAAATGTAACAGCAATACATTTTCTTAAAGCAAGGCACGTCCTCTATATGGATGTGATTCGTAAACCTAAAGGAGCATAACTACTGTCAATATTGAATATTTCTGTAAATGTCTGTATATAGAGTATAATAAATATTGTTTCTTCTACTTGTTGTGTCTCAACATTTCCATGTTCTACACCGTTGTCTGGACTGGGAATACGTGTTTGACCTTTGACCACAAAGGACGGGGAAAAAACCGAGCAGAAAGAGAGTATGGATAGGAATGGGATGGTATAGTGGCTGGGGAGAACATGCTAAGACATGTTAACAAAAGGTTTACACCTGAGGAGAACATATTAACAAAAGGCTGGGGAGAACATGCTAAGACACGTTAACAAAAGGTTTACACCTGAGGAGAACATATTAACAAAAGGCTGGGGAGAACATGCTAAGTCATGTTAACAAAAGGTTTACACCTGAGGAGAACATATTAACAAAAGGCTGGGGAGAACATGCTAAGTCATGTTAACAAAAGGTTTACACCTGAGGAGAACATATTAACAAAAGGCTGGGGAGAACATGCTAAGTCATGTTAACAAAAGGTTTACACCTGAGGAGAACATATTAACAAAAGGCTGGGGAGAACATGCTAAGACATGTTAACAAAAGGTTTACACCTGAGGAGAACATATTAACAAAAGGCTGGGGAGAACATGCTAAGACACGTTAACAAAAGGTTTACACCTGAGGAGAACATATTAACAAAAGGCTGGGGAGAACATGCTAAGTCATGTTAACAAAAGGTTTACACCTGTGGAGAACATATTAACAAAAGGCTGGGGAGAACATGCTAAGTCATGTTAACAAAAGGTTTACACCTGAGGAGAACATATTAACAAAAGGCTGGGGAGAACATGCTAAGTCATGTTAACAAAAGGTTTACACCTGTGGAGAACATATTAACAAAAGGCTGGGGAGAACATGCTAAGTCATGTTAACAAAAGGTTTACACCTGAGGAGAACATATTAACAAAAGGCTGGGGAGAACATGCTAAGTCATGTTAACAAAAGGTTTACACCTGTGGAGAACATATTAACAAAAGGCTGGGGAGAACATGCTAAGTCATGTTAACAAAAGGTTTACACCTGAGGAGAACATATTAACAAAAGGCTGGGGAGAACATGCTAAGACATTACATTTACATTTAAGTCATTTAGCAGACGCTCTTATCCAGAGCGACTTACATTTAACCTTTATTTAACTAGGCAAGTCAGTTAAGAACAAATTCTTATTTTTCAATGACAGCCTAGGAACAGGGGGTTAACTGCCTTGTTCAGGGGCAGAATGACAGATTTGTACCTTGTCAGCTCGGGGATTTGAACTTGCAACCTTTCGGTTACTAGCCCAACGCTCTAACCACTAGGCTACCCTGCCGCCCAAAGACATGTTAACAAAATGTTGATAGCTGGGGAGAAAAGAGAAAAAACTAAATAGATCTATCACAGTCTGGGCTGTCTTGGAGTCAGCAGCACAACTGAAATATTAATTCACCACTTCTCTGTGAGGCTATTTCTGGAGGAGCATTTAGACACTCAGCCCTCCACAGCGTTCACAGGGAAATTAGATTTAGTCGAGGGGGAGGTGGGCCGGGCTCCCCATTCGGTACCCAGAACTGAAGGACTTTTTCTTTCTGTCTCTGGGTTTATATTTTATATTGTATATATATATATATAACTTCCACATCTGTTCTATCCCCAAGCCATAAGACTGCTGAACAATTCATCAAATGGCCACCGGACTATTACATTGACACCTCCTCCATTTGTTTTGTTCATTGCTGCTACTCGCTGTTTATTATCTATGCATAGTCACTTCACCCCTACCTACGTGTACAAATTACCTCAACTAGCCTGTACCCCCGCACACTGACTCGGTACCAGTACCCCCTGTATATAGTCTCCACACTGACTCGGTACCGGTACCCCCTGTATATAGCCTCGTTATTGTTATGTTATTGTGTTACTTTTTATAATTTTTTATTTTGGACTTCAGTTTATTTGGTAAATATTTTCTTAACTCTTCTTGAACTGCACTGTTGGTTAAGGGCTTGTAAGTACGCATTTCACGGTAAGGTCTACACATGTTGTATTTGGATTATGTGACAAATAAAGTTTGATTTGATTTGATATTACAATAACAAAGATGTTACTTCAAACAAAGAATACCATTTTTTCCACTTGGACATCATTGCACGCGCAATAGAACAGTAGAGAATAACTTTTTTTTTAATCACGTTGCAAGATGAGTAGAATAGAGCAGTACTTTATTTATCCCAAATTGGGAAATTGTTTTATCACTCAGCTTCATTAATAAATGACAAAGACCTGTATGAACACAAGCACATGATAAAAAACACATAATAAGACTTAATAGCAATAAAAGATAGAGACATGGGCCCATATCCACTAAGCATCTCAGAAAAGGCCTTAGTAGGAATCATTTATTTATTTATTTTTTACTCAAAGCTCAGAGTTTTTAGAATGATGTTAAGACACTGCCCAGACAAAATCTGAGCCAGGAGTAAAATCAACTCATAAAAGTTTATCTCAGCTGGTAATCACGACAGTTTGAAGTACTGCAAAGGAAAGATAGTGAATTATGTGTTCTATTATAGGTTCTATGTGGTTTATTTCTATGTGTTTGGCCGGGTGTGGTTCTCAATCAGAGGCAGCTGTCTATCGTTGTCTCTGATTGAGAACCATACTTAGGCTGCCCTTTTCCCTCTTTCTGTGTGGGATCTTGTTCTTTGTTTGTGTGCCGCTAGGTTGCACGACGTAGCTGTTCGGTCGTCGTAGTTTCACTTCGTGATTAAAATTATGTGGAACTCAAAGAACGCTGCGCCTTGGTCTCATTCTTCCCAGGACGATCGTTACAATATTGGTTGAACTATCCCCAATTCAATGGAATTGCAACCCTCTGCATGCACAACATTAGCCAAGGACTACATGCTTTCTGGTAAGTTTTGATTACAATACTGGGTGGGGTGAATGTTTTATGACATACATAATTTTTTTGTTAACTAGTAAATAGTAGCCTACAGCAGTGTGTTTAAACCATTTCTAACATGTTAACAATTTCTGCTAGTTAGTTTTTGTGTCACGCTGGTATGAATGATTCGGGAGACAGGCACAGGAATGTGTAATAAAAAAAATAATTAAGCCCCAAATTAAGGCATGCCGTGTAAAGGCACGGTGACGAAGACCAAACAAACACGTAACAAAAACACAGGGTTGAAACCCAAACAAAAGAGCGAGGAGTACCTCAAATAAATAACACTAACACCGGGGACAAAGATTGTACTTTTTGGAGAAATGTCCTCTTGTTCTGATGAAACAAAAATAGAACTGTTTGGCCATAATGACCATCGTTATGCTTGGAGGAAAAAAGGGGCGGCTTGCAAGCCGAAGAACACCATCCCAACAGTGAAGCATGGGGGTGGCAGCATCATGTTGTGGGGGTGCTTTGCTGCAGGAGGGACTGGTGGACTTCACAAAATAGATGGCATCATGAGGGAGGAAAATTATGTGGATTTATTGAAGCAACATCTCAAGACATCAGTCAGGAAGTTAAAGCTTGGTCGCAAATGGGTTTTCCAAATGGACAATGACCCCACGTATACTTCCAAAGTTGTGGATAGATGGCTTAAGGACAACAAAGTCAAGGTATTGGAGTGGCCATCACAAAGTCCTGACCTCAATCCTATAGAAAATGTGTGGGCAGAACTGAAAAAGCATGTGCTAGCAAGGAGGCCTACTAACCTGACTCAGTTACACCAGCTCTGTCTGGAGGAATGGGCCAAAATTCACCCAACTTATTGTGGGAAGCTTGTGGAAGCCTACCCGAAACGTTTGACCCAAGTTAAACAATTTAAAAGCAATGCTACCAAACACTCAATTAGTATATGTAAACTTCTGACCCACTGGGAATGCGATGAAAGAAATAAAAGCTGAAATAAATCATTCTTTCTACTATTATTCTGATATTTCACATTCTTAAAATAAAGTGGTGATCCTAACTGACCTAAGACAGGGAATTTTTACTAGGATTAAATGTCAGGAATTGTGAAAAACTGAGTTTAAATGTATTAGGCTAAGGTGTATGTAAACTTCCGACTTCAACTGTACATGTTGGACCCCAAGTATGCTGGCAAGAGCATCCTGTCTGGTGCAGAGATCAACAAGGCCTATGGCGTCATCACTACCGTGTCTCGCCCCCTTGGCCTGGATGAGGGCAAGGCTCTTGGCAGTCTGGCGAAGTACACTTCCAAGCAAGGGCTTTGGGATGGAGATGCAATATGGAAGTCGTGCCAACATATCTCATCAGCCATCTGGTGGAAGGGACTTTGTGGATCTGAGATTCTTTCCCCTGTTGCCTCCATCATTCTTCAAATCCCACCAACATCAGCCGCCTCAGAGCGCAACTGGTCCTTGTTTGGGAACACACACACCAAGCACGCAACAGGCTGACCAATGCAAGGGTTTAAAAATTGGTGGCCATCCGGGCAAATTTGAGGCTTTTTGAGCCTGACAACGAGCCATCGTCAACAAGGTTGGAAAGTGACAATGAAGAGGAGGCCTCAGAGTCTGATGTTCAAGAGGTGGACATTGAGGAGGTCCAGGGAGAAGACATGGAAGCCTGAGAGGAAGAGAACCAAAGCTTTAGTTTCTAGACTATCATTTAACAGATGTATGTTGAAAATGTTTTTGGGAGATGTGATAGATCATTGGGGGATCATTCAATATTCCCTTTCTTTTGTTGTTCAGTGAAATCATCCCATGTGAAGAGTCAAATCATTTAATTAAAGTTGAATTCGTAACTAAATTGTGTTTTTTATTTCTATTGGAAGGATTTAATCATTTGCAATTATGTCTACTTATGATAAGGTAAAAGGTTTCCATTTCTGTCTCCGTATGATATGGTAAATATATCCAATGCAAAAAACATCTACATTTAAATGGTATTAATATTAATTCCCGTTAATTCGCATATATTGCTGTTAATTCCCACGGAAAGTTTCCACCTCTGAATATTCTCCAAAATGTGCAACCCTACACACACGATCCTCTGTCACGTTTGAAAAACAGAACAAAAAACAATAGCAAATGTGCCTGGGGTGACCAGTGGTGCTGTTCCATCTTATGTGGATCTCATCTTTAAGAGACCAGGCACTGAAATGTCACATTACATCACAATGCATGACTTTCTCCCGGTAATAGGATGTGAAATGTTTTGGGTTTCTCCCATCACTGACATTAACAGGAAACCAACCCTGTCAGTTGTTAAAGTGAGCGTCTATACTGTATTAATGGGTGTGTGCACAGGGACTTTAATGAATCATAATCAAAGAGAGAGAGAGAGATAGATATTCTCGGTGGGATACAGTAGCTAATTCTACAACACTGACTGCACCACCTGGACAGGGGAATACCACGCACACTTAAACTACCACACAGAACGCCTCTACGCCAAAATTTACATATGAAATATACCTGGAGATATTAATACAGACAGACAACAGTAGTGGATGCAGAGAGCCCTAGTGACCGAAAAACAGAGCAAGCTTTGTGAGAGGGGACAGCAGGACAGCCCCTGCTGACTATAGCTGAGGCTGGGAGGGAGGAGGATCTGTGAGAGAGGAGGATCTGTGAGAGAGGAGGATCTGTGAGAGAGGAGGATCTGGGAGGGAGGAGGATCTGGGAGGGAGGAGGATCTATGAGAGAGGAGGAGCTGTGAGAGAGGAGGATCTGTGAGAGAGGAGGATCTGTGAGAGAGGATCTGTGAGAGAGGAGGATCTGTGAGAGAGGAGGATCTGTGAGGGAGGAGGAGCAGGGAGGGAGGAGGATCTGGGAGAGAGGAGGAGCTGGGAGGGAGGAGGAGCTGTGAGGGAGGAGGATCTGGGAGGGAGGAGGATCTGTGAGAGAGGAGGAGCTGGGAGGGAGGAGGATCTGTGAGAGAGGAGGATCTGTGAGAGAGGAGGATCTGTGAGAGAGGAGGAGCTGGGAGGGAGGAGGAGCTGGGAGGGAGGAGGATCTGTGAGCGAGGAGGATCTGTGAGCGAGGAGGATCTGTGAGCGAGGAGGATCTGTGAGGGAGGAGGATCTGGGAGGGAGGAGGATCTGTGAGAGAGGAGGATCTGGGAGGGAGGAGGATCTGTGAGAGAGGAGCTGGGAGGGAGGACGTAATTGTAGATGACATGAACTAGTGTGCCTGTGTTACAAGTGATGACCGTTTTGAGTTTTGTGTCTAGAGTTTTGAAAAATGACCACAAGGTTCTGAAATTAGTGCCAAAGTAATTGTAAAAAACTGTAACAGACTTGATAAAAAATAAAGAAAACACACCGACAAACCGACACACACACACACACCAGTGTTGCCCTCTCTATGCATTTGGTAGCGGTGCACCGCCACTGCAAACTGAACTCCTAGGGGTGTGAGTCAGTGAAGGAATGTGTGGATCTGTGTGTTTATGCCTTTCTCTCCTTGGAGTTTACATTGTAAACTCCTTAACCATCGTTAATGTTTCTTACATTATCCCCCCTCCTCCTGTACACATTATTAGACCCGACAACTCTGTTCAATAATTAACACAATTCCCCAGCATTCCAAACACAAATCGTTGTCAAGGGTTGGCTACTTGAATGCATAAACATGATAGTGAGAGGTTTGTTTGCTGACACTCTTCCCTTATACCTTAAACCTACACAATGACACTTTGATATGGGACTACTCCTTGACATCAATCTAGTAAATATATTTATAAAGCCCTTTTTACATGGTCACAAAGTCACAATGTCACAAAGTGCTTATACAGAAACCCAGCACATAAACTCAAAAGTGCAAGCAATGTGGCTAGAAAAAACTCCCTAGAAAAGCAGGAACATGGAAGAAACCTAGAGAGGAACCAGGCTCTGAGGGGGGGTCCTCTTCTGGCTGTGCCAGGGGGAGACTTTAGGAGTACATGGCCATTAAGATTAGATCCTTCTTCAAGATGTTCAAATGTTCATAGATGACCAGCAGGGTCAAATAATTATCACATTGGTTGTAGAGGGTGCAGCAGGTCAGCACCTCAGGAGTAAATGTCAGTTGAGTTCGTAGCCAAACATTCAGAGGCCGAGAGAGGCCGAGAGAGAGAGAGAGAGAGGCCGAGAGAGAGAGAGAGGCCGAGAGAGAGAGAGAGAGGCCGAGAGAGAGGCCGAGAGAGAGAGAGAGAGAGAGAGAGAGAGAGAGAGAGAGAGAGAGAGAGAGAGAGAGAGAGAGAGAGAGAGAGAGAGAGAGAGAGAGAGAGAGAGACCTGAATCTACACACACACACACAACAGACAGACAGACAGACAGACCAATCTACCCTATTGGTGTTGTTGAGGGGGAAAGACTTAACAGTTGGTGAAAGATTGAATGGATGTTTGACTGCTGATCCCTTGAACCAATACAATCCTTGGCCCTCCCTCTCTCTCACACTCAGGGACTGGTTCATTGGTGGTGACAGATGCTGAATATGCATGAGGAGAGGGTCTGTTCGTGGGTGGAGCCTGAGAGGCTGACTGAGAAGTGAAGCGAGTAACAGCAGCATTCTGTTTTCAAGCACTGCAGCATCCACGCACTGACAAGGATCACATTCTCCCTCATTTTAGAGGGGGGGCATGTTTTGCCTGCCTTCCCTCTGGCACAGATTGCATTGGCTACCTTGGCTTCATCCTTCAAAACCTCTGGGCTGGCTGTCTACCTCCGTCTTACCTTCAAGCTGGACTTCCCACCTCTTCTCTCCCCCTCCGCTGCTGTAAGTGGATCGGCCAGACCTCCAGCAGAGTGACATAGACATGGGCTGTAAACACTCTGGACAGGGCAAGTGGGCTGACAATGGGGTGAGTACAGTGGACATTTTCTGTGTGTGTGTGTGCGTTTGTGCGTGCGTGCGTGTGCAACCTGTGCCTTTGTTTTGGGATTTGTGTGCTTATTGACAAAGCAGCCTTTGTCAATGTGTATGTGTGGATTTATATTATGATGTCATGTGTGTTCATTTGAGTGTATGTTTGCATAACTGAGGGTCTTTAGCATGTCTATGAAGAGAGTGATGGTGGTCATGGTGACCTGCTCTGGTCTCAGAGGAAGCCACGTAGACGATGCCTCTAGACAGGGTGACTAGTCACCAACACGCTCTCTCTCTCTCTCTCGCCCTCTCTCTCTCTCTCTGTCTCTCTCTCTCTTTTTCTCACTCTCTCTCTCTCTCTCTCTCTCTCTGTCTCTCTCTCTCTCTCTTTTTCTCACTCTCTCTCTCTCTCTCTGTCTCCAGTAAGCTCTGGTCAGTCAGCCATGGTCCAGATAATGTGCATTGTAATGCAGCAAAATAATTGTATATTGTGCATAAAGAGAAGGTTGCTCATTCATGACCAGAGGGTGAATGTGTTCATGGGTGGCCTGACAGAATAGGATGTTCATGTGGAGTGTACGCCTGCAATATAAATGGAGTAAGTAATGGCTGCTTAACCTGGGGGGTGAGGGTGGAAATTTGTGTCTGAGGACAGATTCAGAGAGACATCATGACCTGAATCTACACACAGACAGACAGACAGACAGACAGACAGACAGACAGACAGACAGACAGACAGACAGACAGACAGACAGACAGACAGACAGACAGACAGACAGACAGACAGACAGACAGACAGACTCTCAGATGTGTTTAGGTTATGAGACATCATTTATCAGATTGTCTGACTTGTGTTGTGACGCATTAGTTATAAAAAATTGTAACTGCAAGGTTCTCTGCTTGCATTACTATCAGAGTGCAGTGGGGTGAAAAAGCTCTTCCTGACTTGGATCTCTAGGGTTTTGTTGAGCACAAAGCTTTTCAGACTAGCCAGAATGTATGGCTAGAGGGTCACATTGGGGTGTTGAGCTCAGCTGGCATACATTTCTGGAGCCATGAGACTTCTCACATAACAATAAACTAATATCTTCTGACAGTTACGTCTACTGCTTCCAAACCTGAAAGTGTTGATACTTTACTATCTTTTCCACAACAAAAGCCTACTGATTTTGTTGGATTGCACTTGGGCCACACATATACAGTACATTGCATCAACCATCTAATAAAAGATTAAACAGACATAAGAGAAGATATATCTGCATGAAACAGAAACAAAGCATGGAAATTAATAAGCAGAACTCAAACACTTCAATTCCTTTTTATCTGACCCTGTATGTTCATCTGTCTCCCAGGTCAAAGGGCATGACCTGTCCCAGCTCAGCCGCCGAGAGGCGTTGCATTTCATGGGGGGCGGCTATGAGCAGCCAATCACGATGCAGATTGAGGGACGACACGGGAGAGGGAGAAGAGCTCATCACTCCCAGTACCCAATGTCAGACTGCAGTATCCAGATGGAGAGGCCATCCTGGGAGGCTCTGAGGGCCCTAGGGGTGGTGGAGGGGGCTGGACCCAGCCTTGGTGCCTACGCTCCTGGGTACGTGCTGCTCGGTTTGGGCCTCTGTAGCGGTTCTCTGTCTCTTTATCTGCTTGTGTATGCATGTGTAACGAAGGGGAGATTAATAGTAACCCAGTTATATTGAATCAGTGAAGTACAGCGAATGAGGCTCTGGGTTTTGTCATTTAGAGCAGTGGATCTCAACTGGTTCTAAATTGAACCAGGTTGTCTCAGTCGCGACCCAATCAGGGGCGGACTGGGACCACACACCGAACAATTTTTCTCCCCATTATTAGCCAGATAATGATCGTTTTGCTGGAAAAAAATACAAGTTAGACAGGCCCGACAGGCTAAAAATAGACCAGTCAATCTGGCATTTGCCAAATATGCCAGATGGCCAGTCTGCTCCTGGACCCAATATTTACATAGCTAACCCAATATTCACATAGCTAAACCCAATATTGATATAGCTAAAACCAATATTCACATAGCTAAACCCAAAATTCACATAGCCAAAAATAATTGTCAAATACAATCTGGAAAACTATTTTTAATGCTAAATTGATAGTACATGCAGTTATATGACAAGGGAACGACATTCCCACCTCTTTCATTGTCAATAATAAAATGTTGCCCAAATCCTTGATGAAGAATGTTAATAAACTCATTGGTTTGAGAACACAAAATCAACCAAAAATAGAGCTGCTAAAAGCTCTATATTGAAAATACTGTAATTCCAGAAAGAAAAGTGAAAACAATGTAAAACAATGTAATTTCTATACACTTTCTACCTGTTTTTTCCCTTTTTTTTTTTTTTTTACATATAATATATATACTGATAAAATATATAAACACAACATGCAACAATTTCAAAGATTTTGCTGAGCTACAGTTCATATAAGGAAATCAGTTAATTGAAATGAATTCATTAGGCCCTAATCTTCATGACTGGAAGAGAGAGAGCGAACAGACACAGAGAGCATGGGCTCCTGAGTTCTTCTGCAAAAAGATAGAATTTACAGTTGGATAAATAGATCAACTTTAATTTTTTTTTGCATGGACTTATATAGGATACTAACCTCAACATCAAAACCTTCATTTCACATCACAATTCTATACCTAAAACCTTGATTTTGGACAAAATTACCTGAATGGACTATTTCTACCAAGGATTATCAAGAAAAAAAAACTTCTAACAAACCAAAACCTGCAGAAGGAACACAGCTGAACATGGAAATACCATCCAACACAACACTGTGTGAGTAATGTTCAGTATGAAGTTACTTCTGAAGGCAAAAATTAAAAGGCACTCTCTAGGTAATTCTGTTATATAAAGCTTAATAAATAAGGCTACTAAGCTACCAAGATGCTAGGAAAGAAACTGACTGGCAAGAGAGCCCCCCCCCTCCCCCGCCCACCCAAATGCAAAGAGCCCCCCCCCTCCCCCCGCCCACCCAAATGCAAAGGCCTTTGAAGCCCCCAGAGCCCCCCCCCCCCTCCATCTGTGCAGAGGTAATTCAAATAAAGTACCCTTTGGATTCATATCTATTTTGAACTGATATGCAGCAAGGACACTTCAGTTGTAAATTACCTCAATAAGAAACAATATTGTTGCTTTGATCACATCAGAAGATATCCTCCTCAGAATCTCTCAAATACAACAGCCACAGGACAACTTTATTTGGACGTCATAAAGGACCATTCGCCAAAAGGTAAACAATATAGCTAGCTAACAACCACCTTTTCCACGTGGAAAAGATGGTGGACAGAGACTTGCTAGCCATGTTAGCTAGCTAGCTGGGATTTTCTACAAGGAATCTGCCTCCCGAAAAAGTATCTCCCAAGTGGGTGACACCTACTCCCATTGCCTGCTTCACTGCTGCTTGGATTCCACCTGGCGATCTGTTCTGCCCTGTCCTGTCTGGTACAGGTACCCCCGCCACACTCCACCCTCTCTCCTGAGCTTTCGCTCGCCTCCAGCATACACACACTGTTGGGGCGATTGACTCTGAACAATGGCTAGAACCAAGTCCTTATATTTCTCTCTGGTGCTTTATGCTATTTTCCTCATGACTCCTGCGTGCTTTGTTGACTATGAACATGCTTGTTAACCCAACCGTGGGACAGACTATGTTTGTTCCCACACTTGGGACTCTGACTCTCTATTGGTTACACAGACTCTTGGCCTCCCATCCTATTCTAACCACCTCTCGCCGGCTTTGTATTCATGTTACCTGATGAAATTGCTGTACAATATGATCTTGTTGCCATCTAATGCACATTCAAATGTTATAAATCAACACTGCCGATCTCTCCCTGTCCTCTGCCGTGCCCTGATTGTATTAATGTTGATTATATCTGGAAATGTGCATGTACACCCTGGCCCATCTACTGTTGCTAGACCCAATTCTGATTTGTGCTCTGATATGTGCTCTGATATCTTCTCTCGTAAAAGCCTGGGTTTTCTGCACGTTAGCACTAGAAGCTTATTACCTAAAATGGATCAATTGAAAGTGTGGGTTCATGTTTTGATGTCTTCACTATTATTCTACAATGTAAAAAAAAAGAAGTAAAAATAAAGAAAAACCCTTGAATGAGTAGGTGTATCCAAACTTTTGACCGATGCTGTATACTGACCAGTGACCAGTGACCCATTCAAACCTCCTGTGATCAAACTTTGGGTCATTACACACCAGTTGAGAATAGCTGATTTAGAGTATAGCCGTGAGATGTATCGTACAGAAGTGGTATTAGAATTGAATGGAACCACTGACTGGAACTGATTTAATGTGTAAAACATAGTAATTACAGCTTGAAATGCCTATGGTGTGAAAGCTATGTTGTCATATGTGATGACCTCATTCTCCCCAGACCTTACTACGATGACATGCCCCTCCCACCAGAAATGTACGCAGCCAATGGATACCTCTCCAGTGTTGCCTACAATCTGGAGGACCTTAACAGGATAGAGTATGTTGACGTGAGTAATTCTATACGCTTTCATATTAGTATAGCCTAGCTTTTGTACATGATTGATTGATTTTATTTGTCAGTAAAAAAAAATACATACAGTGCATTCGGAAAGTATTCAGACCCCTTGACTTTTTCCACATTTTGTTACGTTACAGCCTTATTCTAAAATGAATTAAATGCAAAAAATATCTGCATCAATCTACATACAGTACCCCATAACAACAAAGCGAAAACACATTTTCCGAAGTGTTTGCAATACAGAAATACCTTATTTACATAAGAATTCAGACCCTTTGCTATGAGACTCGAAATTGAGCTCAGGTGCATCCTGTTTCCATTGATCATCCTATAGATGTTTCTACAACTTGATTGGAGTCCACCTGTGGTAAATTCAATTGATTGGACATGATTTTGAAAGGCACACACCTGTCTATATAAGGTCCCACAGTTGACAGTGAGTGTCAGAGCAACAACCAAGCCTTGAGGTTGAAGGAATTGTCCGTAGAGCTCCGAGACAGGATTGTGTCGAGGTACAGATCTGGGGAAGGGTACCAAAAAATGTATGCAGCACTGAAGCGCCCCAGAACACAGTGGCCACCATCATTCTTAAATGGAAGAAGTTTGGAACCACCAAGACACTTCCTAGAGCTGTCCGCCCGGCTAAACTGAGCAATCGGGGAAGAAGAGCCTTGGTCAGGGAGGTCACCAAGAACCCGATGGTCACTCTGACAGAGCTCCAGAGATCCTCTGTGGAGATGGGAGAACCTTCCAGAGGGACAACCATCTCTGCAGCACACCACCAATCAGGCCTTTATGGTAGAGTGGCCAGACGGAAGCCAATCCTCAGTAAAAGGCACATGACAGCCTGCTTGGAGTTTGCCAAAAGGCACCTAAAGACTCTCAGACCATGAGAAACAAGATTCTCTGGTCTGATGAAACCAAGATTGAACTCTTTGGCCTGAATGCCAAGCAACACTTCTGGAGGAAACCTGGCACCATCCCTATGGGGAAGCATAGTGGTGGCAGCATCATGCTGTGGGGATGTTTTGTAGTGGCAGGGACTGGGAGACTAGTCAGGATCGAGGGAAAGATGAACGAGCAAAGTACAGAGAGATTCTTGATGAAATCCTGCTCCAGAGCGTTCAGGACTTCAGACTGGGGCAAAGGTTCACCTTCCAACAGGACAACGACCCTAAGCACACAACCAAGACAATGCAGGAGTGTCTCTGAATGAAGTCTCTGAATGTCCTTGACTGGCCCAGCCAGAGCCCGGACTTGAACCTGATCGAACATCTCTGGAGAGACCTGAAAATAGCTGTGAATCGACTCTCCCCATCCAACCTAACAGAGCTTGAGAGGATCTGCAGAGAAGAATATGAGAAACTCCCCAAATACAGGTATAGCTTGTAGCGTCATGCCCAAGAAGACTTGAGGCTGTAATCTCTGCCAAAGGTGCTTCAACAAAGTACAGAGTAAAGGGTCTGAATACTTACATAAATGTGATATTTCAGTTTCTTATTTTTTTTATACTTTTGCAAAAAAAATCTAAAAACCTGTTTTTGCTTTGTCATTATGGGGTATTATGTGTAGATTGATGAGATTTTGTTTTTAATAAGTCTGTAACTTAACAAAATGTGGAAAAGGTAAAGGGTTCTGAATGCACTGTATATACACAGTACATACATTATTAAACATGGGACCAGGATTGAAATTGTGGTCCCTGCTATCTTCAGTATCTTAGACTTGTGGTCCCTGATATCTATCAAAAACATGGTCCCTGGTATATATCTAAAACTTGTGGCCCCTGATATCTATCCAAGACTTGTGGTCCCTGATATGTAAGACTTGTGGTCCCTGATATGTAAGACTTGTGGTCCCTGATATCTATCCAAGACTTGTGGTCCCTGATATGTAAGACTTGTGGTCCCTGATATCTATCCAAGACTTGTGGTCCCTGATATGTAAGACTTGTGGTCCCTGATATGTAGGACTTGTGGTCCCTGATATGTAGGACTTGTGGTCCCTGATATGTAGGACTTTTGGTCACTAATATTTAAGACTTGTGGTCCCTGATATCTATCGAAGACTTGTGGTCCCTGATAAGATTTGTGGTCCCTGATATATATCTATGACCAGTGGTCCCTGATATGTAAGAAGTGGTCCCTGATATGTAATACTTCTGGTCCCTGATATCTAAGACTTGTGGTCCCTGATAACTATCTAATACTTGTGGTCTCTGATATCAGGGTGCCTTGTGGTCCCTGACAAAGACTTGTGGTCCCTGATATCTAAGACTTGTGGTCCCTGATATCTAAGACTTGTGGTCCCTGATATCTAAGACTTGTGGTCCCTGATATCTAAGACTTGTGGTCCCTGATATCTAAGACTTGTGGTCCCTGATATCTAAGACTTGTGGTCCTTGATATCTAAGACTTGTGGTCCCTGATATCTAAGACTTGTGGTCCTAATAACTACCTAATACTTGGGGTCTCTGATATCTAAGACTTGTGTTCCCTGATATCTAAGACTTGTGTTCTTTGATATCTAAGACTTGAGGTCCCTGATATCTAAGACTTGTGGTCCCTGATATCTATCTAAGACTTGTGGTCCCTGATATCTATCTAAGACTTGTGGTCCCTGATATCTATCTAAGACTTGTGGTCCCTGATATCTAAGACATGTGGTCCCTGATATCTAAGACTTGTGGCCGCTGATATCTATCAAAGACATGTGGTCCCTGATATCTATCTAAGACATGTGGCCCCTGATATCTATCTAAGACATGTGGTCCCTGATATCTAAGACTTGTGGCCCCTGATATCTATCTAAGACATGTGGTCCCTGATATCTAAGACTTGTGGCCCCTGATATCTATCTAAGACATGTGGTCCCTGATATCTAAGACTTGTGGCCCCTGATATCTATCTAAGACATGTGGTCCCTGATATCTATCTAAGACATGTGGTCCCTGATATCTAAGACTTGTGGCTGCTGATATCTATCTAAGACATGTGGTCCCTGATATCTAAGACTTGTGGCCCCTGATATCTATCTAAGACTTGTGGCCCCTGATATCTATCTAAGACATGTGGTCCCTGATATCTATCTAAGACATGTGGTCCCTGATATCTAAGACTTGTGGCCGCTGATATCTATCTAAGACATGTGGTCCCTGATATCTAAGACATGTGGTCCCTGATATCTAAGACATGTGGTCCCTGATATCTAAGACATGTGGTCCCTGATATCTAAGACTTGTGGCCGCTGATATCTATCTAATCCACTCCTTATGTTCACCTACCTATACTGTTTTAGGATCCAGAGCGCTGTCTGATTGGTTGCTGTAATACTCATAATGATGAGCCTAGCAGCTTCCTGAGCCAGGTACTGTAAGAAATAAAAAGATAAACCATGTGTTCAAAGATACGTAATTTGTCTAAGACATCCAACTAACTATAAAAAACAATGATATTCATATACACATACGTCTTAAAATGAACAGCAACAACAACCAATGGATTTCATTGTGTCTTCCATCCTCTCTATTTCAGAGTGAGTATGAGGGCCACTGGCTGGACAGGCCTATGGGCTACCTGCCCCTGCACGAGCTTGACAGTGGCCTGGGCTGCACCGACGGCAGCCTCCACCAAGGGGACCTGTCTGACCCAGAGACAGAGGAGGGGGTAGAGGCCCCTATGTCCTCCCCACCAGGACACACCAGCCGGGGCAGCTCTCCCTCCTCTGAGTCCCTCCTCTCCTCAGAGGTCAGTGACTCTGGCTTCCACAGCGTCAGCACAGGGGAGTTCCGCCACTTCCAGAAGATTATAGATGGGAGGATCCACAACTACCGGAGCCGCGTGGTCCCGCGGGAGAAGAGATCAAAGTCTCGCTGGGACCTGGAGTCCATCCCTGAGACCCTGACCTGTGACCCCAAGACAGGCAGGGCTCCAGACGGAGCTCACACTTTCATGAGCCACCAGTGCACCATGCGTGGTAGCTCCTTTCAGATCCATGAAGCAATGAGCCCCCAGCAGACCAGGCATGGCACCAGGTCTGCTGCCTCCAGCTGCCGTACTGAACCCTGCCAGAGGAGAGCGCTGATGCTGAACCAGCACTGCTCCGAGGACCTCCCAAGCCGCAGCCACACTGTGCATGACTTATCAGACAGGAGACGAGCCAGTCACCCTGGCCTGCCCTCTGGGAACAATGCCATAGGGATATATAGACACGTAGACAGACAACTGCCCAGCAACCCAAACCACCTAGCCGTGCCCACTGAGAACTCTGGCACAGGACAATACAACAGGGGGTTCAACACAGACATCATTGAGAAGAGGACGCCTCAGAGCAGCCATGTGGAAGGCCCCTGGCAAGGACTATATGTGGAGGACCACAGAGGCAGTATGGCCAGTGAGGACTATAACAGTCAGAAACAGTGTCTTTCCAAGAGTCCCTCAAGGAAACGGCCTGGGAAGCAGCTAGCAGACTGGCGTCAGTTTGCAACACTGGGACATCCTCAAATTGGTGGGGACTGGCCCCAAGCAGACGGCCCCTGTGGCCCCCTCTACAGCACGTTGGACGGGCTCTCTGCCCGCTCCAGGAAGGGTCTCTCTGGGAACCCCCGGGCAGTGAGGAACCAGCTCCTGAAGGCCAGGGCCTCCCGGCTGGCTGACGAGCGCAGTGAGGTCACCACGGACGAGGAGGCCCGCGGGGATGTCTGGGCAGGCCGCTACTGGAGTAGGACTGAGCGCCGGCGCCACCTGGCGTTGGCCCGGGAGCAAAGGCAGAGGAGGCTGAGCCGTGGTGGGCCTGAGGGAGCAGCAGAGGACGGGGCTGCAGGAACAGGGGGTGCAGGGGGGCAAAGGGGTGCAGAGGGCCCTGGAGGAGGCTGCAGCACAGTGCTGGAGCTCAGCCACAGGAAGCAGAGTCGTCTGAGGAACCATAAACTGCTGGATGACTGGACCACAGTGGAGGAGCTGCTGACACATGGCACCCGTGTGGGGGAGGGGGACAACATCTTCTGTCACAGCCCACTGCTGTCGGTCACTACAGTATAATGACACAGTGAGATAAGGTGTGTATGAGTGATTGAATAGGGTCAGTGATATGACTCCAGTTTGGCTACATCTTGTTCTCCACACATGTTCCTGGAAACAACCTAGAGTAGTAGTTGTCTAATGGTCTGGACCAATGGCAGTACGATACAACCTAGAGTAGTAGTTGTCTAATGGTCTGGACCAATGGCAGTACGATACAACCTAGAGTAGTAGTTGTCTAATGATCTGGACCAATGACAGTACGATACAGCCTAGAGTAGTAGTTGTCTAATGATCTGGACCAATGGCAGTACGATACAACCTAGAGCAGTAGTTGTCTAATGGTCTGGACCAATGGCAGTACGATACAACCTAGAGTAGTAGTTGTCTAATGATCTGGACCAATGGCAGTACGATACAACCTAGAGTAGTAGTTGTCTAATGGTCTGGACCAATGACAGTACGATACAGCCTAGAGTAGTAGTTGTCTAATGATCTGGACCAATGGCAGTACGATACAACCTAGAGCAGTAGTTGTCTAATGGTCTGGACCAATGGCAGTACGATACAACCTAGAGTAGTAGTTGTCTAATGGTCTGGACCAATGGCAGTACGATACAACCTAGAGCAGTAGTTGTCTGATGGTCTGGACCAATGACAGTACGATACAACCTAGAGCAGTAGTTGTCTAATGGTCTGGACCAATGGCAGTACGATACAACCTAGAGTAGTAGTTGTCTGATGGTCTGGACCAATGGCAGTATTAAACAACCCAAATGGCAGTTTTCACTGGTCCCTCTAAAGCTAGCTGAGTGGGTTTTGGGTAAGCAACGGCACGAAAGATATAGCTGTGTTTTGATGGCACACTCTTAGAAAAAAATGTGATATCTAGAACCTAAAAGGTTTTTTTGGCTGTCCCCATAGGAGAACCCTTTGAATAACCATTTTGGTTCTAGGTAGAACCCTTTTGGTTTGAGTTAGAATCCTTTTGAGTTCCTTGTAGAACCCTTTCCACAGAGGGTTCTACCTGGAACCCAAAAGAGTTCTAACTGGAACCAAAAAGGGTTATCCTATGGGGACAGCCGAAGATCCCTTTGGAACCCTTTTTTCAAAGAGTGCGGTGACTCATTTTATCAATAAACACTTTTTACAATTAAATGCAATTTCATAAGCTTTTTTTCCCCCCAAAGAGTGGATATCACCATATCAATGTAATGTCATTTATTGGAAATATTAAAATATCATTGCATCACATTTGGCTACAGAATGTAGCTCAATATGGCCTCTTTTTAAAACCACACAGCTGTATCAGACACTTTGGATTTTGTATGAAAACTCAGGTAGTAGATGATGTGTTGGTTCACTACAGCACAGGGACAAGAGTTCCATCCTGCTCACATGAGAAATGCACTTTCAACTTTTGGCTTTTTCAAGATGCGTAATATATCTGTGAGTTTGTAAACTAGTATTAGTAGGTGTGTGTATTTGGTTGAATGTCTTTTAGGAAACAGAATTTTAGAGAGCCTATCAGAGACCATCAAGTTGGGACCATGGCCCATGATAATCACTAAAGTGTATCTACTATCATGTGTAATGGGATATTCACCTCATGATAAGTGATGACATTTTCAGCATTTTGGGGGGGGGGGGGGATAAATGTCTGGTCATGAAACATTCAGTTCTATTTTCACACATTTTTTACAGCCCGTTTTGACTAAGACAACAGAGGAGCTTTATTACCAGCATGTAGACTATCCTCAATATAAATCTGCCAACTGGACATGGCAGCACTATTTCCTACGCGACACATATTATGTCACCTCCTTCACTGGGCTTGGAGTCACAGGACTGATTTTACCCTGACACCACTGTTTGTCAGACATTTGTGAACGCTAGGTAATGTGTCAAGTCAAATAACATTTTATTTACAGTGCATTTTACACGCCTCAACACACTTTACAAGAAAAAATAAATAAATAAAAACAGAAAAAGAGACATGTCAAAATATTCAGAGAAGCATCACTTGTGCTTTTGTTTTTCCTGATGATGAGGACACCTTGGCGTTATGATGCGGTCAGAGAACCTCTGATTTAGTGTTGCATAATATGAAACAAAATGTCTCACTCTTTTCACATAAAACCAACAGAAAATTGTTCATGTACAGACACAAAATACGATCAAATCGTGTGAACAATCATCAAACGGCATCAAAAACATGTACTAGCCTCGAATTTGATCTCCTGATGGTTTCCATTTGTCACAGTGGATAAGCCCTACTGATACTGATAAGCCCTACTGATACTGATAAGCCCTACTGATATACGGATAAGCCCTTCTCGAAGAGAAATCTATGGATGTGATGGACATGGTGGTTATTATGAGTATTATATCTTGAATGTTCTAATAAAATATGCAAAACATTTCCTGACTTTTGTTTTAATTCTAAACAACATCCCTTTTTCCTGAATCCAAATGTTACTCTGCCGCCAATACAACTGCAGTTTCCTCCTCACTATAAACTGCCAAAAGGGCCCTGGATTTCAGAGGCTACATGTTGACAAGAATAATCTATTAATACCCCCAATTATTTATGTGTCCCTTAGGGAAATGACATTTATACTCACATTTAAACTCTGCAGAGTGGTTTTTGTATTCAGTTAAGAGTGACAATGTCAATTTCTGAAGTCATTGTCAATTTTATGGAATGAGAGTTGAAACTATGGTCTACTCCATCTATCCAAACATAGCCTGCATATAGTCACCTTCCCTTCACATTATTGAGAGATGTCATGGCGCAGTCTGCAACACACATTTATACCAGTAGGTGGCAGACAGAGACAACTCTTTTTTTTATTAAACAAAGTTCACCCTTTTCATACAAAGCCTAAGTAAATATTTAGTTAAATGAATGTCACCACGAATTGAATATGTTTTATTGTGTGTTTAGACCTTTATTTGGATAGTCCATCTGTAGATGCACTGCAGACCCTGGTTCGATTCCAGGCTGTATCACAACTGACTGTGATTCGGAGTCCCATAGGGCGGCGCACAATTGGCCCAGTGTCGTCCGGGTTAGGGGAGGGTTTGGTCGTCATTGGAAATAAGAATATGTTCTTAACTGACTTGCCTAGTTAAATAAAGGTAAAAAAGAAAATGAACATTTCTACTACCCCTAGCTCTAACCTTTACCCTCATCCTAAACGTAACTCTAATTCTAATCCTAACCCTAACCTTAGTCCTTAGTTGTGGTTGATAGTTTGAGCATCTATAGACCATTGATAGATGCTCTATCCAAATAAACTATCCCAAAGTATGACCCTGGATTAGATGATCAATATATATTTTTTTTACAGTTATACTTAATTTGGATAGTCCGGATCTTCCATCTGTAGATGTTCTACAAACTATCTGTTGATAAGCAACTGCTTGCTATCGGTAGGGCTAAGGTTAGATATGAAGCAAGATAAGGGTTAGGGTTGCTGTTATCATTACAGCTCTAGGGCCTGTGTTGGGGTTATTGTTAGTGATAGGGTTATCGTTACAGCTGTAGGTACATTGTATTACTATTCTAAAGTTACCTAATTCAGTGTGTGACATATAGAATATTGACGTAGTCAGCAAAAGCTTGAGAGAATCACAGATAAAGAGAGAGAGAGAGAGAGAAAAATCAGAAAGAGAGAGAAAGAGATCAGAAACATAGTAGTAGTTTAGTAGTAACAGTAGTAGCAGTACTAGTAGTAGCAGTAGTAGTAGTAGTAGTACCAGTA
>NC_052322.1:43709901-43757667 GCF_016432855.1 Salvelinus namaycush
CTGGGACTCACCCACAAACAGGACCAAGCCTGACCTGCTGAGGAGTGACGGACTCCATCCTAGCTGGAGGGGTGCTCTCATCTTATCTACCAACATAGACAGGGCTCTAACTCCACAATGAAATAGGGTGCAGGCCAGGCAGCAGGCTATTAGCCAACCTGCCAGCTTAGTGGAGTCTGCCACTAGCATAGTCAGTGTAGTCAGCTCAGCCATCCCCATTGAGACTGTGTCTGTGCCTCGACCTAGGTTGGGCAAAACTAAACATGGCGGTGTTCGCCTTAGCAATCTCATTAGGATAAAGACCTCCTCCATTCCTGCCATTATTGAAAGAGATCGTGATACCTCACATCTCAAAATAGGGTTACTTAATGTTAGATCCCTCACTTCAAAGGCAGTTATAGTCAATGAACTAATCACTGATCACAATCTTGATGTGATTGGCCTGACTGAAACATGGCTTAAGCCTGATGAATTTACTGTGTTAAATGAGGCCTCACCTCCTGGTTACACTAGTGACCATATCCCCCGTGCATCCCGCAAAGGCGGAGGTGTTGCTAACATTCACGATAGCAAATTTCAATTTACAAAAAAGAAAATGACGTTTTCGTCTTTTGAGCTTCTAGTCATGAAATCTATGCAGCCTACTCAATCACTTTTTATAGCTACTGTTTACAGGCCTCCTGGGCCATATACAGCGTTCCTCTCTGAGTTCCCTGAATTCCTATCGGACCTTGTAGTCATAGCAGATAATATTCAAATTTTTGGTGATTTTAATATTCATATGGAAAAGTCCACAGACCCACTCCAAAAGGCGTTCGGAGCCATCATCGACTCAGTGGGTTTTGTCCAACATGTCTCTGGACCTACTCACTGCCACAGTCATACTCTGGACCTAGTTTTGTCCCACGGAATAAATGTTGTAGATCTTAATGTTTTTCCTCATAATCCTGGACTATCGGACCACCATTTTATTACGTTTGAAATCGCAACAAATAATCTGCTCAGACTCCAACCAAGGAGCATCAAAAGTCGTGCTATAAATTCTCAGACAACACAAAAATTCCTTGATGCCCTTCCAGACTCCTTCTGCCTACCCAAGGACGTCAGAGGACAAAAATCAGTTAACCACCTAACTGAGGAACTCAATTTAACCTTGCGCAATACCCTAGATGCAGTTGCACCCCTAAAAACGAAAAACATTTGTCATAAGAAACTAGCTCCCTGGTATACAGAAAATACCCGAGCTCTGAAGCAAGCTTCCAGAAAATTGGAATGGAAATGGCGCCACACCAAACTGGAAGTCTTCCGACTAGCTTGGAAAGACAGTATCGTGCAGTATCGAAGAGCCCTCACTGCTGCTCGATCATCCTACTTTTCCAACTTAATTGAGGAAAATAAGAACAATCCAAAATGTCTTTTTGATACTGTTCCAAAGCTAACTAAAAAGCAGCATTCCCCAAGAGAGGATGGCTTTCACTTCAGCAGTAATAAATTCATGAACTTCTTTGAGGAAAAGATCATGATCATTAGAAAGCAAATTACAGACTCCTCTTTAATCTGCGTATTCCTCCAGGGCTTAGCTGTCCTGGATCTGCACAGCTCTGCCAGGGCCTGGGATCGGGAGAGACACTTAAGTGTTTTAGTACTATATCTCTTGACACAATGATGAAAATAATCATGGCCTCTAAACCTTCAAGCTGCATACTGGATCCTATTCCTACTAAACTACTGAAAGAGCTGCTTCCTGTGCTTGGCCCTCCTATGTTGAACATAATAAATGGCTCTCTATCCACCGGATGTGTACCAAACTCACTAAAAGTGGCAGTAATAAAGCCTCTCTTGAAAAAGCCAAACCTTGACCCGGAAAATATAAAAAACTATCGGCCTATATCGAATCTTCCATTCCTCTCAAAAATTTTAGAAAAAGCTGTTGCGCAGCAACTCACTGCCTTCCTGAAGACAAACAATGTATACGAAATGCTTCAGTCTGGTTTTAGACCCCATCATAGCACTGAGACTGCACTTGTGAAGGTGGTAAATGACCTTTTAATGGCGTCAGACCGAGGCTCTGCATCTGTCCTCGTGCTACTAGACCTTAGTGCTGCCTTTGACACCATCGATCACCACATTCTTTTGGAGAGACTGGAAACCCAAATTGGTCTACACGGACAAGTTCTGGCCTGGTTTAGATCTTATCTGTCGGAAAGATATCAGTTTGTCTCTGTGAATGGTTTGTCCTCTGACAAATCAACTGTACATTTCGGTGTTCCTCAAGGTTCCGTTTTAGGACCACTATTGTTTTCACTATATATTTTACCTCTTGGGGATGTTATTCGAAAACATAATGTTAACTTTCACTGCTATGCGGATGACACACAGCTGTACATTTCAATGAAACATGGTGAAGCCCCAAAATTGCCCTCGCTAGAAGTCTGTGTTTCAGACATAAGGAAGTGGATGGCTGAAAACTTTCTACTTTTAAACTCGGACAAAACAGAGATGCTTGTTCTAGGTCCCAAGAAACAAAGAGATCTTCTGTTAAATCTGACAATTAATCTTGATGGTTGTAAAGTCGTCTCAAATAAAACTGTGAAGGACCTCGGCGTTACTCTTGACCCTGATCTCTCTTTTGACGAACATATCAAGACTGTTTCAAGGACAGCTTTTTTCCATCTACGTAACATTGCAAAAATCAGAAATTTTCTGTCCAAAAATGATGCAGAAAAATTAATCCATGCATTTGTTACTTCTAGGTTAGACTACTGCAATGCTCTACTTTCCGGCTACCCGGATAAAGCACTAAATAAACTTCAGTTAGTGCTAAATACGGCTGGTAGAATCCTGACTAGAACCAAGAAATTTGATCATATTACTCCAGTGCTAGCTTCCCTACACTGGCTTCCTGTTAAGGCAAGGGCTGATTTCAAGGTTTTACTGTTAACCTATAAAGCGTTACATGGGCTTGCTCCTACCTATCTTTCCGAGTTGGTCCTGCCGTACATACCTACACGTACGCTACGGTCACAAGACGCAGGCCTCCTAATTGTCCCTAGAATTTCTAAGCAAACAGCTGGAGGCAGGGCTTTCTCCTATAGATCTCCATTTTTATGGAATGGTCTGCCTACCCATGTGAGAGACGCAGACTCGGTCTCAACCTTTAAGTCTTTACTGAAGACTTATCTCTTCAGTAGGTCATATGATTGAGTGTAGTCTGGCCCAGGAGTGTGAAGGTGAACGGAAAGGCTCTGGAGCAACGAACCGCCCTTGCTGTCTCTGCCTGGCCGGTTCCCCTCCACTGGGATTCTCTACCTCTAACCCTATTACAGGGGCTGAGTCACTGGCTTTTTGGCCTTTTTGGCCTTTCTAGGGAGTTTTTCCTAGCCACCGTGCTTCTACACCTGCATTGCTTGCTGTTTGGGGTTTTAGGCTGGGTTTCTGTACAGCACTTCGAGATATTAGCTGATGTACGAAGGGCTATATAAAATAAACTTGATTGATTGAGTAGTAGTAACAGTAGTAGTTGTAGCAGTATACGTAGTAGTAACAATAGTAGTAGTAGTAGTAAAAGTAGCAGTATTAGTACTAGTAGTAGCAGTAGTAGTATCAGTAGTAGTAGTAGTACTACTAGTAGTAGTAGCAGTAGTTGTAGTAGTAGCTGCAGTAGTTGCAGCAGCAGCAGTAGTAGTAGCAGTAGCAGTAATATCAGCAGTAGCAGTAGTAGTAGTAGTAGTAGTAGTAGTAGTAGTAGTAGTAGCTGCAGTAGTAGCAGCAGTAGTAGTTGTCGTAGTAGTAGTAGTAGTAGTAGTAGCAGTAGTAGTAGTAGTAGTAGTAGTAGTAGTAGCAGTAGTAGTAGTAGTAGTAGTAGTGGATGCAGTAGCAGCAGTAGTAGTTGTCGTAGTAGTAGCAGTAGTAGTTGTAGTAGTAGCAGCAGAAGTAGTAGTAGTAGTAGTAGTAGCAGTAGTAGCTGCAGTAGTAGTAGAAGCAGTAGCAGCAGCAATATCTGAGTTATCTGTGTTAGCCATCATCATTCTCAGCTGGAAAAGCTTTGAAACACTCCTCAGATCAAGACATAACATAATATAATACCTCAACTGTTTGTTTGTGTTCATGTGTGCGTGTGCAGGTGAAGATAAGTGGGTGGGTGTGAGTGCAGCTTGTTATTTATGTTTGTTAGCATACATGCACATATTTACTCACGTCACTTAAGCCTTACTAACAATTGTCTTTTTCTTGTAATACGAGAACTGACAATGCAACAAGTGGGCAATGCTTTTGGATGTTGGTGTGGGGCGTGGAATTCCTTACATTGTCTGTGTTCATAAGTTCCCCAGTCACAACCTCATGTTCTTTTTCTACTTTTCTGTTCAGGAAAAAATAGAAGTACAAGATCCCCAGCAGCAGCGTGCTTCGTTGAGGAAGTGCCACATCCTGTTGAGGAAGTGTTTTATCCTGTTGAGGATGTGCCACATCCTGTTGAGGAAGTATCTCATCCTGTTGAGGAAGTGCCACATCCTGTTGAGGATGAGGAAGTGTGCCATCATTTTGAGGAAGTGTTTCATCCTGTTGAGGAAGTGCCACATCCTGTTGAGGATGAGGAAGTGTGCCATCATTTTGAGGAAGTGTTTCATCCTGTTGAGGATGTGCCACATCCTGTTGAGGAAGTATCTCATCCTGTTGAGGAAGTGTTACATCCTGTTGAGGAAGTGTTTCATCCTGTTGAGGAAGTATCTCATCCTGTTGAGGAAGTGTCTCATCTTGTTGAGGAAGTGTTTCATCCTGTTGAGGAAGTGTTTCATCCTGTTGAGGGAGTGCATCATTCTGTTGAGGAAGTGTCTCATCCTGTTGGATGATATTAGAAAAAATGATTCAATCGTCCCGGGAAAATATAGTGCAGACATTATGAACTCATTATCATGACCACTAATTGGGAGCCTGTAATGACGTCCATTTTTCACAATTTGTCTGCAGACACTTAAACCTGTCTGTATGAGTAGTTCCTCGAGAACATACTGTACTGTTTTATAAAACGTTTCCTCTTGTTTAACTACAGTGCATGTATGAATAGTGTTCATCATTTGAATTGCTTCGCCCTCAAAATCAATTAGTGCAGACAATGGTTCAGTGGCTTCTATAGAATCACTCTGGGCTCCTGTCAGGCTTAGTGTTCTAATCAGGTTTGGTTGGTAAATAAATGATGAAACGAACGGTGTAACTAACACACGGTCTCCCCTAATGTATCTAATGAATGATTCTACCAATCAGACATAACTAGATATCAGAGTTCTGATTGTGTTTTAACTTCAAGAACAAAACAACCATGATATGTATTTTTATACATCAGTGGAATGCAGAGCAGTGTCACCCTTGTATGACAGGATATTGATCTTAGCTCTAAATGCATATGCATTTGAATGACGTCATTAACAACCATGACATAAAGCGTTTGTCTATAAAACCATCTAGAGATGTCATAGTTTATTACTGTGTGTTTCACAAAGAACCAAACGATTCCCCAAAGTGCAGCAACGAACACATCTGTTCATACCCATAACTAATGTACTGTCCCAAACACAACCAACCCACATGTACTATGTTATGTATGCTATGAATCATTGACAAGAACAAATTCATTATCAAGAAAACAGAACTGGGAAAAGAAGCACAAAATATCCCTAGATAAGAACGCTGTTATTGTGGAATGAAACATCTATGAATACATATAGAGGCCAGGACAAGCCACAAGATGAGAAGAGAATACCATGCATTTCAATGTATGTATCTGGGTTATATTCAAATAGACACAGTGGGTTTGTGAATCAAGCTCATCAAACATTGCTTCTCCCTGGGTTCTGGTTGGGGAACCTGAACACTTTGCCTTTCAGTAAACCACAGTTCAGAGTTCAGGGCTAGTGAGAAATCTGGCTAGAGACAGCTAATTGGCCCTTGACTTTATAGAAGTCTCCCAATCAAGCTCACTGCCAAGAGACATGACATTAAAGACAACGTTTATTCATTGATATTATGATGTACAATTATGAAACTTTGTAACTGGAAACAGGGACATTAGCTATGTTTATACGTAGCTCCTGGTAAACAGAGTACATCAGTTGAAATGTACAATACTTCTCTGTCATATTCCAGTCTTTGTTGTCCCGTGGTACATGGAATTCTACGCTACACACCGTTCTGTTGAATATGATGACACTCAGTGCAGATGACATACTATTTACAGTGAAATGGTAAAAAATGAAGAAACTAATTTTGAGAACCAGTGGACCGTGCAGTCATACCTCAAAGTCATTATATTGTGAAGACACACCACTTCCATTCTCACCACAGGAGCAGAAACCTTCTACCGCCTGGCTCATCTATAATGAACGAGGTGACATTTTCTCACATTTCGTTACACCTCTGCTAACTAGACATTGAAATACACACCGCAGCGCAGACGAGGCCCCTGGTTACTGCCTGCCTGATGTTAATGTGAAAGAGAAAAGGACTGACAGAAATAATGCCACACACACTCAATCGAATCAGACAGCACGTCAAAATAGTTTATTAAAGAATTCATGGTCGAGGCACTACCTCACATTTATAGGCACTGAACTACTGTACTAGAGTCACAACTCAGCCTGGGCACTGTACCACATTACTGTAACAATGTCTTACTGTACTGGAGTCACAACTCAGCCTGGGCACTGTACCACATTACTGTAACAATGTCTTACTGTACTAGAGTCACAACTCAGCCTGGGCACTGTACCTGTACCACATTACTGTAACAATGTCTTACTGTACTGGAGTCACAACTCAGCCTGGGCACTGTACCACATTACTGTAACAATGTCTTACTGTACTTGAGTCACAACTCAGCCTGGGCACTGTACCACATTACTGTAACAATGTCTTACTGTACTAGAGTCACAACTCAGCCTGGGCACTGTACCACATTACTGTAACAATGTCTTACTGTACTAGAGTCACAACTCAGCCTGGGCACTGTACCACATTACTGTAACAATGTCTTACTGTACTAGAGTCACAACTCAGCCTGGGCACTGTACCACATTACTGTAACAATGTCTTACTGTACTAGAGTCACAACTCAGCCTGGGCACTGTACCTGTACCACATTACTGTAACAATGTCTTACTGTACTGGAGTCACAACTCAGCCTGGGCACTGTACCACATTACTGTAACAATGTCTTACTGTACTTGAGTCACAACTCAGCCTGGGCACTGTACCACATTACTGTAACAATGTCTTACTGTACTGGAGTCACAACTCAGCCTGGGCACTGTACCTGTACCACATTACTGTAACAATGTCTTACTGTACTGGAGTCACAACTCAGCCTGGGCACTGTACCACATTACTGTAACAATGTCTTACTGTACTGGAGTCACAACTCAGCCTGGGCACTGTACCACATTACTGTAACAACGTCTTACTGTACTAGAGTCACAACTCAGCCTGGGCACTGTACCACATTACTGTAACAATGTCTTACTGTACTGGAGTCACAACTCAGCCTGGGCACTGTACCACATTACTGTAACAACGTCTTACTGTACTAGAGTCACAACTCAGCCTGGGCACTGTACCACATTACTGTAACAATGTCTTACTGTACTGGAGTCACAACTCAGCCTGGGCACTGTACCACATTACTGTAACAATGTCTTACTGTACTAGAGTCACAACTCAGCCTGGGCACTGTACCACATTACTGTAACAATGTCTTACTGTACTAGAGTCACAACTCAGCCTGGGCACTGTACCACATTACTGTAACAATGTCTTACTGTACTAGAGTCACAACCCAGCCTGGGCACTGTACCACATTACTGTAACAATGTCTTACTGGACCGGTGAACATAATCAGAACACAATTACAGGAATCCATCCAGGCATCTCTCTGTCAGACCGGAGCTCTGTCAAAATGCCTGAAGCTCTCCTCTGCACATTGTCCGTTAACAAACTTGTCTCCTCATCCGGTCTCTAGGGCTGCATTTACACATGCAGCCCGACTCAGATATTTTTGGAACCAATTGTTTTTTGACCAATCAGATAAGCTCTTTTGCCAATAAATACTCAGACTCATTGTTTGGGCTGATGATCACCTCACCTCATATTATAGGAATAAAACACTTCCTGCTGATCACCTCATATTATAGGAATAAAACACTTCCTGCTGATCACCTCATATTATAGGAATAAAACACTTCCTGCTGATCACCTCATATTATAGGAATAAAACACTTCCTGCTGATCACCTCATATTATAGGAATAAAACACTTCCTGCTGATTGTCAGTTAGAACATGAATGTTGCCACACACCACAGATCAGTGTGGGAGTGGCCTATTCTTCTTGATTCAGATATCTATTGATTGGTTGAGGATCAGCGACAGACTAAGTATTGGCACAGCTGTTCCTCTACTCACTCATATTCTACAATGTATAGGAATCTCCTTCTCCAAATGTGGATGAGCTGTGACATCATTAGTGTGTGTGTTTGTGTACACGTGTATCTTGACCAAAGCAAACTTATCTGGCCTCCTTGCTTCAAACATAAACCTGATATGAAAATTGTGACAAGCTTTTGTTCCCACTGAACCCCTCTGTGATGTTCAGACGTACTGCATATCCTCCCTTCGTTGAGACAGGAGTTCGGGACGCACAGGATACAGTCAGAGATCATCAGCTAACACCATCACCCTGGTTACGCACCATGGAAACACGTCACAACACAGCATCATAGAGAGAACAGACCAAGTGTCAACATGACAGGGCAACACCACAACAAACATGACCTTGTACAGCTCAACCAACACAATGCAAATAGACAACTGTAGAAGCACAGTGGTGCTAAAACAACAAACTGGAAAAATACTAAATATAGCAAACATGGACATTTTTAGAGAGAATACAAATTATTTAAAATACTAATTTATTTTGGAAGGAAAAGCAACAATATTTCACTGACTTACACAGTAATGCTACTTGCGGGTGTGACACAGTGACTGTTGCCTCGACACTAGGTGTTCACAGTGAACCGCACAAAAACAGAGTCTTTGATGGTAAAAAATAAGACACAGTTCTGAAATGATTTCTATTAATCAAATGCAAGTAAGTATGGAAATATGTAATGTGTGGATTCAGCATCTTTGATCCCAGGAAGAGAAGGCAGAGAGACATGTTGTATATAAAACCCGAGTCTAATAGATTCCTAAGAAGGGGTCTCTACTATAAAGAAAGCCAATGGGAAAAGTAAATGTACTGAATGATCTACACCACTGTTTATGAAGCCAACAGCAGTAGGATTACAGTACGGAACTAGAGTCAACTGCAGTTTACGCTGTTGAGTCATATGTCATGTCAGCGCCAGAGGAGCACATCTGAAAAATGATTTTCTCTCTCTCTCTCTCTCTCTCTCTCTCTCTCTCTCTCTCTCTCTCTCTTTCTAAACTGTACTCAAGAGCTTAGAAACCAGAGTGCTTCTGCCGAAGAGACCCTGGTTCCTCCTGCAGACTGCTACCGAATACAGCATTCTCTCTCCAGAATCCAGTTAAGTATATACATATATTTGCGTTCTATCCATCACTTTATTGCTGTTGCCAGCCAGCCAGATCCATGTGGTGAGCCTTGGAGCGTACAGAAACACAACTTCCCACGTAGCCAGAAATACATCTATCAACTGGCACTAAAGCATGTTTAGAAAGACACTGCACTCCCCAAGGGAGTATCTCAATGACATCATCAACAATGTTTTTCTAGAAATATGTATGTGATTGTGGGAGTGTAAGTGTGGGGGTGCATCTATGTGCTAGAATGAAACCATAAGCTATTTAATAGTCTCTAGAATATGAATATGGTTGAGAGTTTCATTATGGTCTGAGTCATGTCAGGAGTCTGATAATGATAGCTCATCTGAGATGATTTCATAATTCTGACCTGCCCCCTGCTAGTGTCATATGAGTGTCACGAACACTGCAGCCCTCCTAACCAGCCCCCTGTAGTCCTCCTAACAAGGCCCAGTCTTCCTAACCAGCCCCCTGCAGTCCTCCTAACAAGGCCCAGTCCTCCTAACCAGCCCCCTGCAGCCCTTCGAACCTGCCTCCTGCAACCCTCCTAACCGGCCTCCTGCAGCCCTCCGAACCTGCCCCCTGCATCCCTCCTATCCGGCCTCCTGTAGTCCTCCGAACCAGCCTTCTGCAACCCTCCTACCCAACCTGTAATTTAGCACATCGAAGAGCTACCCAGCAGGAGACGTTGATAAAGATTATCAGTCATGAATCAGGAGATGCTGTAATCAGAGAGAGTCAAAGCCACAGCCTGAACCGGTCCAGGACACAGTGGCGCCAGCTTAGGAGGACATCCTAAATAAAATAAAAACTCATGATCCAATGAATGTGGGGTTCTACAGGGGTGACGCAAGGAAAGAAAACCCTCATAAAATACATACTAAAAATATATGTTGAGGTCAAGCAAATGTGACAGTCACCCTCTGTCCACTAATACTATCTCAAAAAACCCTCCCACTGCCCTTCTGGGTGTTCTCTCTATTTCCTATTAGTTCTTTGAAAGGGTCAAAGGTTGAATAAGCATGGTATATGTAGAGGAGGACTTCCTGTTAAGAGCTATTGCTTTTCCCTTTAAAAACAACTCTTACATTGTTTCATTGCTAAACTCTGATGTAAAATATGATTTATTTTTTCTCTCCAAAAACACGTCTTTAAGCTTCAGGGAAATGTGGCTTAGTGTCAAAGCGCTCTATTCTGAGTCTCTGGTGCCACAGTGCAGGTATTGGCTGGCAATTCTAGATGTGGTATTCAGGAGTCTGGGATTTTAATAACGCCACGTTAACAACAGGGACCAAAACACACATTCTCACATACTCCAAGTTGTATCCTGAACTCTCAACTTTTTTATGGTGTAAACAAGCCACTGTAACCGGACACTGTTGTTGTGAAACACATATGGCCCTAAATTCCTTTAATTTCCAGAAAAGTACCCTGCATTTATCCTGAAAATGCTGTAATGTTCAAATTAGTATTGTGTGTAGTGTTTTTTTGGGGGGGGTTATTTGTTCAACAACTCCTTTGTGACAGGTGTCCAGGTCAAATATGAGTCTGTATGAGTGTGTGTCCATCACCTGTACACAAATAATGTGTTTGTACTGGTGTATGCACGAATAGCGACACAGTCCTTTCCTGTGTATTTGTGAGTGTCTGTAGTAGCCATGTCAGTGTGTGTCTCTGTGCATGTGTGTGTGTCACACAGTCTCTCTGAGGCAGAGGGCCTCCACGGCGTTGCTGGGCCCCTGGGCCACACCCCCGATGAGGAACAGCATGTTGGGGGTCTGCAGGGGGGCACAGCAGCAGCGGGGGCTGGGCATCGGGGCAGCATACTCCCAACGTCGCTTCACAAGGTTGTAGCTCTCCACTGATGACAGGGGTGACGGCTGGTTTCCTGGACACACACATACGCACAACATTTACTAAATTGTTTTCCCCCAGATGTATCTTCCCTGAAAAAAAGAGCTACAGTGCATTCGGAAAGTATTCAGACCCCTTGACTTTTTACACATTTTGTTATGTTACAGCCTTATTCTAAAATGTATTTAATTGTTATTTTCCTCCTCAATCTACCCACAATACCCCATAATGACAAAGCAAACAGGTTTTTAGAAATATTTGCAAATGTATAAAAAAATACCACGGAAATAACACATTTACATAAGTATTCAGACCCTTTACTCAGAACTTTGTTGAAGCACTTTGGCAGCGATTACAGCCTCGAGTCTTCTTGGGTATGACGCTACAAGCTTGGAACACCTGTATTTGGGGAGTTTTCCCATTCTTCTCGATAGATCCTCTCAAGCTCTGTCAGGTTGGATGGGAAACGTCGCTGCACAGCTATTTTCAGGCCTCTCCAGAGATGTTCGATCGGGTTCAAGTCCGGGCTCTGGCTGGGCAACTCCTGCCCAGGAGTTGCGATGTCTTGGCTGTGTGCTTAGGGTCGTTGTCCTGTTGGAAGGTGAACCTCCGCCCCAGTCTGAGGTCCTGAGTGTTCTGGAGCAGGTTTTCATCAAGAGTCTCTCTGTACTTTCCTCCAGACGTGACACTTAGCATTCAGGCCAAAGAGTTACATTTTGTTTTCATCAGACCAGAGAATCTTGTTTCTCTGGTCTGAGAGTCCTTTAGGTGCCTTTTGGCAAACTCCAAGCGGGCTGTCATGTGCCTTTTACTGAGGAGTGGCTTCCGCCTGTTTGGTTGAGTGCTGCAGGGTTTGTTGTCCTTCTGGAAGGTTCTCCCATCTCCAAAGAGGAACTTTTGAGCTCTGACAGAGTGACCATTGGGTTCTTGGTCACCTCCCTGACCAAGGCCCTTCTCCCCCAATTTGTCCGAATGCACCTGAGGAGGCACCTGAGCTCAATTTCGAGTCTCATAGCAAAGGGTCTGAATACTTATGTAAATAAGTACATTTTTGTTTTTACATTTTAATCAATTTGCAAAGATTTCTAAAAACCTGTTTTCACTTTGTCATTATGGGGTATTGTGTGTAGATTGATGAGGAACATTTTTTATTTAATCCATTTTAGAATAAGGCTGTAACGTAACAAAATGTGGAAAAAGTCAAGCGGTCTGAATACTTTCCCGAATGCACTGTAATCTCTCCTTAACATGAAAATGTGACATATATGATTATACAGTTGAGCTAACATTGAAGAGAGAGGGGTAGAACACAGGTGTGTTAATCACAGCCGGGCGTGAGAGAGGGGCAGAAAAGGGCAGGTGTGTAGGGAGCCCCTAACAGCTACATCTTTACTGTGGCTGGTTCTCACAGCTTCTCCATCACTCTGACTGGTCTGTTAGTCAGTCACACATGACTAAACTAAAAAAATCACACTACCTTCGGCGATGTGGAAACACAGTCAATCAGTTTCAGTCTGTCACACATGAGCACACACACACAAAAACACTTCCGGAATTACACACTAAAACTGAAAACATATACTGTAACGATAGGCATGTAAGTGGTATTGTAAATAAAGGCAAGGTTAAATACTCAATGATAAGACAGGCATTTGTCTAATACTAGGGATCCAGGGGAAAGCTGTCTTAAGCAGGGGAGCTGTCAGTCTGTCTGTCTGGGGTAGTCATGTGATCTACCTCTCAGTCGCAGAGCAACAGGTGGAATAATGCAGTATGTTGCATCCATCCAGATGGCTGGGGGAGTACTGTTTACTGTACTCAGTAAGAAACACCTAGAAATCTACTGGGTAAAAAGAACATTTAAACTTGAACTTAACTAAAAGCTCTAAAAATCACACATTCTGTACTCCCCCTCTACCACACACATTGATTTATCTCATACCCAAGGGCGGACTGGCAATCTGGAATTTCAGGCAAATGCCAGATGGTCTAGTCCATTTTTGTCTAACTTGGGTTTCTTGCGCAAAACGTATCATTATCTGGATAATAATGGGGGCCTCAAGAAAACAAAATGGGCCGGTGTGTTATAAATACCAGGGCCGATATCTGGTCCCAGTCCGCCCCTCCTAATATCTTTCAGAGGGTCAGTCAAAGTCAGTTTTCTCTCCTTTAGCCTCAGGATCCCTGTCATTAGACATTAGCAGCCACTGTTGTTGTTCTGTTGTTCTGGTTTCCATGGAGACCCTCACTGAGCTGCAGATGATATGGAGGGGGGGGGGGGGGGGGGGTTGTTATTGTTGTCATAATTTCTGGGGAGAAGAAAGTGGCGGATCTGAGTCCTCTTTTCACAGCAATCAGAGCGCTGCTCAGACCCGCTCCTTTTTAATCTTCACAGGAACATGCTCCAGCGTGGCGCCGCGCCACAAAAAAAACGCTCCTTCACTTGAGCAAAGCAAAGCTTCCTGTCGCGTCTTTGATTTCTAGCCCAGCTAAACAATGCTTGGTCACCTGCTTATCAACCCACAACCCAGTTCCCTCTCCTACACCTACCTACCCACAACCCAGCTCCCTCTCCTACAACTACCTACCCACAACCCAGCTCCCTCTCCTACACCTACCAACCCACAACCCAGCTCCCTCTCCTACACCTACCTACCCACAACCCAGCTCCCTCTCCTACAACTACCTACCCACAACCCAGCTCCCTCTCCTACACCTACCTACCCACAACCCAGCTCCCTCTCCTACACCTACCTACCCACAACCCAGCTCCCTCTCCTACACCTACCTACCCACAACCCAGTTCCCTCTCCTACACCTACCTACCCACAACCCAGCTCCCTCTCCTACAACTACCTACCCACAACCCAGCTCCCTCTCCTACACCTACCTACCCACAACCCAGCTCCCTCTCCTACACCTACCTACCCACAACCCAGCTCCCTCTCCTACATCTACCTACCCACAACCCAGCTCCCTCTCCTACACCTACCTACCCACAACCCAGCTCCCTCTCCTACACCTACCTACACAGAACCCAGCTCCCTCTCCTACACCTACCTACCCACAACCCAGCTCCCTCTCCTACAACTACCTACCCACAACCCAGCCCCCTCTCCTACACCTACCTACCCACAACCCAGCTCCCTCTCCTACACCTACCAACCCAGCTCCCTCTCCTACACCTACCTACCCACAACCCAGCTCCCTCTCCTACACCTACCTACCCACAACCCAGCTCCCTCTCCTACATCTACCTACCCACAACCCAGCTCCCTCTCCTACACCTACCTACCCACAACCCAGCTCCCTCTCCTACAACTACCTACCCACAACCCAGCTCCCTCTCCTACACCTACCTACCCACAACCCAGCTCCCTCTCCTACATCTACCTACCCACAACCCAGCTCCCTCTCCTACACCTACCTACCCACAACCCAGCTCCCTCTCCTACACCTACCTACCCACAACCCAGCTCCCTCTCCTACACCTACCTACCCACAACCCAGCTCCCTCTCCTACACCTACCTACCCACAACCCAGCTCCCTCTCCTACACCTACCTACCCACAACCCAGCTCCCTCTCCTACACCTACCTACCCACAACTCAGCTCCCTCTCCTACACCTGTCTATCCTACCCACAACCCAGCTCCCTCTCCTACACCTACCTACCCACAACCCAGCTCCCTCTCCTACAACTACCTACCCACAACCCAGCTCCCTCTCCTACACCTACCTACCCACAACCCAGCTCCCTCTCCTACACCTACCTACCCACAACCCAGCTCCCTCTCCTACATCTACCTACCCATAACCCAGCTCCCTCTCCTACACCTACCTACCCACAACCCAGCTCCCTCTCCTACACCTACCTACCCACAACCCAGCTCCCTCTCCTACACCTACCTACCCACAACCCAGCTCCCTCTCCTACACCTACCTACCCACAACCCAGCTCCCTCTCCTACAACTACCTACCCACAACCCAGCTCCCTCTCCTACACCTACCTACCCACAACCCAGCTCCCTCTCCTACACCTACCTACCCACAACCCAGCTCCCTCTCCTACACCTACCTACCCACAACCCAGCTCCCTCTCCTACACCTACCTACCCACAACCCAGCTCCCTCTCCTACACCTACCTACCCACAACCCAGCTCCCTCTCCTACATCTACCTACCCACAACCCAGCTCCCAGTTCTGTTATGGGGCAAATGGACCAAGAGCATTTGATTTGCCTCAGCAACCTAGTAGGTATTTTAGCAGGTGCCCTAGCCACTCCACCCATTTACCTCAATTTAGATCACTTTTTAGGATTTGTGGGGCGCCTTGGGGGAGACTTGGGAGACTTAGTGTGTGTGTGTGTGTGTGTGTGTGTGTGTGTGTGTGTGTGTGTGTGTGTGTGTGTGTGTGTGTGTGTGTGTGTGTGTGTGTGTGTGTGTGTGTGTGTGTGTGTGTGTGTGTGTGTGTGTGTGTGTGTGTGTGTGTGTGTGTGTGCATGACATTGTAATGTAGTCTGTGCACATAATTGCACAGACTACCACTCTACACTGCCATCTCTGCCGAGTTCATTCAAATCAGTTTCTAATCACATTATCCATACATATATCCATTTGTCTTGTATCAGTGAGAAGGGGAGAGGGTGACAGTGACCGACGGACACTGAGAGGGAGCAGAAAGACAAAAATGTGAGAAAATAGATAGTGAGAGGGAAAGGGCAAAGATAGTCAGAAATGTTTGGGAGACACAGCAAGAGACGCTACAGTGATAGAGTGTAGGAGGAGGAGGACGAGGCTAGCTTCTGAATGGCATGACAATCTAATGTCACCCTGAAAAACATCCCTTTGGCTTTCAACCACCCCACACTATGAATAATAAATAGGTGCCTTTTCCAGCCTCAAAAGAAAGAGACAATCCTCCCAGCTGGCTGTTAAATGGAGGGCAGATCACTCATTTACCAGCCTTTTGACAAAATTAAGAGGAAGGGAAATATAACATATGTGAATCAGAATTCTAAAATATCCCTAGGATTAAAAGGCCCATGTTAAGACTGACACCCTTCCTCCCTCCTTCTGCCCCTCCCTCCCTCCCTCCCTCCCTCCCTCCCTCCCTCCCTCCCTCCCTCCCTCCCTCCCTCCCTCCCTCCCTCCCTCCCTCCCTCCCTCCTTCTGCCCCCTCCCTCCCTCCCTCCCTCCCTCCCTCCCTCCTTCTGCCCTCCCCTCCCTCCTTCTGCCCTCCCCTCCCTCCCTCGCTCACTCCCTCCCTCCCTCCTTCTGCCCCTCCCTCCCTCCTCCCTCCCTCCTTCTGCCCCTCCCTCCCTCCCTCCCTCCCTCCCTCCCTCCCTCCCTCCCTCCCTCCCTCCCTCCCTCCCTCCCTCCCTCCCTCCTCTCTCCTTCTGCCCTCCCCTCCCTCCTTCTGCCCCTCCCTCCCTCCCTCCTTCTGCCCCTCCCTCCCTCCCTCCCTCCCTCCCTCCCTCCCTCCCTCCCTCCCTCCTTCTGCCCCTCCCTCCCTCCTTCTGCCCCCTCCCTCCCTCCCTCCCTCCCTCCCTCCCTCCCTCCCTCCCCCTCCCTCCCTCCCTCCCTCCCTCCATCCCTCCCTCCCTCCCTCCCTCCCTCCCTCCCTCCATCCCTCCCTCCCTCCCTCCGCCCTCCCCTCCCTCCTTCCTTCCCCTCCCTCCCTCCTTCCCCTCCCTCCCTCCTTCCCCTCTCTCCCTCCTTCCCCTCCCTCCTTCTGCCCCCTCCCTCCCTCCCTCCCCTCCCTCCCTCCCCTCCCTCCCTCCTTCTGCCCCCTCCCTCCCTCCCTCCCCTCCCTCCTTCTGCCCTCCCTCCTTCTGCCCTCCCCCTCCCTCCCTCCCTCCCTCCCTCCCTCCCTCCCTCCCTCCCTCCCTCCCTCCCTCCCTCCCTCCCTCCCTCCCTCCCTCCCTCCGCCCTCCCCTCCCTCCTTCTGCCCTCCCTCCTCCCTCCTTCTGCCCCCCCCCCCTCCCTCCCTCCCTCCTTCTGCCCCTCCCTCCCTCTCTCCTTCCCTTCCTCACTGCAGCACAGAGACAGTGGGAGCAGTTCTTATGACAGATTCTAAGCTTGATTCAATGTCTCTTTAAACTGTGACATGGAGACCCAAATGAACCAATCAATTAACTAAATTACCCAGAATGTGTGTGAAGACAGAGAGAACAGAATGCATTCCCACACTGTCTCAACACTGCTTTATATCCTACCGAGCCGCGCAGGGCTGTAAATGTAAACTACTTACAATCACGCAGTCGAGGAAACATTTACCCTCAGATGAAATTAAAATTCTGACTTTTTATGGTGTGACTGCCACACCGTGTTAAGATGAATGGTGTTAGTTTTGCTCACCTAGTCCCCCCGCAACGATGACCCTTCCTCCCAGACATCCGGCTGCGAAATCTGCTCTCTTATCTCTCATCCTGGAGGCTCGGGTTGGTTTGATCCAGATACCTGAGGCACAGGGGTCAGGGGGTAAAGGTCAGAGAGCATACAGCTTGTTTTACATACTGTAAGACAAACATTACAATCCCTGTTCTAGCATTATTAATTGCATCAAATACAAGACAATATAGTACAAACTGTAGGCCAATTTACTGCATGGAGAAAACAGAAGCTTAGAGTTGTAGGTCTGACACTCCACAGATTCTCTCTCTCTCTCTCTCTCTCTCTCTCTCTCTCTCTCTCTCTCTCTCTCTCTCTCTCTCTCTCTCTCTCTCTCTCTCTCTCTCTCTCTCTCTCTCTCTATCTATCTATCTATCTATCTATCTATTCTTTCCTCCATGCCATTTCTCATGCTTTACCCCCTTTAAATTTCTCCCTCCTCCATCCTCTCTTTCTCAATCCCTCCATTTCTAACACTGCCCAATTTCATTTCTCTCTCTCTCTCTCTCTCTCTCTCTCTCTCTCTCTCTCTCGTAAATAGATGGAGACTGACCATGCAGCATATAAGGAGGCTGCCTGTGCTCAGCTTCACAGAGCTCTATGAATCACAAAGCACAATGAGGCCGTCCCAGGTGCACTCTTCTCTGGCTGCTTTGTCTGTGTGGCGAGATGTCTGCCCTACGGCACATTACATTTTCTACATTTGAGACAGCGTGCCCACATCCCATAATCCTCCCTTTCTCTCCTCCTGCAAAGTGTGTCTACTAAAAGCCTGACTTCAAGCGCCTCTTTTCCTCTCCATGGAAACAGGGACAGAAAAAGAAGGACCTGGTTGAAGCCACCTTAATAAATAATATGAGAGTCTGCCCAACTCACCCCCTTCCCCTTCCCTCCTCATTACTCACTGTAACCCTCTGGCCTTGTGCCTGTCCTCTGTTAAGCTCTCACCCCATACGGATCCTCTGTTAAACTCAAAGATCAGAAATCATCTCAAAATGTGAACAGGTGTCAAAATGAGCTGCTCGCTGGAGGTCAGGTTTGGGGTCAATTTCATTTGAATTCCAATTCCACATTTTCTTAAAGAAAATTGAAATTTCAGTGTACTTCCTGAATTGTCTGGAATTGAAATGGAATTGAGAGCAACCTTGCTGGGGATCTATCTGACGCCGTACTGAAAAGTCATGATCAGGGAGAGCAGCATCTTCCCAGGTCTGTCCAGTCCAGTCCCGTCTAGTCAGAGAGAGGACAGCACTGTTCGGGTAGAGGAGAGTCCTTTTACCTCATCCGCTGGTTTGGAGTCACAGCAGCAAAGACTCGGGCCTCAGGCAACTCCTGATAGCTCAGCGGCTCACAGATGGAGCCGAGAGCAAAAACCAATACCTCTCTATGTGAGAGATCAACACCTCTCTATGTGAGAGATCAACACCACTGTATGTGAGAGATCAACACCTCTCTATGTGAGAGATCAACACCTCTGTATGTGAGAGATCAACACCACTGTATGTGAGAGATCAACACCTCTCTATGTGAGAGATCAACACCTCTCTATGTGAGAGATCAACACCTCTCTATGTGCGAGATCAACACCTCTGTATGTGAGAGATCAACACCTCCCTATGTAAAGAGATCAACACCTCTCTATGTGAGAGATCAACACCTCTCTATGTGAGAGATCAACACCTCTCTATGTGAGAGATCAAAACCACTGTATGTGAGAGATCATCACCTCTGTATGTGAGAGATCAAAACCACTGTATGTGAGAGATCAACACCTCTCTATGTGAGAGATCAACACCTCTCTATGTGAGAGATCAACACCTCTCTATGTGAGAGATCAACACCACTGTATGTGAGAGATCAACACCTCTCTATGTGAGAGATCAACACCACTGTATGTGAGAGATCAACACCTCCCTATGTAAAGAGATCAACACCTCTCTATGTGAGAGATCAAAACCTCTCTATGTGAGAGATCAACACCTCTCTATGTGAGAGATCAACACCTCTCTATGTGAGAGATCAACACCACTGTATGTGAGAGATCAACACCTCCCTATGTAAAGAGATCAACACCTCTCTATGTGAGAGATCAACACCTCTCTATGTGAGAGATCAACACCACTGTATGTGAGAGATCAACACCTCTGTATGTGAGAGATCAACACCTCTGTATGTGAGAGATCAACACCTCTCTATGTGAGAGATCAACACCTCTCTATGTGAGAGATCAACACCTCTGTATGTGAGAGATCAACACCACTGTATGTGAGAGATCAACACCTCTGTATGTGAGAGATCAACACCACTGTATGTGAGAGATCAACACCACTGTATGTGAGAGATCAACACCACTGTATGTGAGAGATCAACACCTCTGTATGTGAGAGATCAACACCTCTCTATGTGAGAGATCAACACCTCTCTATGTGAGAGATCAACACCTCTCTATGTGAGAGATCAACACCTCTCTATGTGAGAGATCAACACCACTGTATGTGAGAGATCAACACCACTGTATGTGAGAGATCAACACCACTGTATGTGAGAGATCAACACCACTGTATGTGAGAGATCAACACCACTGTATGTGAGAGATCAACACCACTGTATGTGAGAGATCAACACCACTGTATGTGAGAGATCAACACCACTGTATGTGAGAGATCAACACCACTGTATGTGAGAGATCAACACCACTGTATGTGAGAGATCAACACCTCTGTATGTGAGAGATCAACACCTCTCTATGTGACAAATCAACACCACTGTATGTGAGAGATCAAAAACCAGGGGTAAAAATAAGCCGATATGGTCAGGTACGGCGTCCCGGCAAAATAAATAGTGTGGGTGTGCTGTAACAGTTAAACATGACATCACAATAATTAAAACTAAATGTCAAGAAAATTATGCAATGTGGTTGACGAGAACCACTGACATTTTCCCAAGACAGAGATGAGTGGCAGCAGTGGAGTAATGACAATGGCCAAATGTCATTCCACTTTGTGGTGTTTTGTGTAACAGAGGTCTTTTTGCCATTCACCACTGTTAGGAGGCTGGACATACAGTGCCTTCAACCCCGTTGTTATGACAAGCCTAAACACGTTCAGGAGTTAAACATTTGTTTTAACAAGTCACATAATAAATTTACATGGACTCACTGCAATACTAGTGTTTAACATGATTGTTGAATGACTTCCTCATCTCTGTACCCCAAATAGACAATTATCTGTTAGGTCCCTCAGTCGAGCAGTGAATTTCAAACACAGATTCAACCACAAAGATCTGGGAGGTTTTCCAATGCCTTGCAAAGAAGGGCACCTATTGGTAGATGGGTAAAAAAATAAAAAAATAATTTAAAAAAAGCAGACATTGAATATTCCTTTGAGCATGGTGAAGTTATTAAATACACTTTGGATGGTGTATCAATAGACCCAGGCAAATCAAATCACATTTCATTTGTCACATGCACCGAATACAACAGGTGTATGTCACGTTCTGACCATAGTTCTTTTGTGTTTTCTTTGTTTTAGTGTTGGTCAGGACGTGAGCTGGGTGGGCATTCTATGTTGTGTGTCTAGTTTGTCCATTTCTATGTATGGCCTGATATGGTTCTCAATCAGAGGCAGGTGTTAGTCATTGTCTCTGATTGGGAACCATATTTAGGTAGCTTGTTTTGTGTTGGGGTTTGTGGGTGGTTGTCTTCTGTCTTTGTGTTCTCTGCACCAGATAGGACTGTTTCGGTTTTGCCACGTTTGTTATTTTGTATTGTGTTCGTGTTCAGTTGATTATTATTAAAACATGGACACCTACTATGCTGCGTCTTGGTCCGATCCCTGCTACACCTCCTCTTCAGACAAAGAGGAGGAAGGCTGCCGTTACAGTGTAGACCTTACAGTGAAATACTTACTTACAAGCACTTAACCAAAAATGCAGTTTAAGAAGACACCCCAAAAAAGTAAGAGATAAAAATAACAAATAATTAAGAGCAGTAGTAAAATAACAATAGCGGGGCTATATACAGGGGGCACCGGTGTTGAGGTAATATGTACATGTCGGTAGAGTTATTAAAGTGACTATGTATAGATAAGAGTAGCAGCAGCGTAGAAGAGGGTGGGGTAGTAGTCTGGGTAGCCATTTGATCAGGTGTTCAGGAGTCTTATGGCTTGGGGGTAGAAGCTGTTTAGAAGCCTCTTGGACCTAGACTTGCCGTGCGGCAGCATAGAGAACAGTCTGACTAGGGTGGCTGGAGTCTGACAATTTTTAGGGCCTTCCTCTGACACAGCCTAGTATATAGATCTTGGATGGAAGGAAGCTTTGCCCCAGTGATGCACTGGGCCATACGCATTACCCTCTGTAGCACATTGCCAAGCAGTTGCCATACCAGGCTGTGATGCAACTGGTCAGGATGCTCTTGATGGTGCAGCTGTAGAACTTTTTGAGGATCTGGGGACCCATGACAAATCTTTTCAGTCTCCCGAGGAGAATAGGTGTTGTTGTGCCCTCTTCACAAATGACTTGGTGTGTTTGGATCAGGATCATTTGTTGGTGATGCGGACACTAAGAAACTTGAAAATCTTGACTAATTCCACTACTGCCCCGTCGATGTGAATGGGGGCGTGTTTGGCCATCCTTTTCCTGTAGTCTATGATCGTCTCCGACCTCCACCCTATAGGCTGTCTCATTGTTGTAGATGATCAAGCCTACCACCGTTACAGTATGTCGTCAGCAAAAATTAATGATGGTGTTGGAGTCGTGCTTGGCCACAGTCGTGGGTGAACAGGGAGTACAGGAAGGGACTAAGGATGCACCCCTGAGGGTACTCCGTGTTGAGGATCAGCGAGGCAGATGTGTCGTTGCCTACCCTTAACAGCTGGGGGGCGGCCCATCAGTAAGTCCAGGAACCAGTTGCAAGGGGAGGTGTTTAATTCCAGGGTCCTTAGTTTAGTGATGAGCTTTGTGGGCACTATGGTGTTGAACGCTGAGCTGTAGTCAATGAACAGCATTCTCACATAGGTGTTCCTTTTGTCAAGTCGGGAAAAGGCAGTGTGGAGTGCAATTGAGATTGTGTCATTTGCTGATCTGTTGGGGCGGTTTGCGATTTGGAGTGGGTCTAGGGTTTCCGGGACCCATGGTGTTGATGTGAGCCATAACCAGCCTTTCAAAGCAATTCATGGCTACAGACATGAGTGCTATGGGGCGGTAGTCATTTAGGCAGGTTACCTTGGCGTTCTTGGGCACAGGGTCTATGGTGGTCTGCTTAATACATGTAGGCATTATAGACTCGGTCAGGGAGAGGTTGAAAATGTCAGTGAAGACACTAGCAAGTTGGTCCACGCATGCTCTGAGTACACATCCTGGTTATCAGTCTGGCCCTGAGGCCTTGTGAATGTTGACCTTTTTAAAAGGTCTTACTCACATTGGCTACAGAAAGCATGATCATACATTCGTCCGGAAACAGCTGGTGCTCTCATGTATGCTTCAGTGTTGCTTGCCTCAAAGCAAGCATAAAAGGCATTTAACCCGTCTGGTAGGCTCGTGTCACTGGGCAGCTCACGGCTGGTTTTCCTTTTGCAGTCCGCAATAGTTTGCAAGCCATGCCACATCCGACGAGTGTCAGAGCCGGTGTAGTAGGATTCAATTTTAGTCCTGTTTTGACACTTGGCCTGAGAGCATAGCAGGATTTCTTATAAGCGACCAGATTAGTGTCCAGTTGTTTGAAAGCGGAAGTTTAAGCCTTTAGCTCGGTGCGGATGTTGCCTGTAATCCATGGGTTCTGGTTGGGATATGTACGTACGGTCACTGTGGGGACGACGTCATCGATGCACTTATTGATGAAGCCGGTGACTGAGGTGGTATACTCCTCAATGCCATTGAATGAATCTGAGAACATGTTCCAGTCTGTGCTAGCAAAACAGTCCTGTAGCTTAGCATCCGCGTCATTTGACCACTTCCGTATTGAGCGAGTCACTGGTACTTCCTGCTTTAGTTTTTCCTCGTAAGGAGGAATCAGGAGGATAGAGATATGGTCAGATTTGCCAAATGGAGTAAAGGTGGTGTAGAGGGTTTTTCTCTGGTTGCACATGTGACATGCTGGTAGAAATGAAGGAAAACGGGTTTTTCAGTTTGCCTGCATTAAAGTTCCCGATCACTAGGAGCGCCGCTTCCGGATGAGCATTTTCTTGTTTGCTTATACAGCTGGTTGAGTGCGGTCTTAGTGCCAGCATCGGTTTGTGGTGGTAAATAGAAATCTAAGAAAAATATAGATGAAAACTCTCTCGGTAGATAGTGTGGTCTACAGCTTATCATGAGATACAAAACCTTGAGACTTCCTTAATATTAGAGATTGCGCACCAGCTGTTATTGACAAATAGACACAGACCACCACCCCTCATCTTACCAGAGATAGCTGTTCTGTCTTGCCAACTGTATATTATTCATGTTGTCGTTCAGCCACAACTCGATGAAACATAAGATCTTACAGATTTTTTTATGTCCCGTTGGTAGGACAGTCTTGAACGGGCTCATCCAGTTTATTCTCTAGTGATTGCATGTTAGCCAATAGGATGGATGGTGGAGGCGGGTTACCCACTCGCCGACGAATTCTCACAAGGCACCCGGATCTGCGCCCCCTGTATCTCTGTCTCCTCTTCATGCAAATGACGGGGATTTGGGCCTGGTCCGGGAGCAACAGTATATCCTTCGCGTCAGACTCAGTAAAGAAAACATCTTTGTCCAGTTCGAGGTGAGTAGTCACTGTTCTGATGTCCAGAAGCACTTTTCGGTCATGAGAGACGGTAGCAGAAACATTATGTACAAAATAAGTTACAAACAATGCAAAATAGCACAATTGGTTAGGAGCTCGTAAAACGGCAGCCATTGCTGTTTCAGGGAGATACTGAGGTACGGGAGTAAGGAGGGTAGGAATAAAGGACGAGGTTAGAAAACAAGAGACAGAGAACAGGACACGTTGAGAAGAGGGGAATGGAGAAGGAAGAATATAGAGAGAGGGAGAGATTGAGGTGTGACCCACACGCTCGCTCGCACGCACCCACAAACCCAAACGGCTGTACAAGGTTATTGAAGAGGACACACAGAGCAATTTCTGCCCCCAGAGGGGGGAGAAGCGGCAAGGCTCACTAAGGGATAAGCTTATTGGAACAGATAGGCTTTTCAACACAAGGCAAATGGAGGAAAGATATAAATGTAAAAATAGAGAGATGGAAAATGAAGTTAAGCAGTTTAACAGAAATGCCCAATTTTACCTTTCCATTCTTCCCCTGCAATCTGCAGATAGTGTATATTGGCTGACATTGCCATGGTCGTTTATTCTAGAACACAGTGTTTTTGTGCTCAGGGCTCTCTTAAAAGAGGCTTATATCTCTGTGTACAGCTCTGATCTATAGCATGATAGCTGCAGCACAGAGGCTGGCCAAGGACAGATAGACTGGAACTATCTTCCAGTCTTCTGTTTAAAAGTTAGTCACACAGTGATGGTTTGAGGTTCTTATTCAATCAGTCACAGGCAGCTTGTTGGTTTGCCAAGCTTTAGCCCTGTCACTATAGCTTTGTTTCTGGTTTGGTTTTGCCGTCATACATACATACAGTGCCATGAAAAAGTATTTGCCCTCTTTCTGATTTTCTCTATTGTAGCATATTTTTTATACTGAATGTTTTCAGATCTAATATTAGATAAATGGAACCTGAGTTTACAAAAAAAATTAAATAAATGGATACTTATTTTATTAATTTAATTAACTAAGTTATGCAACACTCAATTCCCCTGTGTGAAAAAAATTAATTACCCCCTTACTCTAACTGGTTGTGCCCCCTTTGCAATGACTCCAACCAAACACTTCCTGTAGTTGTTGATCAGTCTCACATCTCTGTGGAGGAATTTTGGACCAGAACTGCTTTAACTCAACATTAGGTGTTGTATAACTTTGTTTATGAAATAAATGAAATAAGTATGTAAATTGTTGTGTTATTTGTTCACTCTGGTTCCCTTTATCTAATATTAGGTTTTGGTTGAAGATCTGATCATCAAAAATATGCAAAAGTAGAGAAAATGAGAAAGGAGGTAAATACTTATTTCACAGCGGTGTATAGAGACACACGCAAGCACGGACGGACGCACACAGCCACACAAAGACACACAGAGACACACACAGAGACACACGCACGCACACACAGAGAGAGAGAGAGACACACACAGACATGCTTCAATAGGATCCATGCCTTTTTCACTGTCTGCAGGTCCAACAGCAGAGAGACTGACAGGCTGTATAATCTTTATGATACACACTGCCAGCCAGGCTCCAAGTGTAATACTCAACAGTACTCACGCACGCACGCACGCACACACACACACACACACACACACACACACACACACACACACACACACACACACACACACACACACACACTTTGTGTTGACTGACAGGGGGCCAGGCAGAGAACAGTGCCCCAGCTGGAGTAGAGAAGCTGTGTGTTTATTTAAAGCCCAGAATCAATCCTACCTCTCTTTCACACACTGCCTCTTCTGACTCCAATCACCTCGCTCAATAACCCACAGGCTACCTACCTCTCCCACCCACTCACCCACCGGAGGACCCCCCCACCCCCACCACACACTGACCTCACCCATCCACCGGAGGACCCCCCCACCACACACTGACCTCTCCCACCCATCGGAGGACCCCCCCACCACACAATGTTTTGGGTGTCAAACTGATGGCAGTTGTGAAAAAAAGTCAATAGTTGCAAGAGTTAAATGAAAAGAATGCCATTGTTGATTAGATGCTTCCCCCCCTCCATTAATTAGGCTATTTTCTCTTGAACCATATGCTCTACCCACTAGAAACTCATGGACAATATTGTGTGTGTTTAGTAGATGTATGTGTGTGTTTAGTAGATGCGTGTGTGTTTAGTAGACATGTGTGTGTGTGTGTTTAGTAGATGTATGTGTGTGTTTAGTAGATGTGTGTGTTTAGTAGATGTGTGTGTTTAGTAGATGTGTGTGTGTGTTTAGTAGATGTGTGTGTTTAGTAGACATGTGTGTGTGTGTTTAGCAGATGTATGTGTTTAGTAGACATGTGTGTGTGTGTGTTTAGTAGATGTATGTGTGTGTTTAATAGATGTGTGTGTGTGTGTGTTTAGTAGATGTATGTGTGTGTTTAGTAGATGTGTGTGTGTGTGTTTAGTAGATGTGTGTGTGTGTGTGTTTAGTAGATGTGTGTGTGTGTTTAGTAGATGTGTGTGTGTGTGTGTTTAGTAGATGTCCGTGTGTGTGTTTAGTAGATGTGTGTGTGTGTTTAATAGATGTGTGTGTGTGTGTGTGTGTGTGTGTGTGTGTTTAGTAGATGTGTGTGTGTGTGTGGGTGTGTGTGTGTTTAGTAGGTGTGTGTGTTTAGTAGATGTGTGTGTGTGTTTAGTAGATGTGTATGTTTAGTAGATGTGTGTGCAGGTGTGTGTGTGTGTAGGTGTGTGTGTTAGTTGATGTGTGTGTAGGTGTGTGTGTAGTTGATGTGTGTGTGTAGGTGTGTGTAGTTGATATGTGTGTGTAGATGTGTGTGTTGTGTGTGTGTGTGTGTGTAGTTGATGTGTGTGTAGGTGTGTGTGTGTAGTTGATGTGTGTGTGTAGGTGTGTGTAGTTGATGTGTGTGTGTAGGTGTGTGTGTAGTTGATGTGTGTGTAGGTGTGTGTGTAGTTGATGTGTGTGTGTAGGTGTGTGTGTAGTTGATGTGTGTGTGTAGGTGTGTGTGTAGTTGATGTGTGTGTGTAGGTGTGTGTAGTTGATATGTGTGTAGATGTGTGTGTTGTTGTGTGTGTGTGTGTGTGTGTAGTTGATGTGTGTGTAGGTGTGTGTGTGTGTAGTTGATGTGTGTGTGTAGGTGTGTGTAGTTGATGTGTGTGTTGTTATGTGTGTGTGTGTGTGTGTAGTTGATGTGTGTGTCTGTGTGTGTGTGTGTAGTTGATGTGTGTGTGTAGGTGTGTATAGTTGATGTGTGTGTAGATGTGTGTGTTGTTGTGTGTGTGTGTGTGTAGTTGATGTGTGTGTAGGTGTGTGTGTGTAGTTGATGTGTGTGTGTAGGTGTGTGTAGTTGATGTGTGTGTTGTTGTGTGTGTGTGTGTAGTTGATGTGTGTGTCTGTGTTGTCCCTCTCATGCAGTGAGAGATGCGGTGGAAGTAGGACAAGGTCCTAGACCGTTCTACTTTTCATTAGAGCTAAATCCTGTGGATGACACAGGGAAAATCACCCTCATCCTTCAGGCTCTCCTGCCACTTTACACAGCTTATCACAGCTCAGAGAGAGAGGGGTGGAAGAAGAGAAAGACAGACAGACAGAGAGACAGAGGAGAGGTGAGGCGAGAGGAAAAATTAAGAGAAAGAGGATTGGTTGACAAGAAGAGGAGGAGATGGAGGAGTGGCATCAGCGGTAAGAGAGATGATGAGAGCGGGCCGATGTGTTAAAAACATTTGAAGTTTTTTTAGGGCATCACAAGACACAACCATAACTCGCTCGTACAAGACAGAGTGTGTGTCAGTGTGTGCCTGAAGTATTTGCCCCCTTTCATCTGTACCAAGAAAACACAAATATGAACAGCACTATCACACAGATATTGTTGTAGAGCAAAGCTGAGGCAGAATAAATAAATAAAGCTCAAGCATAAAATCCTAATAAACAGCGGTCACAACAAACAGCTTCATTTCCACAATAGGTATTGTCTGTATTAGACTTGATCATGTCCACTGGTAGACTGGTCCGAGCGACAAGACTACCAGTGGACATGATCAAGTCTAATACAGGCCATAACTATTATGGAAATGAAGCCTGGAGTTTAAATGTTGCAGTGCTCTACCACTGCACTCTCAGAAAAAAAAGGTGCTATCTAAAACCAAAATTAGTTCTTCAGCCCATACGAGAACCCTTTGAAGAAGGAAGTTTTTTTGTAGAAAAGTTTATCCATGCTTTTGTCACTTCTAGATTAGACTACCCGGATAAAGCACTAAATACATTTCAGTTAGTGCTAAATATGGCTGCTAGTGCTTTTCTATTTATACATTTCTGTGTTCTATTTTGTGATTCCGATCTTGTCTCGTCGCTGCAACTCCCCAACAGGCTCGGGAGAAGCGAAGGTCAAGTCATGCGTCCTCCAACACATGACCAAACCAAACCACACTTCTTAACACCCGCTCGCTTAACCCGGAAGCCAGCTGCACCGATGTGTCGGAGGAAACACCGTTCAACTGACGACCGAAGTCAGCCTGCAGGCGGCCGGCCCGCCACAAGGAGTCACTAGAGCGCAATGAGCCAAGTAAAGCCCCACCGGCCAAACCCATACATTATCGCGCTCTTTTTACCTCCTAAGAGGGACAAGACAGGGAGATCCTCTGTCAACCTTAATCTTCATTTTAAGTATGAACTGTTGACTGAATACAAGGTCTACAGATCGACCAGGAAGAACACAAATTAACAATGTATGTAGGCAATGTGATTCTGTACTTAACAAACATGCTTCAGTCAGTTTCCGCCACTACGGATGAAATAAATTGATAAAATATCGTATCTGGGTACAGACTAAATACAGGGAAATCAGAAGCAATGACTGTAGGTCAACAAATATCCCAAGACATCAAAACTAAGTTTAAACATAAATGGGATCAAAATAAACTGAAATACTTAGGGATTACCATCCCCCAAGATCTGACAAAACTACATCAGTATAACTTTGGAGCACTGGAAAACAAACTTAAACAGGACCTACAAAAATAGACATTAGTACCTTTAACAATAACAGGAAGAATTGAAACTATTAACATGAATGTTCTCTACCAATAACTGCAACTCCAAACAGTGGGAAAAACTCTTGAGTAAATTCATCTGGGGAGGAAGAAAAGCCGGTCTCAAACTTAAAACAATAAAACAACGTAAACAAGCAGGGTACTAGAGCTAGTTATATATAGACACCCAACTAAAATCCCTTATTGTATGGATGGCAATAACAGCTAAATTGAGATAGATGGAAATCCAACAAATGGAGAAGTACAACTATATTTATGAAGACTGTCAATAAACACACTAGGAAGATAGAAAATACCTGTATAAATAACACCATAACGGTCTGGACAAAGATCACCAAAATAAAAATAAAAGACATTCAAACAGACCTGATTAACCTGCGAGAAATTGTAATGGACGGTGACTTTAAGCCAAGTATGATACATTTAAATGATGGGCTGAAAAAAGACTGAGCAGGTATCATTAGATGTTCACAGACAAGGGGATAGATACATTTGACAATCTATTAAAAGGGACAACCTCCAGAACTCTCAGTTCTACAATTACTTACAAGTAAGACGTTATCAGACTAAAGCAGTGGGACCTAATAAAATGTTTAGTGATTTACATTCTTTAATTAGATATATAGCAAAGACATATAACAAGGTAAATGCCACATACATATAATTATCGAAGAAGAAACGAAGATGAGAATATTATAGCGGTAACTAATTGGGAAGATGAGCTGCAAATAGCAATAACCCAAGAGGATTGGGAGGACATACCAAGAAACACATCCAAGACAACCAACTCTCTACTCTGGAGGGAAAACTCTTGGAAAATTCAGTCAAGATTTTTTGTAACTCCTATAATACAATCAAAGTGCAACTGTAACATCACACCAAGCTGCTGGGTAACTGTGGGGAGAGCAGGGCTAACCACATCCACATACTATAGTCCTGCCCAGTCCTCAATCCTTTCTGGAACGAAGTATACCAAATATTGGATGATACGTTTGAACGCTCACTGTCTCCAGAACACATACTAAATCCAGAACACATACTCTTGGGGAGAACCTCTCATTCATAGGTCCTCCAATCCGATCGGTACCACTTCAGAATTCTGAGAATAACAGCACTTAAACAGATGACTATAAACTAGCTTAATTTCCTGGCATCACAAATAAGCAACAAGAAAGGGACAATCACTGAAATTTATAGTCTGGAAATTATCACTCATAGAATAAGAAACCAAAATAACTATTTGAGATACGATGGGAAAAAGTTACAAAAAAGGACAATATACTCTGAAATATTTATAGGCCCTAACAGGAGATAACATTTACATGTTTAAAATGGAGCGGTGTGGGTGGACGTGTGTGTGTGTGTCGGTGAATGTGTGTGTGCCGGAGTGAATGTGTGCATGTACAGTTGAAGTCGGAAGTTTACAAACACCTTAGCCAAATACATTTAAACTCAGTTTTTCACAATTCCTGACATTTAATCAGAGTAAGAATCCCCTGTCTTAGGTCAGTTAGGATCACCACCTTATTTTAAGAATGTGAAATGTCAGAATAATATTAGAGAGAATGATTTATTTCAGCTTTTATTTCTTTCATCACATTCTCAGTGGGTCAGAAGTTTACATACACTCAATTAGTATTTGGTAGCATTGCCTTTAAATTGTTTAACTTGGGTCAAACGTTTCGGGTAGCCTTCCACAAGCTTTCCACAATAAGTTGGGTGAATTTGGCCCATTTCTCCTGACAGAGCTGGTGTAATTGAGTCAGGTTTGTAGGCCGCCTTGCTAGCACATGCTTTTTCAGTTCTGCCCATAACTTTTCTATAGGATTGAGGTCAGGGCTTTGTGATGGCCACTCCAAAACCTTGACTTTGTTGTCCTTAAGCCATTTTGCCACAACTTTGAAAGTATGCTTGGGGTCATTGTCCATTTGGAAAACCTATTTGCGACCAAGCTTTAACTTCCTGACTGATGTCTTGAGATGTTGCTTCAATATATCCACATAATTTCCTGCCTCATGATGCCATCTATTTAGTGAAGTGCACCAGTCCCTCCTGCAGCAAAGCACCCCCACAACATGATGCTGCCACCCCCGTGCTTCACGGTTGGGATGGTGTTCTTCGGCTTGTAAGCGTCCCCCTTTTTCCTCCAAACATAACGATGGTCATTATGGCTAAACAGTTCTATTTGTGTTTCATCAGACCTGAGGACATTTCTCCAAAAAGTACGATCTTTGTCCCCACAAACCGTAGTCTGGCTTTTTTATGGCGGTTTTGGAGCAGTGGCTTCTTCCTTGCTGAGCGGACTTTCAGGTTATGCCGATGTAGGACTCGTTTTACTGTTGATATAAATACTTTTGTACCTGTTACCTCCAGCATCTTCACAAGGTCCTTTGCTGTTGTTCTGGGATTTATTTGCACTTTTTGCACCAAAGTACGTTCATCTCTAGGAGACAGAACGCGGCTCCTTCCTGAGCGGTATGAAGGCTGCGTGGTCCCATGGTGTTTCTACATGCGTACTATTGTTTGTACAGATGAACGTGGTTACCTTCAGGCGTTTGGAAATTGCTCCCAAGGATGAACCAGACTTGCGGAGGTCTCCAATTTATTTTCTTAGGTCTTGGCTGATTTCTTTTGATTTTCCCATGATGTCAAGCAAAGAGGCACTACGTTTGAAGGTAGGCCTTTAAATACATCCACGGGTACACCTCCAATTGACTCAAAGTATGTCAGTTAGCCTATCAGAATCTTCTAAAGCCATGACAAATTTCCTGGAATTTTCCAAGCAGTTTAAAGGCACAGTCAACTTAGTGTATGTAAACTTCTGACCCACTGGAATTGTGATACAGTGAATTATAAGTGAAATAATCTGTCTGTAAACAATTGTTGGAAAAATGACTTGTGTCATGCACAAAGTAGATGTCCTCACCGACTTGCCAAAACTATAGTTTGTTAGCAAGAAATTTGTGGAGTGGTTGAAAAACGAGTTTTAATGACTCCAACCTAAGTGTATGTAAACTTCCGACTTCAACTGTATGAGTTTTAAGAGTGAAAGTTTGTGTATATATGAGTGGGTGCGTGTCTGCGTGTGTGTTTGAGAAAAAGAAAGCGTTAATGTGTGTGTGTGTGTGTGTTTGTGTGCATGTGTGTGTCATGCACGCAAAGACGGTGAAAACACAATGCAGATAGGGATACCAGGACCCCAACACCACACATGATATATAACTAACTAATGCAGATAGAGATACCAGGACCCCAACACCACACATGATATATAACTAACTAATGCAGATAGAGATACCAGGACCCCAACACCACATGATATATAACTAACTAATGCAGATAGAGATACCAGGACCCCAACACCACATGATATATAACTAACTAATGCAGATAGAGATACCAGGACCCCAACACCACATGATATATAACTAACTAATGCAGATAGGGATACCAGGACCCCAACACCACACATGATATATAACTAACTAATGCAGATAGAGATACCAGGACCCCAACACCACACATGATATATAACTAACTAATGCAGATAGAGATACCAGGACCCCAACACCACACATGATATATAACTAACTAATGCAGATAGAGATACCAGGACCCCAACACCACACATGATGTATAACTAACTAATGCAGATAGAGATACCAGGACCCCAACACCACACATGATATATAACTAACTAATGCAGATAGAGATACCAGGACCCCAACACAACACATGATATATAACTAACTAATGCAGATAGAGGTACCAGGACCCCAACACCACATGATGTATTAACTAACTAATGCAGATAGAGATACCAGGACCCCAACACCACACATGATATATAACTAACTAATGCAGATAGAGATACCAGGACCCCAACACAACACATGATATATAACTAACTAATGCAGATAGAGGTACCAGGACCCCAACACCACACATGATATATAACTAACTAATGCAGATAGAGATACCAGGACCCCAACACCACACATGATATATAACTAACTAATGCAGATAGACATACCAGGACCCCAACACCACATGATGTATAACTAACTAATGCAGATAGAGATACCAGGACCCCAACACCACACATGATATATAACTAACTAATGCAGATAGAGATACCAGGACCCCAACACAACACATGATATATAACTAACTAATGCAGATAGAGGTACCAGGACCCCAACACCACATGATATATAACTAACTAATGCAGATAGAGATACCAGGACCCCAACACCACACATGATATATAACTAACTAATGCAGATAGAGGTACCAGGACCCCAACACCACACATGATATATAACTAACTAATGCAGATAGACATACCAGGACACCAACACCACACATGATATATAACTAACTAATGCAGATAGAGGTACCAGGACGCCAACACCACACATGATATATAACTAACTAATGCAGATAGAGATACCAGGACCCCAACACCACACATGATATATAACTAACTAATGCAGATAGAGATACCAGGACCCCAACACCACACATGATATATAACTAACTAATGCAGATAGACATACCAGGACCCCAACACCACACATGATATATAACTAACTAATGCAGATAGACATACCAGGACCCCAACACCACACATGATATATAACTAACTAATGCAGATAGAGGTACCAGGACCCCAACACCACACATGATATATAACTAACTAATGCAGATAGAGATACCAGGACCCCAACACCACACATGATGTATAACTAACTAATGCAGATAGAGATACCAGGACCCCAACACCACACATGATATATAACTAACTAATGCAGATAGAGATACCAGGACCCCAACACAACACATGATATATAACTAACTAATGCAGATAGAGGTACCAGGACCCCAACACCACATGATGTATAACTAACTAATGCAGATAGAGATACCAGGACCCCAACACCACACATGATATATAACTAACTAATGCAGATAGAGATACCAGGACCCCAACACAACACATGATATATAACTAACTAATGCAGATAGAGGTACCAGGACCCCAACACCACACATGATATATAACTAACTAATGCAGATAGAGATACCAGGACCCCAACACCACACATGATATATAACTAACTAATGCAGATAGACATACCAGGACCCCAACACCACATGATGTATAACTAACTAATGCAGATAGAGATACCAGGACCCCAACACCACACATGATATATAACTAACTAATGCAGATAGAGATACCAGGACCCCAACACAACACATGATATATAACTAACTAATGCAGATAGAGGTACCAGGACCCCAACACCACATGATATATAACTAACTAATGCAGATAGAGATACCAGGACCCCAACACCACACATGATATATAACTAACTAATGCAGATAGAGGTACCAGGACCCCAACACCACACATGATATATAACTAACTAATGCAGATAGACATACCAGGACCCCAACACCACACATGATATATAACTAACTAATGCAGATAGAGGTACCAGGACGCCAACACCACACATGATATATAACTAACTAATGCAGATAGAGATACCAGGACCCCAACACCACACATGATATATAACTAACTAATGCAGATAGAGATACCAGGACCCCAACACCACACATGATATATAACTAACTAATGCAGATAGACATACCAGGACCCCAACACCACACATGATATATAACTAACTAATACAGATAGACATACCAGGACCCCAACACCACACATGATATATAACTAACTAATGCAGATAGAGGTACCAGGACCCCAACACCACACATGATATATAACTAACTAATGCAGATAGAGATACCAGGACCCCAACACCACACATGATATATAACTAACTAATGCAGATAGAGATACCAGGACCCCAACACCACACATGATATATAACTAACTAATGCAGATAGAGATACCAGGACCCCAACACCACACATGATATATAACTAACTAATGCAGATAGAGATACCAGGACCCCAACACCACACATGATATATAACTAACTAATGCAGATAGACATACCAGGACCCCAACACCACATTATATATAACTAACTAATGCAGATAGAGATACCAGGACCCCAACACCACACATGATATATAACTAACTAATGCAGATAGAGATACCACGACCCCAACACCACACATGATATATAACTAACTAATGCAGATAGAGATACCACGACCCCAACACCACACATGATATATAACTAACTAATGCAGATAGAGGTACCAGGACGCCAACACCACATGATATATAACTAACTAATGCAGATAGAGATACCAGGACACCAACACCACACATGATATATAACTAACTAATGCAGATAGAGATACCAGGACCCCAACACCACATGATATATAACTAACTAATGCAGATAGAGATACCAGAACCCCAACACCACATGATATATAACTAACTAATGCAGATAGAGGTACCAGGACCCCAACACCACATGATATATAACTAACTAATGCAGATAGAGATACCAGGACCCCAACACCACACATGATATATAACTAACTAATGCAGATAGAGATACCAGGACCCCAACACCACATGATATATAACTAACTAATGCAGATAGAGATACCAGGACCCCAACACCACATGATATATAACTAACTAATGCAGATAGAGATACCAGGACCCCAACACCACACATGATATATAACTAACTAATGCAGATAGAGATACCAGGACCCCAACACCACACATGATATATAACTAACTAATGCAGATAGAGATACCAGGACCCCAACACCACATGATATATAACTAACTAATGCAGATAGAGATACCAGGACCCCAACACCACATGATATATAACTAACTAATGCAGATAGAGGTACCAGGACCCCAACACCACACATGATATATAACTAACTAATGCATATAGAGGTACCAGGACCCCAACACCACACATGATATATAACTAACTAATGCAGATAGAGATACCAGGACCCCAACACCACATGATATATAACTAACTAATGCAGATAGAGGTACCAGGACCCAACACCACACATGATATATAACTAATTAATGCAGATAGAGATACCAGGACCCCAACACCACATGATATATAACTAACTAATGCAGATAGAGGTACCAGGACCCCAACACCACACATGATATATAACTAACTAATGCAGATAGAGATACCAGGACCCCAACACCACACATGATGTATAACTAACTAATGCAGATAGAGATACCACGACCCCAACACCACACATGATATATAACTAACTAATGCAGATAGAGATACCACGACCCCAACACCACACATGATATATAACTAACTAATGCAGATAGAGGTACCAGGACGCCAACACCACATGATATATAACTAACTAATGCAGATAGAGATACCAGGACCCCAACACCACACATGATATATAACTAACTAATGCAGATAGAGATACCAGGACCCCAACACCACACATGATATATAACTAACTAATGCAGATAGACATACCAGGACCCCAACACCACATGATATATAACTAACTAATGCAGATAGAGATACCAGGACCCAAACACCACACATGATATATAACTAACTAATGCAGATAGAGATACCAGGACCCCAACACAACACATGATATATAACTAACTAATGCAGATAGAGGTACCAGGACCCCAACACCACATGATATATAACTAACTAATGCAGATAGAGATACCAGGACCCCAACACCACACATGATATATAACTAACTAATGCAGATAGAGGTACCAGGACCCCAACACCACACATGATATATAACTAACTAATGCAGATAGAGATACCAGGACCCCAACACCACACATGATATATAACTAACTAATGCAGATAGACATACCAGGACCCCAACACCACATGATGTATAACTAACTAATGCAGATAGAGATACCAGGACCCCAACACCACACATGATATATAACTAACTAATGCAGATAGAGATACCAGGACCCCCAACACAACACATGATATATAACTAACTAATGCAGATAGAGGTACCAGGACCCCAACACCACATGATATATAACTAACTAATGCAGATAGAGATACCAGGACCCCAACACACACATGATATAATAACTAACTAATGCAGATAGAGGTACCAGGACCCCAACACCACATGATGTATTAACTAAACTAATGCAGATAGAGATACCAGGACCCCAACACCACACATGATATATAACTAACTAATGCAGATAGAGATACCAGGACCCCAACACAACACATGATATATAACTAAACTAATGCAGATAGAGGTACCAGGACCCCAACACCACACATGATATATAACTAACTAATGCAGATAGAGATACCAGGACCCCAACACCACACATGAGATATAACTAACTAATGCAGATAGACATCCAGGACCCCAACACCACCACATGATATATAACTAACTAATGCAGATAGAGGTACCAGGACGCCAACACCACACATGATATATAACTAACTAATGCAGATAGAGATACCAGGACCCCAACACCACACATGATATATAACTAACTAATGCAGATAGAGATACCAGGACCCCAACACCACACATGATATATAACTAACTAATGCAGATAGACATACCAGGACCCCAACACCACACATGATATATAACTAACTAATGCAGATAGACATACCAGGACCCCAACACCACACATGATATATACTAACTAATGCAGATAGAGGTACCAGGACCCCAACACCACACATGATATATAACTAACTAATGCAGATAGAGATACCAGGACCCCAACACCACACATGATGTATAACTAACTAATGCAGATAGAGATACCAGGACCCCAACACCACACATGATATATAACTAACTAATGCAGATAGAGATACCAGGACCCCAACACAACACATGATATATAACTAACTAATGCAGATAGAGGTACCAGGACCCCAACACCACATGATGTATAAACTAACTAATGCAGATAGAGATACCAGGACCCCAACACCACACATGATATATAACTAACTAATGCAGATAGAGATACCAGGACCCCACACAACACATGATATATAACTACTAATGCAGATAGAGGTACCAGGACCCCAACACCACACATGATATATAACTAACTAATGCAGATAGAGATACCAGGACCCCAACACCACACATGATATATAACTAACTAATGCAGATAGACATACCAGGACCCCAACACCACATGATGTATAACTAACTAATGCAGATAGAGATACAGGACCCCAACACCACACATGATATATAACTAACTAATGCAGATAGAGATACCAGGACCCCAACAACAACATATATATAACTAACTAATGCAGATAGAGTACCAGACCCCAACACCACATGATATATAACTAACTAATGCAGATAGAAGATACCAGGACCCCAACACCACACATGATATATAACTAACTAATGCAGATAGAGGTACCAGGACCCCAACACCACACATGATATATAAACTAACTAATGCAGATAGACATACCAGGACCCCAACACCACACATGATATATAACTAACTAATGCAGATAGAGGTACCAGGACGCCAACACCACACATGATATATAACTAACTAATGCAGATAGAGTACCAGGACCCCAACACCACACATGATATATAACTAACTAATGCAGATAGAGATACCAGGACCCCAACACCACACATGATATATAACTAACTAATGCAGATAGACATACAGGACCCCAACACCACACATGATATATACTAACTAATGCAGATAGACATACCAGGACCCCAACACCACACATGATATATAACTAACTAATGCAGATAGAGGTACCAGGACCCCAACACCACACATGATATATAACTAACTAATGCAGATAGAGATACCAGGACCCCAACACCACACATGATATATAACTAACTAATGCAGATAGAGATACCAGGACCCCAACACCACACCTGATATATTAACTAACTAATGCAGATAGAGATACCACGACCCCAACACCACACATGATATATAACTAACTAATGCAGATAGAGGTACCAGGACGCCAACACCACATGATATATAACTAACTAATGCAGATAGAGATACCAGGACACCAACACCACACATGATATATACTAACTAATGCAGATAGAGATACCAGGACCCAACACCACATGATATATAACTAACTAATGCAGATAGAGATACCAGAACCCCAACACCACATTATATAACTAACTAATGCAGATAGATGTACCAGGACCCCAACACCACAGATATATAACTAACTAATGCAGATAGAGATACCAGGACCCCAACACCACACATGATATATAACTAACTAATGCAGATAGAGATACCAGGACCCAACACACATGATATATAATAACTAATGCAGATAGAGATACCAGGACCCCCAACACCACATGATATATAACTAACTAATGCAGATAGAGATACCAGCCCGATAAAAGCCTCATCTCGAGATGGCTTGTCATCCCATGCCCGGTAGACCACCCTCGACCCCCTGTATCCCACCCTCGACCCCTGTATCCCATAGCCCTGAACCGACTGGGATCCATTCTTTGAAAAGAGCATACAGTGCCATTTACCGAATTGAAGAAGATCAATTACCATATGCATTTCCATTGCCCTCACCTCGATTTGTATTATATATATCTGTGGATCATCCTCTATTGTCCCTAACATCTTTTACTTCTTCCTTCGCAACAGTTGTGGGATACACACATACACCCACACACACTCAGCCCTTACCCCACACAACATAAGCTCACTTTCTCAACAATTGCACCATCCCAGAGCCCAACTCAAGATGGGTCATGATTTACAAATGCACTTGCAGTTGCAGCTGCATGAGAAGGCCTGCAAGACCGCACAAAAAATTAGCAAAAATTGAGAGATTTATTTACCATTGTCATATCCTAGATAATGGAGGTCAAATGTACACCTTATTCCTGAAACACCCACAATACGGCCACCCGTCATGACCATGTCCCCACGCATCTCCATGCAGTCCGACTTTGATTTTGTGCCGCCAGGGCCACAATAATATACCCCTCTCTGAATGTCCGAGTGGACCCCTCCCCATGGGTTACTGCAGCTAGTGTTGCCAGCACTGCCACTGCCTGGGTGGGGGCACCCCACCGGAATCCCCACCGGCTAGGTACAAGGTCGTCAAGGTTCTCATTAGCAGCTTTGAGAATTTCCTTGTATATTATGCTCTCCCTTTATGGGGCTTTGGCTTTGCAGGACCAACCCTGCCAAGCAGGCTCAGAATCTTGAGGGGCAGTGCTGCTCTTGGTCTCTGACCTCATTTTAGTGCATACAGACCGCTTACAGCGGGCACATAAAACAGTTAGGGACTTCTCCTTAGATCTGGGTCATTCAGGTGGGTGCTAGGGTATAGTGCATGGACCGTACCATTAAAATAGGATAATAAATAATTAGATATAATTTATAAAAAAATAATAAAAAATGTAGTTCTCCATGATAGGACAATAAATAAATAAGACGATAATTCATTATAAAAGTATATCCATCATCTGAACAACATTGAAAGCCCTCTCATACCCGGTCACAGCAATACATTGGCTCTGGGATATGCAACCATTTCATTACTCACTCACTCAACTTTCAAACATAACAAATAAAATAAAAAATAAACACAAACCATACCACCACACATACTGTGCCTCTGTTTACTTGTTTTTATCTTCACTATGTTGAATTAGTGCTTGTGTGTTCAATTAGTTATATGTGAAGATTTATAGAAAAGCTAATATTTTTTATTGTATTGTACAATCAGGAACCGGGCTTGAATTGTGTTTATTTCCCTCGTCTATGAGAACTTTGTAATTTTTAAAATAACCTGGAGTAGTCTTGTGTCTCTGAACAACTGGTTATCAATATATAGTTATCAACGACGAGAGCTACTCGTTTCGCTTTTAACTATTCTTTGAAAATTGGATACAGAACTTTGCGCCGTTCTGCAATTTCCTTCGGAAACTGATCATTCATGCCAATTTTGGTCCCAGCAAGTCTTTTACCCAGGCTTTTAACCATTATTTTATCTTTAAATGAAGCAAATTTGGCAACGATTGGGCGTTCGTACCTCTGGCCTCTCTGTCCGAAGCGGTGAACGCGTTCAAGTTGGATTTTGTCGATAACTTCGCGTGGAATCTGAAGCGTGTAAGGAGGAACTCTCTAACTATAGATTCAGGAACTTCTCCTTCTTTTTCTTGGATACCTGTAAGTACCAAATTCTCTCTCATGGATCTAGTTTGTATGTCCAGTAAGGTTTCCTTCAGAACGGTGTTCTCCTTTTTAATTCCATTCATTTCGGTTTCAATCTTATTGACTGTCCTTTTAGCGCGTGTGTTTGCTCTCTCAATGTCGCAGCTTTTTCATCACTCATCTCTAGGCTGCCTTCAACTCTTTTTATCCTTACTAACTAATTCAAGTATAACCAGTTTGTCATTTATTGATTTTAACAGATCGGTTTCGACCTTTACCATTCCCGGTGGTGAGAATATTAAATCATCAGTGTCTGTAGAAGAGTCACGTTTTCGTTTTGTAATCGGTTCCCCTGTCTTACTCTCCGTCATGTTTGGTTGTTGCCTGTTTGTAATATTTGTCGATAAATGTCTCTAGTTTTAGGATTTGTTTTTGTGTTATTGTCCAGATTGAAGGTTATCACTCACCAGATTAAGTAGTGCTAATTTTTAGTCTAATTTAGCAGATATTTCGAATATTATGTTTTATCTTGAGGTGCTCTACATAAATCCTTCAGTCCGCCATTACCCTTACGTTACCTTTACGTCATACGTCAGATGAGGTACTTGGTAGATGAGGGAGTTGGTAGATAAGGTAGTTGGTAGAGAGGTAGTTGGTGGATGAGGTAGTGGTAGATGAAGTAGATGAGGTAGTGGTAGTGAGTAGTAGATGAGGTAGATGAGGTAGTTGGTGAGGAGGTAGATGAGGTAGTTGGTAGATGAGGTAGATGGTAGATGGTAGATGAGGTAGATGAGGTAGATGAGGTAGATGGTAGTTGGTAGATGAGGTAGTTGGTAGATGAGGTAGATGAGGTAGTTGGTATTTGAGGTAGATGAGGTAGGTGAGTAGTTGGTAGATGAGGTAGTTGGTAGATGAGGTAGATGGGGTAGATGTAGGTAGTTGGTAGATGAGGTAGATGAGGAGTGGTAGATGGTAGTGAGGTAGTTGGTAGATGAGGTAGATGAGGTAGTTGGTAGATGAGGTAGTTGGTAGATGAGGTAGTTGGTAGATGAGGTAGATGGTAGATGAGGTATGAGGTAGTTGGTAGATGAGTAGATGAGGTATTGAGTAGATGAGGTAGATGAGGTAGTTGGTAGATGAGGTAGTTGGTAGATGAGGTAGATGAGGTAGATGGTAGATGAGGTAGATGAGGTAGTGGTAGATGGAGGTAGTTGGTAGATGAGGTAGATGAGGTAGATGGTAGATGGTAGATGTGTAGATGAGGTAGATGAGGTAGCTGAGTAAGGCCAGCAGAGAGATGGCAAAGAGAGTGCTGAGGAAGTGTTTCCTAATATCCCTCCTTGCTTGCTATTAAAAGCCCATCACTGATTTGACATTGACTAAAGTACTAGATTACCAAAACTACTGGATCAGTGATCACCTTGAAAAAAGACAGCTCCTAGACACTTTACTGTTGCCTACTATTCCAGCTCTCTCACACTTGTCTGGATACCCTTTCACACTTATCTCTTCTATCCGTGTCCACTCTCACCTCCTCTCTGCTCCTCTCATCTCCTCTCTGTTTCTCTCTGCTCCTCTCACCCCTCTTGCTCCTATCTGCTCCTCTCTGCTCCTCTCACCCCTCTCTGCTCCTCTCACCTCCTCTTCCATCTCCTCTCACCCCTCTCTATTTCTCTCTGCTGCTCTCACCCCCTCTGCTCCTCTCACCTCTCTCACCTCCTCTCAGCTCCTCACTGTTTCTCTCTGCCCTTCGCTGCTCCTCTTACCTCCTATCTGCTCATCTCTGCTCCTCTCATCTCCTCTCACCCCTCTCTGCTCCTCTCTGCCCCTCTCTGCACCTCTCATCTCCTCTCTGCTCCTCTCTGCTCCTCTCACCTCCTCTCTGCTCCTCTTCCTCTGTTCCTCTCTGTTCCTCTCACCCTCTCTGCCCCACTCTGCTCCTCTCTGTTCCTCTCTGCTCCTCTCACCCCACTCTGCTCCTCTCTGCTCCTCTCGTTCCTCTCACCCCTCTCTGCTCCTCTCACCCCTCTCTGTCCTCTCTGTTCCCTAACCCCTCTCTGCTCCCCTCTGTTCCTCTCGCCCTATCTTTTCCTCTGTTCCTCTCTGTTCCTCTCACCCCTCTCTGCCCCACTCTGCTCCTCTCTGTTCCTCTCAGCTCTTATCACCCCTCTCTGCTCCTCTCTGCTCCTCTCACCTCTCTGCTCCCCTCTGTTCCTCTCACCTCTGCTCCTCTCTGCTCCTCTAACCCCTCTCTGCTCCTATCTGCTCCCCTCTGCTCTCTAACCCCTCTCTGCTCTATCTGCTCCTCTTGGTCTTCTCACCCTTCTCATCTCCTTTCTGCCGTGGTCTGAAGGGCCTCCTCTCAGGGAGCACTGCAGCCTGTTCCATCTTAAAGCCACATGTCATAACGGCCCCCCGCCTCTCAGCGGTTCAGAACAGAGCCCCCCACACACACAGACCTGGCCCACCAAGCACAAACACACACAGACCTGCGTGTGTGTGTGTGTGTGCCTGCGCGTGTGCAAGTGAGTGAGTGAGTAAATGAAAATATGTGTGGGTAAACCAATTCAAAATGCAACAAAGAAAATGACAGTCAATGTTTCAATGAATACTGCATACACATCTTGAGCTTTTACCATCAAAAGCTCTTTAAATTGGCTTTGATAGTCCTATCCCTCTGTGAAATAAAATGACAACCTTTTTATGAGCAAATATCAAACAGCCATTCGCAAAGCCCTGCGGGAAACACTGTATCACAGCAGTATAAATTCCACACTATGATTTTCTCACTTGTTTAATGACACTAATGTGAATTCCTCATTCTCACTCATTATAATCCTCCACAATATATTGCCACCGATGGCTGGGGTTTTCTAGTGACAATTCTGGAGAGCTAGGAGTTCCGCAGGCAGTGAGACTCTTTTCTTTTTATTCAGTAAATGATTCATTAACATAAAACGAATAAACTAATATGATGTCACAATCCACTCTAACAACATTAAAACAGCTAAACGTACCCATTGGGTATTATTAACACAATAAATCTGTAATCAATCACCTGTGTTTTTTTTTTCTCTGTGCATAAAAATAACTCATAGATGGTTGGCTGTGGTTGTAAGGGGACGGTCGGAGAGGGAAGGGAGGGGGTCTCAGCTGTAGGGAGAGGGGAGGGAGGGGAGGGAGGGGGTCTAGCTGTAGGGAGAGGGAGGGAGGGGAGGGAGGGGAGGGAGGGGGTCTCAGCTGTAGGGAGAGGGGAGGGAGGGGAGGGAGGGGGTCTCAGTGTAGGGAGAGGGGAGGGAGGGGAGGGAGGGAGGGAGGGGGTCTCAGCGGAGGGAGGGGAGGGAGGGGGTCTCAGTCGTAGGGAGAGGGAGGGAGGGGGGGAGGGGGTCTCAGCTGTAGGGAGAGGGAGGGAGGGGAGGGAGGGAGGGAGGGGGTCTCAGCTGTAGGGAGAGGGGAGGGAGGGGAGGAGGGAGGGGGTCTCAGCTGTAGGAGAGGGGAGGGAGGGGAGGGAGGGGGGGTTCAGCTGTAGGGAGAGGGGAGGGAGGGGGTCTCAGGTAGGGAGAGGGGAGGGAGGGGTCTCGCTGTAGGGAGAGGGGGGGAGGGGTCTCAGCTGTAGGGAGAGGGAAGGGAGGGGGGAGGGAGGGAGGGGGTCTCAGCTGTAGGGAGAGGGGAGGGAGGGAGGGAGGGGGTCTCAGCTGTAGGGAGAGGGGAGGGAGGGGGTCTCAGCTGTAGGGAGAGGGAAGGGAGGGGGTCTCAGTCGTACGGAGAGAGAAGGAGGGGTTCTCAGTCGTACGGAGAGGGGAGGGAGGGGTCTCAGTCGAGGGAGCGGGAAGCGAGGGGGTCTCAGTCGTACGGAGAGGGGAGGGAGGGGGTCTCAGTCGTAGGGAGCGGGAAGCGAGGGGGTCTCAGTCGTATGGAGAGGGGAGGGAGGGGGTCTCAGTCGTATGGAGAAGGGAGGGGGGGGTCTCAGTCGTAGGGAGCGGGGAGGGAGGGGGGTCTCAGTCGTATGGAGAGGGGAGGGAGGGGGTCTCAGTTGTATGGAGAGGGGAGGGAGGGGGTCTCAGTCGTATGGAGAGGGTCTCGGTCTACGGAGAAGGGAGGGGGGGGGGGGGTTCTCAGTCGTACGGAGAGGGGAGGGAGGGGTCTCAGTTGTAGGGAGAGGGGAGGGAGGGGAGAGGGGGTCTCAGTCGTAGGGAGAGGGGATGGAGGGGGTCTCAGTCGTAGGAAGAGGGGAGGGAGGGGGTCTCAGTCGTAGGGAGGGGGGAGGGAGGGGGTCTCAGTCGTAGGGAGAGGGGATGGAGGGGGTCTTAGTCGTAGGAAGAGGGGAGGGAGGGGGTCTCAGTCGTAGGGAGGGAGGAGGGAGGGGGTCTCAGTGTACGGAGAGGGGGGTCTCAGTCATAGGGAGAGGGGAGGGAGGGGGTCTCAGTCGTAGGGAGAGGGGAGGGAGAGGGTCTCAGTCGTAGGGAGAGGGGAGGGAGGGGGTCTCAGTCGTAGGGAGAGTGCATGGAGGGTGTCTCAGTCGTGAGGGGAGGGAGGGGGTCTCAGTCATAGGGAGAGGGCAGGGAGTGCAGAGGGCAGGGGGTCTCAGTCATAGGGAGAGGGCAGGGAGTGCAGAGGGCAGGGGGTCTCAGGCACAACTCTGGACCTCTGGAGCGCCAACCTACTACCGGCCCGCCTCCCTGAGGTTCCATCGCAGTCTCCTCTAATTAAGGTAAATCTGCTCTGATCTATGCCCGTCTCTCAGGGAGACGCCATGGCAACCGCAACACAACCCAGCAGACAATTAAGGGGTGGAGCTCATGGAGCTGGTGCAGGTGGTGCTGACTGGTGGATGATAATATCACAGGCCTACATCATCACACCCATGATCAACGTGACATACTAATTAAAGATTAACAGAAAAATCAATGACCAACACAGAGCAGACCATACGCAACACACAGATCCGTGAATTCACAGATGGGCAAGATGCAACAACAACAGGAAATCAGATATGGTAATCAGACATGTTAAGCAGTAGCCTAACAGATTAGATAGCATTCACGTAATCAGCACAATCAATAGCTTCGTTCACGTAATATGTGAACAAATAATAAGACAGACTCAATCAACACAGACTAACATCCGCCCTAAACAGAGCACGTTGTGTTTGTCCTAAAGGAGAAGTCTTATTTACCGACCACCTGCTGTTCCTCCAGGTAAATGACCACCTGCTGTTCCTCCAGGTAAATGACCATCTGCTGTTCCTCCAGTTAAATGACCACCTGCTGTTCCTCCAGTTAATGATCACCTGCTGTTCCTCAGGTAAATGACCACCTGCTTTCCTCCAGTTAAATGACCACCGCTGTTCCTCCAGTTAAAGACCATCGCTGTTCCTCCAGTTAAATGACCACCTGCTGTTCCTCCAGTTAAAGACCACCTGCTGTTCCTCCAGTTAAATGACCACTGCTGTTCCTCAGGTAATGACCATCTGCTGTTCCCCAGTTAAATGACCACCGCTGTCCTCCAGTAAATGACCACCTGCTGTTTCCTCAGTTAAATGACCACCTGCTGTTCCTCCAGGTAAATGACCATCTGCTGTTCCTCCAGTTAAATGACCACCTGCTGTTCCTCCAGGTAAATGACCATCTGCTGTTCCTCCAGTTAAATGACCACCTGCTGTTCCTCCAGTTAAATGATCACCTGCTGTTCCTCCAGTTAACCGACCATCTGCTGTTCCTTCAGTTAACTGACCACCTGCTGTTCCTCCAGGTAACCGACCACCTGCTGTTCCTCCAGTAAAATGACCGCCTGCTGTTCCTCTAGTTAAATGACCACCTGCTGTTCCTCCAGTTAAATGATCACCTGCTGTTCCTCCAGTTAACCGACCATCTGCTGTTCCTTCAGTTAAATGACCACCTGCTGT
>NC_052322.1:43757767-43910812 GCF_016432855.1 Salvelinus namaycush
TCCTCCAGTAAAATGACCGCCTGCTGTTCCTCCAGTTAAATGACCACCTGCTGTTCCTCCAGGTAACCGACCACCTGCTGTTCCTCCAGTAAAATGACCGCCTGCTGTTCCTCTAGTTAAATGACCACCTGCTGTTCCTCTAGTTAAATTACCATGTTACGCCCACCTCTTGGAGGAGAGAACGCAACACCCTGCTACACTCAACTCCCCGTGGAGTGAAAAAGGTATGGGATTGCAGGTGCGGGTAAGGATGACTGAGACAGAGAATTTGACCGTTAACAGGGAACTTATTTCCTTCACACGGTAATTTGGGGAAAAGGGGCTGGACGGAACCAAAGCAAAGAAAGTTAAAGTTAAAGAGTCCCCTCTCCTACCTTACCTACCTACCCACTACTTACCTATTGTAGCACCATCTGGCGCGCTAACCAAAATACAGGGGATGGTTCGCCCAGGTCTTACCTAGTGTGCATATACATAGTAAATACTATGGGTATATGTATACCCGCAGGCCTCTTGACTAAGCACTCCCTAGGTGCCTTCCCCTTCCCTCCTGGGAACAAAAAACAGAATAATACAAACTTAAGTAAACAATTTCAATAATCAAAAACACTGAGTCCTATTGGCCCACACATACCTCAGAAGTAGCGGCTACGAAATACTTAACAAAACTGTCTCTGAGCAACAACCAACACAGGACATACCAATAAGCTCTCTCTGAGCAACAAAGGAACTCTGCCTTTTAAAGCTGCAGCAAGAGTCGGTATTTGCCGACAGCTGTATCCCCTAACGAAAGGGCAGGATCAGTGCTCCATTCTGCACTGGGGCCGACCAATCAGCTGCTTTGGAGTTCAGGAAGCCATTTCCTTTAATATACACAAACACATACAAACCCACAACAACACAGAAACTGGGGAACGTAACAGACCACCTGCTGTTCCTCCAGTTAAATGACCACCTGCTGTTCCTCCAGTTAAATGACCACCTGCTGTTCCTCCAGGTAACCGACCACCTGCTATTCCTCCAGTTAAATGACCACCTGCTGTTCCTCCAGTTAAATGACCACCTGCTGTTCCTCCAGGTAACCGACCACCTGCTATTCCTCCAGATAACCGACCACCTGCTGTTCCTCCAGGTAACCAACCACCTGCTGTTCCTCCAGGTAACCGACCACCTGCTGTTCCTCCAGGTAACCGACCACCTGCTGTTCCTTCAGTTAAATGACCGCCTGCTGTTCCTCCAGGTAACTGACCACCTGCTGTTCCTCCGGGTAACCGACCACCTGCTGTTCCTCCAGTTAAATGACCACCTGCTATTCCTCCAAGTAACCGACCACCTGCTGTTCCTTCAGTTAAATGACCACCTGCTGTTCCTCCAGGTAACTGACCACCTGCTGTTCCTCCGGGTAACCGACCACTTGCTGTTCCTCCAGTTTAATGACCACCTGCTGTTCCTCCAGGTAACCGACCACCTGCTGTTCCTCCAGTTAAATGACCACCTGCTGTTCCTCCAGGTAACTGACCACCTGCTATTCCTCCAGGTAACTGACCACCTGCTGTTCCTCCAGGTAACTGACCACCTGCTGTTCCTCCAGGTAACTGACCACCTGCTGTTCCTCCAGGTAACTGACCACCTGCTGTTCCTCCAGGTAACTGACCACCTGCTGTTCCTCCAGGTAACCGACCACATGCTGTTCCTCCAGGTAACCGACCACCTGCTGTTCCTCCAGGTAACCGACCACCTGCTGTTCCTCCAGTTAAATCACCACCTGCTGTTCCTCCAGTTAAATCACCACCTGCTGTTCCTCCAGTTAACCGACCACCTGCTGATCCTCCAGGTAACCGACCACCTGCTGTTCCTCCAGTTAAATGACCACCTGCTGTTCCTCCAGTTAAATCACCACCTGCTGTTCCTCCAGGTAACTGACCACCTGCTGTTCCTCCAGTTAACCGACCACCTGCTGTTCCTCCAGTTAAATCACCACCTGCTGTTCCTCCAGTTAAATGATCACCTGCTGTTCCTCCAGGTAACTGACCACCTGCTGTTCCTCCAGTTAAATGATCACCTGCTGTTCCTCCAGTTAAATGATCACCTGCTGTTCCTCCAGTTAACCGACCACCTGCTGTTCCTCCAGTTAAATCACCACCTGCTGTTCCTCCAGTTAAATGACCACCTGCTGTTCCTCCAGTTAAATGACCACCTGCTGTTCCTCCAGTTAAATCACCACCTGCTGTTCCTCCAGTTAACCGACCACCTGCTGTTCCTCCCGCTCTTCCTGCAGCAGCTCATCTCCTATCAGAGGAACACACCACACTCTTCCTCTCACATCCTCGCTCTCTGCCTCCACACACAAACACACACACACACACACACACACACACACACACACACACACACACACACACACACACACACACACACACACACACACACACACACACACACACACACACACACACACACATGTTTGAAGTTTGGGCATTGTGTGAACACAGAGGCCACAGTTGTCACACACACTGCCTTTTGCACACTGTCACACTCAGGGCTTCCTGCCAATCCTTTCCTCAGGGTCACGGGGCTGACAGCACAGCCACGGAACAGAAGACCGGATCAAACACTCAGGGAGATTTAAGGACTTAGAGAGGAGGACAGACACACAGGGGAGAGATTGAAGGTACGTTCAAAGAGAGGAGATAGCGAGAAAAGAGTTGAGTTGGAGAGACTACAAAAGGAAGGTGGTATAGATAGTGTAGATGACAGGCGAGAACCTAAACACACTAAAGAAGTTAGAAAGTTACTGAAGTACACGCTACCTTCTATGATGTTTAGTGAGAGTTACAGAGAACTGCACATAAAAGGGTACATATTGCAATATACTATATCTAGAGAGATAGCGAAAGATCCTTAGAGAGAGTTAGGTGAGGAAGACTGACAGGGCTGTAGAGAGTTATAATGAGGTAGAAAGAGGAGGTGTGGTATTCAGTGTGTGTTTGACTGAGAGTGAGACAGCACATACTGTGTCAATGAGAGTCTGAAAACAGGTCGTGAGAAAGTGAATGGTTGGATTAGCACCAGAGAACACAGACAGTCACTACACATTACAATGGCCCCTACAGTATATAGAATCCATCGATTACTCTGTTAAATCCATATTTTGTAAAGGTCCTTGTCGATGAAATGGATCAGGTAAGATTAGCAAAGCAAAGAAAACACTCCGTAGTGTACAGACAGACACAAACACACTGACGTCTATCTTAGACAACGAGTCCAACCATGTCGAGATGAGATACAAAGGGGAATGACGGGGTGAGGAGAGAGGTATTTACTGGGTGACTTTGTAGAGGGTTTTCAGGGACACTTCTAGCTTTGATATCATGACATGTCATCTACAGAGGGCAACACTGTAAACATCTTACTTACACCCCCTCTACAGGATGTCGACTAGTCTAGAACAGCCTTCATTCTCGCCTGTTTGATCTGTTATACAAGAATCTACATTATAGTAGCTCATAGTTTTGGTTAAAAGTAAAACTAAACGTTGCTCTCTTTATCTCTACACCTGCATTGCTTGCTGTTTGGGGTTTTAGGCTGGGTTTCTGTACAGCACTTTGATAATATCAGCTGACGTAAGAAGGGCTATATAAATCAATTTGATTTGATTTGATTTTGATTCCTCCACCCCCCCTTCTCAATGTCTTTCTCTCCATCGCTCTGATTGGTCCTCAGATGTACAGTCTTTGTTATGCTGGATGAAAGATAACGAGGGGGCTGCATAAACAAACCCATGGTGACGTTCTATATTTAATGATCTGTCTCCCGTTAGAACCATTCAATTAGAAGGCAGAAGCCTCACAGTCACTCGATTCAATTTCACAGTGACCTTTCCTCACCCCTTCCTGTCAACCGAGTGCACATTGCAATCACTAGGCCTCCACTGGCATTTCAATGCCTGACTGTCTGAGGGAAATAATTCATCAAATAATATCACAATTAACTACGGTTAACACTGAGCCCACCAGGGAGTCCCTCCCTGGAAATGACAGAGGCGCTTATGTGAGAGAGAATTGACGTCTGTGAATTAAACTGTAATAATAATGGTAACCACAAGGGAAACTAGATTTAGTGGCATGAAATCGAACTGATATGACAGTCAGAAATGCCTTGGAAATCTTTCTTCTGTTTCTATCTGTCCTCTGTACCTCTGCTGTTAAGTATGAATCACAGTGATAGGGTACAGTGAATTGTAACGATCTTCGTCTGGAGAAAGAGAGGAGGACCAAAGCGCAGCGTGGTAAGTGTTCATGATGAATTTTAATAGAACAAAACTGAACACTGAAAATACAAAAACAATAAAGAGAACGAACTAAACCGAAACAGTTCCGTGTGGAACACACAGACACGGAAGACAACCACCCACCAAACACAACAGAAAACAGGCTACCTAAATATGGTTCCCAATCAGAGACAATGACTAACACCTGCCTCTGATTGAGAACCATATCAGGCCAAATGAAAAACACAACATAGAAACACAAAACATAGATAACCCACCCAACTCACGCCCTGACCATACTAAAAAAGAAAATACAAAAGAACTAAGGTCAGAACGTGACATGAATGTCCTCTGTCCCTATGCTGTTAAGTATGAGTCACAGTGATATGGTATAGTGAATGTCCTCTGTCCCTCTGCTGTTAAGTATGAATCACAGTGATAGGGTATAGTGCATGTCCTCTCTCCCTCTGCTGTTAAGTATGAATCACAGTGATAGGGTATAGTGAATGTCCTCTGTCCCTCTGCTGTTAAGTATGAATCACAGTGATAGGGTATAGTGAATGTCCTCTGTCCCTCTGCTGTTAAGTATGAATCACAGTGATATGGTATAGTGAATGTCCTCTGTCCCTCTGCTGTTAAGTATGAATCACAGTGATAGGGTATAGTGAATGTCCTCTGTCCCTCTGCTGTTAAGTATGAATCACAGTGATAGGGTATAGTGAATGTCCTCTGTCCCTCTGCTGTTAAGTATGAATCACAGTGATAGGGTATAGTGAATGTCCTCTGTCCCTCTGCTGTTAAGTATGAATCACAGTGATAGGGTATAGTGAATGTCCTCTGTCCCTCTGCTGTTAAGTATGAATCACAGTGATAGGGTATAGTGAATGTCCTCTCTCCCTCTGCTGTTAAGTATGAATCACAGTGATATGGTATAGTGCATGTCCTCTGTCCCTCTGCTGTTAAGTATGAATCACAGTGATAGGGTATAGTGAATGTCCTCTGTCCCTCTGCTGTTAAGTATGAATCACAGTGATAGGGTATAGTGAATGTCCTCTGTCCCTCTGCTGTTAAGTATGAATCACAGTGATAGGGTATAGTGAATGTCCTCTGTCCCTCTGCTGTTAAGTATGAATCACAGTGATAGGGTATAGTGAATGTCCTCTGTCCCTATGCTGTTAAGTATGAATCACAGTGATAGGGTATAGTGAATGTCCTCTGTCCCTCTGCTGTAAAGTATGAATCACAGTGATAGGGTATAGTGAATGTCCTCTGTCCCTCTGCTGTTAAGTATGAATCACAGTGATAGGGTATAGTGAATGTCCTCTGTCCCTATGCTGTTAAGTATGAATCACAGTGATAGGGTATAGTGAATGTCCTCTGTCCCTCTGCTGTAAAGTATGAATCACAGTGATATGGTATAGTGAATGTCCTCTGTCCCTCTGCTGTTAAGTATGAATCACAGTGATAGGGTATAGTGAATGTCCTCTGTCCCTCTGCTGTTAAGTATGAATCACAGTGATAGGGTATAGCGAATGTCCTCTGTCCCTCTGCTGTTAAGTATGATTCACAGTGATAGGGTATAGTGAATGTCCTCTGTCCCTCTGCTGTTAAGTATGAATCACAGTGATAGGGTATAGTGAATGTCCTCTGTCCATCTGCTGTTAAGTATGAATCACAGTGATAGGGTATAGTGAATGTCCTCTGTCCCTCTGCTGTTAAGTATGAATCACAGTGATAGGGTATAGTGAATGTCCTCTGTCCCTCTGCTGTTAAGTATGAATCACAGTGATAGGGTATAGTGAATGTCCTCTGTCCATCTGCTGTTAAGTATGAATCACAGTGATAGGGTATAGTGAATGTCCTCCCTCCCATCACTGAAGTCTTTCTCTCTCACACTCTTTCTCTACTTTCTCTCCTCTTTTCCCACATCAGCTCCCTCTCCTCTCATATAATCCTCATTGTCAGAGGAAAGCTGAAAGGAAATTAAATCAGAGGCTCCCAGGAACAAGGGAGCTTAAAGAAATCACTTTGTTTGGATTTACTAAAGACAGATTTTTTTTTTAATGACATGAAAAGTAATATGTTCCATCTTGTGGGTAATAACTATATGAAGGGTGTGGAGGAGAGAGACAGATAGGATGATAATTGGGCTCCTGAGTGGCGCAGCGGTCTAAGGCACTGCATCTCAGTGCAAGAGGTGTCTCTACAGGCCCTGGTTCGAATCCAGGCTGTATCATATCCGGCCGTGATTGGGAGTCCCATTGGGTGGCGCACAATTGGCCTAGCGTCGTCGGGGTTTGGCCGTCATCGCAAATAAGAGTTTGTCCTTAACTGACTTGCCTAGCAAAATAAATGTAATAATCTGTCACAGATGCTGGACAGGTTATTGCTCCTGTAAGGTTATGATGGATAGGTGATCGCCCTGGTAGGTAAGGCATCTTAGTAAAGCTAAACCTATTAATCAGCCTGTCTAATGCTTGGATTAATTAATCATTCAGATGATTGTATACTTCCAAAGCAAATTAGTTTAAAACTTCCGCAGGTTAAACACACTAATCGAATGCTGTATAAAGCAACAATTAAAATGACAATTAGCAGCAGTAATGATCGTGAATGTTTGAAAAGGAGACACAGTTTGGAGACCTCTATAGAACAACGGGGTGCTAGTCAGTCCGCCTCAGAGGAACTAGTATTTACAAATGATTTGTTTCACATTAAAAGGGCCCTTGTGCTGCTAGTCTTCACCACTCTGTTATGGATTCTCTTTCAACATGAACTCTTAATGGGATTCTCCTGAAACTGAAATGAAACACAAACAGCTTGAGAGAAGTGTGTGTGTGTTTGAAAGAGAGAGAGCATCACAGAGAGACCCAGTAGGTGTTATAAACATGAAGGGGGGCTGGGGAAGGCTGGGTTGGAGAGACACACTGGCTGAGAGATTGTGTGGGCTTGTTTGTCAAACACAAGAGTAGGAACGTGAACCTGGAGTGACAGGCTGATGATAGACAGTAGAGACTACAGCAGTGGACCAGCAACACCAATACACAGTAGAGACTACAGCAGTAGACCAACAACACTAATACACAGTAGAGACTACAGCAGTGGACCAACAACACTAATACACAGTAGAGACTACAGCAGTGGACCAACAACACTAATACACAGTAGAGACTACAGCAGTGGACCAACAACACTAATACACAGTAGAGACTACAGCAGTAGACCAACAACACTAATACACAGTAGAGACTACAGCAGTGGACCAACAACACTAATACACAGTAGAGACTACAGCAGTGGACCAACAACACTAATACACAGTAGAGACTACAGCAGTGGACCAACAACACTAATACACAGTAGAGACTACAGCAGTGGACAAACAACACTAATACACAGTAGAGACTACAGCAGTGGACCAACAACACTAATACACAGTAGAGACTACAGCAGTGGACCAACAACACCAATACACAGTAGAGACTACAGCAGTTGACCAACAACACTAATACACAGTAGAGACTACAGCAGTGGACCAACAACACTAATACACAGTAGAGACTACAGCAGTGGACCAACAACACTAATACACAGTAGAGACTACAGCAGTGGACCAACAACACTAATACACAGTAGAGACTACAGCAGTGGACCAACAACACTAATACACAGTAGAGACTACAGCAGTGGACCAACAACACCAATACACAGTAGAGACTACAGCAGTGGACCAACAACACTAATACACAGTAGAGACTACAGCAGGGGACCAACAACACCAATACACAGTAGAGACTACAGCAGTAGAGTGGACCAACAACACTAATACACAGTAGAGACTACAGCAGTGGACCAACAACACTAATACACAGCAGAGACTACAGCAGTGGACCAGCAACACTAATACACAGTAGAGACTACAGCAGTGGACCAACAACACTAATACACAGTAGAGACTACAGCAGTGGACCAACTAAACTAATACACAGTAGAGACTACAGCAGTGGACCACCAACACCAATACACAGTAGAGACTACAGCAGTGGACCAACAACACTAATACACAGTAGAGACTACAGCAGTGGACCAACAACACTAATACACAGTAGAGACTACAGCAGGGGACTAGCAACACCAATACACAGTAGAGACTACAGCAGTGGACCAACAACACTAATACACAGTAGAGACTACAGCAGTGGACCAACAACACCAATACACAGTAGAGACTACAGCAGTAGAGTGGACCAACAACACCAATACACAGTAGAGACTACAGCAGGGGACCAACAACACTAATACACAGTAGAGAGTACAGCAGTAGAGTGGACCAACAACACTAATACACAGTAGAGACTACAGCAGTGGACCAACAACACTAATACACAGTAGAGACTACAGCAGTGGACCAACAACACCAATACACAGTAGAGACTACAGCAGTGGACCAACAACACCAATACACAGTAGAGACTACAGCAGTGGACCAACAACACTAATACACAGTAGAGACTACAGCAGTGGACCAACAACACTAATACACAGCAGAGACTACAGCAGTGGACCAACAACACTAATACACAGTAGAGACTACAGCAGGGGACCAACAACACTAATACACAGTAGAGACTACAGCAGTGGACCAACAACACTAATACACAGTAGAGACTACAGCAGGGGACCAACAACACCAATACACAGTAGAGACTACAGCAGTAGAGTGGACCAACAACACTAATACACAGTAGAGACTACAGCAGTGGACCAACAACACTAATACACAGCAGAGACTACAGCAGTGGACCAGCAACACTAATACACAGTAGAGACTACAGCAGTGGACCAACAACACTAATACACAGTAGAGACTACAGCAGTGGACCAACTAAACTAATACACAGTAGAGACTACAGCAGTGGACCACCAACACCAATACACAGTAGAGACTACAGCAGTGGACCAACAACACTAATACACAGTAGAGACTACAGCAGTGGACCAACAACACTAATACACAGTAGAGACTACAGCAGGGGACTAGCAACACCAATACACAGTAGAGACTACAGCAGTGGACCAACAACACTAATACACAGTAGAGACTACAGCAGTGGACCAACAACACCAATACACAGTAGAGACTACAGCAGTAGAGTGGACCAACAACACCAATACACAGTAGAGACTACAGCAGGGGACCAACAACACTAATACACAGTAGAGAGTACAGCAGTAGAGTGGACCAACAACACTAATACACAGTAGAGACTACAGCAGTGGACCAACAACACTAATACACAGTAGAGACTACAGCAGTGGACCAACAACACCAATACACAGTAGAGACTACAGCAGTGGACCAACAACACCAATACACAGTAGAGACTACAGCAGTGGACCAACAACACTAATACACAGTAGAGACTACAGCAGTGGACCAACAACACTAATACACAGCAGAGACTACAGCAGTGGACCAACAACACTAATACACAGTAGAGACTACAGCAGGGGACCAACAACACTAATACACAGTAGAGACTACAGCAGTGGACCAACAACACTAATACACAGTAGAGACTACAGCAGTGGACCAACAACACCAATACACAGTAGAGACTACAGCAGTAGAGTGGACCAACAACACCAATACACAGTAGAGACTACAGCAGTAGACCAACAACACTAATACACAGTAGAGACTACAGCACTAGAGTGGACCAACAACACCAATACACAGTAGAGACTACAGCAGGGGACCAACAACACCAATACACAGTAGAGACTACAGCAGTGGACCAACAACACCAATACACAGTAGAGACTACAGCAGTGGACCAACAACACCAATACACAGTAGAGACTACAGCAGTGGACCAACAACACTAATACACAGTAGAGACTACAGCAGTGGACAAGCAACACCAATACACAGTAGAGACTACAGCAGTGGACCAACAACACCAATACACAGTAGAGACTACAGCAGTGGACCAACAACACTAATACACAGTGGAGACTACAGCAGTGGACCAACAACACTAATACACAGTGGAGACTACAGCAGTGGACCAACAATACTAATACACAGTAGAGACTACAGCAGTGGACCAACAACACCAATACACAGTAGAGACTACAGCAGTAGAGTGGACCAACAACACTAATACACAGTAGAGACTACAGCAGTGGACCACCAACACCAATACACAGTAGAGACTACAGCAGTAGAGTGGACCAACAACACTAATACACAGTGGAGACTACAGCAGTGGACCAACAATACTAATACACAGTAGAGACTACAGCAGTGGACCAACAACACCAATACACAGTAGAGACTACAGCAGTAGAGTGGACCAACAACACTAATACACAGTGGAGACTACAGCAGTGGACCAACAATACTAATACACAGTAGAGACTACAGCAGTGGACCAACAACACTAATACACAGTAGAGACTACAGCAGTGGACCAACAACACTAATACACAGTAGAGACTACAGCAGTGGACCAACAACACCAATACACAGTAGAGACTACAGCAGTGGACCAACAACACCAATACACAGTCGAGACTACAGCACTAGAGTGGACCAACAACACTAATACACAGTGGAGACTACAGCAGTAGAGTGGACCAACAACACTAATACAAAGTAGAGACTACAGCAGTAGAGTGGACCAACAACACCAATACACAGTAGAGACTACAGCAGTGGACCAACAACACTAATACACAGTAGAGACTACAGCAGTAGAGTGGACCAACAACACTAATACACAGTAGAGACTACAGCAGTGGACCAACAACACTAATACACAGTAGAGACTACAGCAGTGGACCAACAACACTAATACACAGTAGAGACTACAGCAGTGGACCAACAACACCAATACACAGTCGAGACTACAGCACTAGAGTGGACCAACAACACTAATACACAGTAGAGACTACAGCAGTGGACCAACAACACCAATACACAGTAGAGACTACAGCAGTAGAGTGGACCAACAACACTAATACACAGTAGAGACTACAGCAGTGGACCAACAATACTAATACACAGTAGAGACTACAGCAGTGGACCAACAACACCAATACACAGTAGAGACTACAGCAGTGGACCAACAACACTAATACACAGTAGAGACTACAGCAGTGGACCAACAACACCAATACACAGTAGAGACTACAGCAGTGGACCAACAACACTAATACACAGCAGAGACTACAGCAGGGGACCAACAACACTAATACACAGTAGAGACTACAGCAGTGGACCAACAACACCAATACACAGTAGAGACTACAGCAGTGGACCAACAACACTAATACACAGCAGAGACTACAGCAGTGGACCAACAACCCTAATACACAGTAGAGACTACAGCAGTGGACCAACAACACTAATACACAGCAGAGACTACAGCAGTGGACCAACAACACTAATACACAGTAGAGACTAGAGCAGTGGAGTGGACCAACAACACTAACACACAGAGACTACAGCAGGGGACCAACAACACTAATACACAGTAGAGACTACAGCAGTGGACCAACAACACTAATACACAGTAGAGACTACAGCAGGGGACCAACAACACTAATACACATGCACCCATTTATGGATACACAAATAAAAACATACGTGCTGAATACACTTGAAAGCACAGGTGCACGTACACACGCATGGCTGAGCAGATAGAAACAGATGTTGTACAATCAATGACGGCTACATGCTCTCTCTCTCTGTGTGTGTGTGTGTGTGTGTGTGTGTGTGTGTGTGTGTGTGTGTGTGTGTGTGTGTGTGTGTGTGTGTGTGTGTGTGTGTGTGTGTGTGTGTGTGTGTGTAGGTGTGTAGGTGTGTAGGTGTGTGTGTATGTGTATGCAAGCGAGTGATCTGGCTGTTTATCTTCCCACAAAGTAGCAATCACTGTACTATGTCCTTCGGTCATCCCCTCCACAAACACCTGACAGACATCACTGTAGTGTACATAGAGATACAGTATAAACATAGAAGACCATGAGAGATCAATTTATCAATTTACCCCCCCCCCCCCCCTCCTCCTGTTTCCACCAATCATCTCCCATCAGCTCCCCAGCTTTAGCCAGATCCAGGATCCAGCGTTCCACAGGCAGGCAGCCGTGTGTTAAATATGGGGGCTGGTGCCCAAAGTAAACACGAGGTAACATAACTCAGATGGAGCAGAACGAGACAGACGGCAGGGATTCACCGAGGAGAAAGAAGAAAACACATTACATCCCATTGCTTTCTACTGCTTCCTGCTTCATCCTGCTGCTTCCTGCTGCATCCTGCTGCTTCCTGCTGCATCCTGCTGCTTCCTGCTTCATCCTGCTGCTTCCTGCTTCATCCTGCTGCTTCCTGCTGCATCCTGCTGCTTCCTACTGCATCCTGCTGCTTCCTGCTTCATCCTGCTGCTTCCTACTGCATCCTGCTGCTTCCTGCTTCATCCTGCTGCTTCCTGCTTCATCCTGCTGCTTCCTACTGCATCCTGCTGCTTCCTACTGCATCCTGCTGCTTCCTACTGCATCCTGCTGCTTCCTACTGCATCCTGCTGCTTCCTGCCGCATCCTGCCGCGTCCTGCCGCTTCCTGCCGCATCCTGCTGCTTCCTGCTTCATCCTGCTGCTTCCTGCTTCATCCTGCTGCTTCCTGCTTCATCCTGCTGCTTCCTGCTTCATCCTGCTGCTTCCTGCTGCATCCTGCTGCTTCCTACTGCATCCTGCTGCTTCCTACTGCATCCTGCTGCATCCTTCTGCATTCTGCTGCTTCCTGCCGCATCCTGCCGCGTCCTGCTGCTTCCTGCTGCATCCATCCCTCTATAAATTGTAATGCCACAATCTCTCTCTCTATACCCACCCATTCATCCCTCTAAAACTGGTCTACAGCCTGACCAGGTAGAGCCAGACATGCATTACAGATGACAGACAAAGCAAACACATTTACTGAGGAAAGTTACCAACCACAGACATCTCCTTTTGATTCATCTCACAGGAGAAAGAACAATTGAAAGAGATTTCTACAAAAGAAAATTAATGGTTTGAGGTGAAATCATTTTGGGGGGCAGCCGGCATGTTCTTTCTTTTTGAAAGCTGAGTGAATCTGCAGGTGCTTTGTCTCCATGCTATACTCCCAGCCAGCCAGCCAGCCAGCCAGCCAGCCAGCCAGCCAGCCAGCCAGCCAGCCAGCCAGCCAGCCAGCCAGCCAGCCAGCCAGCCAGCCAGCCAGCCAGCCAGCCAGCCAGCCAGCCAGTCAGTCAGTCAGTCAGTCAGTCAGTCAGTCAGTCTCTGGCTTTGCTTTCAACTGAACTGAGCAGCAGCCAGATGAGTGGCATGTAGCCAATTTGAGGTATTTTGTCTCCTTGAGTGCTTCTGGGGACTCGAAGGACATGGTGCTTTTTATTTTTATTGCAAAGAGCTAAAGTGAGAAGGAATTAGAGAAGCTGGTGAGAGGGGGGAAGGAGAGAGAACATTAGAGAAGCTGGTGAGAGGGGGGAAGGAGAGAGGGAGAATTAGAGGAGATGGGGAAGGAGAGAGGGAATTGGAGAAGACAATGAGAGGGGGGAAGGAGAGAGGAAATTAGAGAACACAATGAGAGGGGGAAGGAGAGAGGAAATTAGAGAACACAATGAGAGGGGAAGGAGAGAGGGAACTGGAGAAGACAATGAGAGGGGGGAAGGAGAGAGGAAATTAGAGAACACAATGAGAGGGGGAAGGAGAGAGGAAATTAGAGAACACAATGAGAGGGGGAAGGAGAGAGGAAATTAGAGAACACAATGAGAGGGGGAAGGAGAGAGGGAATTAGAGAACACAATGAGAGGGGGAAGGAGAGAGGAAATTAGAGAACACAATGAGAGGGGGAAGGAGAGAGGGAACTGGAGAAGACGGTGAGAGGGGGAAGGAGAGAGGAAATTAGAGAACACAATGAGAGGGGGAAGGAGAGAGGAAATTAGAGAACACAATGAGAGGGGGAAGGAGAGAGGGAACTGGAGAAGACGGTGAGAGGGGGGAAGGAGAGAGGGACCTAGAGAAGACGGTGAGAAGGGGGGTGGACAGGGGGATGGAGAGAAAAAGACAGAAACACACACCTGATGCCACACACAGCCAAAATACCACCAGATGCTATATGCTACAGTGTGGACTCATCCATATTCTCGAGACACATAACACACGTACGTACCCACACACACACACACACACACACCAACTGTTAATTACGTTAGTCTTGGATCAGCAGAGCGCTAATACAGCTACTGTATTTCCTCAGCAGCTGCTGTGAAACGTGAGAAGCTCTACTTGTAAATGATTGTCATATGTAATGACTGGCTGGCTGGTACTGCACTGTATGGTGCCTCTGGGACTTCACTCAACCCATTCATCTCATTACAGATCACACTGTTAAGTCTATGTAATTACATTCACATTTACTATTTAAGCTAGCAAGATAGCCGTTCATTGGTTCACAAATCACATTACATTTTGAAGGTGTACTTGTGAAAGTGGGGTCACTAACTAGGGGAGGAAAAATAAGAATTTGTGGAAAGCGGCTCTCCCTGTAGTTAAATCTGGTAGTCACACAGCCAGACAGGGTGGTTCCTGTAGCCACACAGCCAGGCAGGGTGGTCCCTGTAGTCACACAGTCAGGCAGGGTGGTCCCTGTAGTCACACAGCCAGGCAGGATGGTCCCTGTAGCCACAAAGCCAGGCAGGGTGGTCCCTGTAGTCACACAGCCAGGCAGGGTGGTCCCTGTAGTCACACAGCCAGGCAGGATGGTCCCTGTAGCCACAAAGCTAGGCAGGATGGTCCCTGTAGCCACACAGCCAGGCAGGGTGGTCCCTGTAGCCACACAGCCAGGCAGGGTGGTCCCTGTAGTCACACAGCCAGGCAGGGTGGTCCCTGTAGTCACACAGCCAGGCAGGATGGTCCCTGTAGCCACACAGCCAGGCAGGGTGGTCCCTGTAGTCACACAGCCAGGCAGGGTGGTCCCTGTAGTCACACAGCCAGGCAGGATGGTCCCTGTAGTCACACAGCCAGGCAGGATGGTCCCAGTAGTCACACAGCCAGGTAGGATGGTCCCTGCAGTTACACAGCCAGTCAGGGTGGTCCCTGTAGTTACACAGCCAGGCAGGATGGTCCCTGTAGTCACACAACCAGGCAGGATGGTCCCTGCAGTTACACAGCCAGTCAGGGTGGTCCCATGGAGATGTATAGAGATCACATCGTTGTATCTCTGCCATTATGGCGTCTGTGACAGCATCGGCAGCCATCTCCGTTTCAAAGTAGTCAATGTTTTCCTTCTTTAGATTTTTGAAAAAAGTGTAAGGCTAATATTGATGAATTACTGCCACCTTCAGTGCTGGAGTCTTGAATCAAATTTAGTGTCATTCATGTATTGTGGCCACTAGATGGCAGTCACATAGCTTGAAGCCATTTACAAACTAGGCAAACCAATTTGAAGAAGATGACAATGCTCTGATCATTGGCTGATCGCTCCCAACCCCATAGGAATCCATACCCAATTGACTACTGTAAAATGTCTGGAAGCCTTCAATGCCATTGTCCATGCAAAAATGTGTTATTTCCATGTATCGATCTCTATACATCTCTATGGTGGACAGAGTGATGAAGTTAATATGGGTCTTTGTATCCTAAAGGTGAAACCAGGACACCCCATACCTTTAGAAAGACAGCCTAAAGTCAAATAAAATAAATTAACACTAGTCAGAGTGCAAACCCATTGTCTGCTTATCGACCAAACGCTTCACTCTGACGGATGGCTCTGGAACAGTTGAGAGAGCTGAAATGAACTGAGATCAGTGGTGAGAGCTGTCGATGAAGATGCGACACAGCTTAGAAAGGTCAGTAACTGAACTTGGGCCAGTGCCAAGTCCTGCAAGTTTCTCTTTCCTTCAGGGAGAGGGTGGATGAGTTGCTCTTCAGAGGAGAGCTGAGAGGAGAGCTGAGGAGGTGATGGGCCACACAGAGCCAAGATAATACTGCCCACCGGGAGGTAAAGAGGGCCCTTGTGTCTTGTTAAGGCGTCAGTATGCTTCAGTTCGGCTGGCGCCTAAAAGACCTTCGGTTGAAAAACGAGAATAAAGTAGTACAGTCTGAGACACCGTAGCCAGAATACACTCCCTCAAAATAGTCCGAATTCATATCAGTTTGAAAATTTTGCCGAAGAGATTTTAGGTCACGTAATTTGACATCTAACTAAGATGTTTGGTGCAACAATGTGCATGAAAACAAGTCTTCTATCAACAAAGACTTTATTGAAGAATCCCTACTGTTGAACAATCACCAACAACATTTGGTAGAGTTTGCACATATATTATGATGAGATTTAGTGACATTTTTGCTCGTTTTGGACTTCGGTGAGGTTTTTTTGGGGCTGTTCGGGTACACAAAACATTTTCTGACTTTGGCTCCGAACTTCCGCTTGTCTTCAGAAAAGAATTGTGGCGTACCCAAACAGACAAAAAACAAACTCACCAAAGTCCAAAACAAACAAAAACAAACTCTACCGAACTGTTCCAGTTGGGAAGCATGCGGACGCCTTATATATATATATATATATACACACACACACACACACACACACACACACACACACACACACACACACACACACACACACACACACACACACTCCAGAGGTGGGGAAGTTTGCCTATTATGGGTCCAAGTTTAAAACACTGAGTTACATTCAATAAATTGACTCTTCCACCAGTGTGGCCAGCCCAGTCCGTTCCCGGGTGAGAGATGCTTCCACCAGTGTGTCCAGCCCAGTCCGTTCCCGGGTGAGAGATGCTTCCACCAGTGTGGCCAGCCCAGTCCGTTCCCGGGTGAGAGATGCTTCCACCAGTGTGTCCAGCCCAGTCCGTTCCCGGGTGAGAGATGCTTCCACCAGTGTGTCCAGACCAGTCCGTTCCCGGGTGAGAGATGCTTCCACCAGTGTGTCCAGCCCAGTCCGTTCCCAGGTGAGGGATGCTTCCACCAGTGTGGCCAGCCCAGTCCGTTCCCGGGTGAGGGATGCTTCCACCAGTGTGGCCAGCCCAGTCCGTTCCCGGGTGAGAGATGCTTCCACCTGTGTGGCCAGCCCAGTCCCTTCCCGGGTGAGAGATGCTTCCACCGGTGTGGCCAGCCCAGTCCGTTCCCAGTTGAGAGATGCTTCCACCAGTGTGGCCAGCCCAGTCCGTTCCCGGGTGAGGGATGCTTCCACCAGTGTGGCCAGCCCAGTCCGTTCCCGGGTGAGGGATGCTTCCACCAGTGTGGCCAGCCCAGTCCGTTCCCGGGTGAGAGATGCTTCCACCAGTGTGGCCAGCCCAGTCCGTTCCCGGGTGAGGGATGCTTCCACCAGTGTGGCCAGCCCAGTCCGTTCCCGGGTGAGGGATGCTTCCACCAGTGTGGCCAGCCCAGTCCGTTCCCGGGTGAGAGATGCTTCCACCTGTGTGGCCAGCCCAGTCCCTTCCCGGGTGAGAGATGCTTCCACCGGTGTGGCCAGCCCAGTCCGTTCCCAGTTGAGAGATGCTTCCACCAGTGTGGCCAGCCCAGTCCGTTCCCGGGTGAGGGATGCTTCCACCAGTGTGGCCAGCCCAGTCCGTTCCCGGGTGAGGGATGCTTCCACCAGTGTGGCCAGCCCAGTCCGTTCCCGGGTGAGAGATGCTTCCACCAGTGTGGCCAGCCCAGTCCGTTCCCGGGTGAGAGATGCTTCCACCAGTGTGGCCAGCCCAGTCCGTTCCCGGGTGAGAGATGCTTCCACCAGTGTGGCCAGCCCAGTCCGTTCCCGGGTGAGAGATGGACGGACTGGAGCGGTAGCAACTTAAACTCAGTCATCACATTGCCTTGCTAGGAGAAGGGATAGGGGTGGCATTATGAATGACATTTTCTACATGGCTTGCCACAGCAAGGTAAACGGGGAGAATCAATCAGGCTAGTTGGCATCAGCTGCAGAACAGAGAGTGGATACTGCCATATAATATTATAGCTGTGTGGAGTCAGGATCACTGAGACTTGACCTGAGTAACTCCTCCACGACAAACCAACTCTACTGAGACTTGACCTGAGTAACTCCTCCACAACAAACCAACTCTACTGAGACGTGACCTGAGTAACTCCTCCACAACAAACCAACTCTACTGAGACTTGACCTGAGTAACTCCTCCACAACAAACCAACTCTGAAGAGATTCTCCTCAGTAATGGAACTTTCCTCTCCTCCTCTCCACCAGGGTTCTGAAAGGCTCCATATGGTCTGTGATTCTTCTGTACGAGTTTGAAGCGTGGGGAAATGGCTTCCACACCCCATTAGTCTATAGCCATGCCACTCAGAGAGGAGGCTGGGTGGGGGGGAATGATGCAGATACAGATAATTGATTGGTGTGGGTAGTAGGGTAAGGTACGCTATATTTCAAACAGAAGATGTTACATCAAAGAGCCTCATTATGGCTGCACAGCCTTCTAACTTCCATCCTTCCACAGTGATACTGATGAGTTAGCAAACTGGACTCTGTTCATCCAGTACACACACACCCACACTAAATATAGCCCCCCCATAATGAAGGGAGGGAGGGTTGACTCTACTCAAGAAACCATACAGCTGCAAATGAGAGGATGTGCGTTTGTGTGCATGTGGAGTGTGTGTGCATTTGTGTCAATATCATTATGTATAGACTGTAACTGGATCCCTTATGTAAATTGTATGACCTACTACAGAGTGTATTCAAGTGTGTAAGCAGTTTGGAGAGAAATCTATCCTCCCACATTAAAAATCAGTAGTTGCAAGGTGAATAATGAAAACAGAATGTATTAAATATACTGGATGTCTGTGATTGACCATTCTATACAGAGATTTCCTGGATGTCCGTTCTGGACCATTCTATACAGAGATTTCCTGGATGTCTGTTCTGGACCATTCTATACAGAGATTTCCTGGATGTCTGTTCTGGACCATTCTATACAGAGATTTCCTGGATGTCTGTTCTGGACCACTCTATACAGAGACCTCCTGGATGTCTGTTCTGGACCACTCTATACAGAGACCTCCTGGATATCTGTTCTGGACCATTCTATACAGAGACCTCCTGGATATCTGTTCTGGACCATTCTATACAGAGACCTCCTGGATGTCTGTTCTGGACCATTCTATACAGAGACCTCCTGGATATCTGTTCTGGACCATTCTATACAGAGACCTCCTGGATGTCTGTTCTGGACCATTCTATACAGAGACCTCCTGGATGTCTATTCTGGACCATTCTATACAGAGACCTCCTGGATGTCTGTTCTGGACCATTCTATACAGAGACCTCCTGGATATCTGTTCTGGACCATTCTATACAGAGACCTCCTGGATGTCTGTTCTGGACCACTCTATACAGAGACCTCCTGGATATCTGTTCTGGACCACTCTATACAGAGACCTACAGGATATCTGTTCTGGACCATTCTATACAGAGACCTACAGGATATCTGTTCTGGACCATTCTATACAGAGACCTCCTGGATGTCTGTTCTGGACCATTCTATACAGAGACCTCCTGGATGTCTGTTCTGGACCATTCTATACAGAGACCTCCTGGATATCTGTTCTGGACCACTCTATACAGAGACCTCCTGGATGTCTGTGATGGACCACTCTATACAGAGACCTCCTGGATGTCTGTTCTGGACCATTCTATACAGATACCTCCTGGATGTCTGTTCTGGACCATTCTATACAGAGACCTCCTGGATGTCTGTTCTGGACCATTCTATACAGAGACCTCCTGGATATCTGTTCTGGACCATTCTATACAGAGACCTCCTGGATGTCTGTTCTGGACCATTCTATACAGAGACCTCCTGGATATCTGTTCTGGACCATTCTATACAGAGACCTCCTGGATGTCTGTTCTGGACCATTCTATACAGAGACCTCCTGGATGTCTGTGATGGACCACTCTATACAGAGACCTCCTGGATGTCTGTGATGGACCACTCTATACAGAGACCTCCTGGATGTCTGTTCTGGACCATTCTATACAGAGACCTCCTGGATGTCTGTTCTGGACCATTCTATACAGAGACCTCCTGGATATCTGTTCTGGACCATTCTATACAGAGACCTCCTGGATGTCTGTTCTGGACCATTCTATACAGAGACCTCCTGGATGTCTGTTCTGGACCACTCTATACAGAGACCTCCTGGATGTCTGTTCTGGACCACTCTATACAGAGACCTCCTGGATGTCTGTTCTGGACCATTCTATACAGAGACCTCCTGGATATCTGTTCTGGACCATTCTATACAGAGACCTCCTGGATATCTGTTCTGGACCATTCTATACAGAGACCTCCTGGATGTCTGTTCTGGACCATTCTATACAGAGACCTCCTGGATATCTGTTCTGGACCATTCTATACAGAGACCTCCTGGATGTCTGTTCTGGACCATTCTATACAGAGACCTCCTGGATGTCTGTGATGGACCATTCTATACAGAGACCTCCTGGATATCTGTTCTGGACCACTCTATACAGAGACCTCCTGGATGTCTGTTCTGGACCATTCTATACAGAGACCTCCTGGATGTCTGTTCTGGACCATTCTATACAGAGACCTCCTGGATATCTGTTCTGGACCATTCTATACAGAGACCTCCTGGATGTCTGTTCTGGACCATTCTATACAGAGACCTCCTGGATGTCTGTTCTGGACCATTCTATACAGAGACCTCCTGGATGTCTGTTCTGGACCATTCTATACAGAGACCTCCTGGATATCTGTTCTGGACCACTCTATACAGAGACCTCCTGGATATCTGTTCTGGACCATTCTATACAGAGACCTCCTGGATATCTGTTCTGGACCATTCTATACAGAGACCTCCTGGATGTCTGTTCTGGACCACTCTATACAGAGACCTCCTGGATATCTGTTCTGGACCACTCTATACAGAGACCTCCTGGATGTCTGTTCTGGACCATTCTATACAGAGACCTCCTGGATATCTGTTCTGGACCACTCTATACAGAGACCTCCTGGATGTCTGTTCTGGACCACTCGTTACAGAGACCTCCTGGATATCTGTTCTGGACCATTCTATACAGAGACCTCCTGGATATCTGTTCTGGACCATTCTATACAGAGACCTCCTGGATGTCTGTTCTGGACCACTCTATACAGAGACCTACAGGATATCTGTTCTGGACCACTCTATACAGAGACCTCCTGGATATCTGTGATGGACCACTCTATACAGAGACCTCCTGGATATCTGTGATGGACCACTCTATACAGAGACCTCCTGGATATCTGTGATGGACCATTCTATACAGAGACCTCCTGGATGTCTGTTCTGGACCATTCTATACAGAGACCTCCTGGATGTCTGTGATGGACCACTCTATACAGAGACCTCCTGGATGTCTGTTCTGGACCATTCTATACAGAGACCTCCTGGATATCTGTTCTGGACCACTCTATACAGAGACCTCCTGGATATCTGTTCTGGACCATTCTATACAGAGACCTCCTGGATAACTGTTCTGGACCATTCTATACAGAGACCTCCTGGATGTCTGTTCTGGACCACTCTATACAGAGACCTACAGGATATCTGTTCTGGACCACTCTATACAGAGACCTCCTGGATATCTGTGATGGACCACTCTATACAGAGACCTCCTGGATGTCTGTGATGGACCACTCTATACAGAGACCTCCTGGATATCTGTGATGGACCATTCTATACAGAGACCTCCTGGATGTCTGTTCTCGACCATTCTATACAGAGACCTCCTGGATATCTGTTCTGGACCATTCTATACAGAGACCTCCTGGATATCTGTTCTGGACCACTCTATACAGAGACCTCTTGGATATCTGTTCTGGACCATTCTATACAGAGACCTCCTGGATATCTGTTCTGGACCATTCTAAACAGAGACCTCCTGGATATCTGTTCTGGACCACTCGTTACAGAGACCTCCTGGATGTCTGTTCTGGACCATTCTATACAGAGACCTCCTGGATATCTTTTCTGGACCATTCTTTACAGAGACCTACAGGATATCTGTTCTGGACCACTCTGTACAGAGACCTCCTGGATATCTGTTCTGGACCATTCTATACAGAGACCTCCTGGATATCTGTTCTGGACCATTCTATACAGAGACCTCCTGGATGTCTGTTCTGGACCACTCTATACAGAGACCTCCTGGATGTCTGTTCTGGACCATTCTATACAGAGACCTCCTGGATGTCTGTTCTGGACCATTCTATACAGAGACCTCCTGGATATCTGTTCTGGACCACTCTATACAGAGACCTCCTGGATATCTGTTCTGGACCACTCTATACAGAGACCTCCTGGATATCTGTTCTGGACCATTCTATACAGAGACCTCCTGGATGTCTGTTCTGGACCATTCTATACAGAGACCTCCTGGAGATCTGTTCTGGACCATTCTATACAGAGACCTCCTGGATGTCTGTTCTGGACCATTCTATACAGAGACCTCCTGGATATCTGTTCTGGACCACTCTATACAGAGACCTCCTGGATATCTGTTCTGGACCATTCTATACAGAGACCTCCTGGATATCTGTTCTGGACCATTCTATACAGAGACCTCCTGGATGTCTGTTCTGGACCATTCTATACAGAGACCTCCTGGATATCTGTTCTGGACCATTCTAAACAGAGACCTCCTGGATATCTGTTCTGGACCACTCGTTACAGAGACCTCCTGGATGTCTGTTCTGGACCACTCTATACAGAGACCTCCTGGATATCTGTTCTGGACCACTCTTTACAGAGACCTCCTGGAGATCTGTGATGGACCACTCTTTACAGAGACCTCCTGGATATCTGTGATGGACCACTCTTTACAGAGACCTCCTGGATATCTGTGATGGACCACTCATTACAGAGACCTCCTGGATGTCTGTTCTGGACCACTCTTTACAGAGACCTCCTGGATATCTGTGATGGACCACTCATTACAGAGACCTCCTGGATATCTGTGATGGACCACTCTTTACAGAGACCTCCTGGATGTCTGTGATGGACCACTCATTACAGAGACCTCCTGGATGTCTGTTCTGGACCACTCTTTACAGAGACCTCCTGGATATCTGTTCTGGACCACTCTTTACAGAGACCTCCAGGAAACTCACTTTTAGCATTAGCCTACGGGCACTGCTACCCAGAGAGAGAGAGAGGAGGGAGGAAGGGAGATGGATAGCGAGAGAGAGGGTTATAAAATAGTCTACCGCAATGTCAATCACAGTTGGCATGTAAAGATTCATAGGAGTCACATGAAAACATGCATAAAAAGGTGGACTGAAGGTTGTTACTTATAAATTCATGGAAGTTGACAAGGAACTCCTCCGTGCAGGACGGCTCATTAATGTAAATAACATGGTTGAATAATCCGCAGGACCCACCAATTATATAACCTGATCTCTCTGTATGGTGGGAGGGAATCAGAGAGATGGGGAGTGAGGGAGAGAGAAAGAGAGAGAGAGATTGGATCATTGGTCACCCTCCCTCAACACCCACACACAGTTTAGCTAATAGTCATGCACAGGACGATACACATCCACGAAATAAACATACCACTGTTGATATTTGCATATTTGTCATTTTCCAACTTGCAGTTTATGAATGCTTCATTTAGTAACTCAAATCAGCAGCATGCTAAAGGGTTTGTTTGTGTGGTTTGTGTTGTACTGTAGGAGAAAGCCTAGTATAGTTTTCTCTAGAGAAATTCAATGTGCTGTAAGTCAATTACAGGGTTCACTGAATCTCTCTACTCCATTTTAAATCATGTCACAAAATCAGCATCGCAAATATGAAAAGCTTATAAGGAAACACACACACAAAAAATGCAATTATACAACACCTTGTTCTCCACTGTGCTTATTTGATTGCTGATAGTGGATGAGGCCAGCGTTCTAGTGATATGGACTTAATGCCTTGATTCATAACCTCCATTGCTTACTAAACCATCCCTGCAGTCCAGACTCAGAGGCATTGACTTAGAGCCCAACAGTGTCAACTAGTCTGAAAATGATACATGAAATCAATAGAGCCATATCAATCATTCATGCCATGAGCACTGAGCAGTCAGGGTACAGAGGTACAGCATGTCTCCACACCTGCATATTGACCAGGGCCATGGCATGCTGTTCCAATCATGTGATCTCTTCTGTCTGCAGTAGACATGTTCACAGGGACCAGAGATAGACACAGGGTCACAGCCAGTAGGGTCACAGTCAGTAGGGTCACAGCCAGTAGGGTCACAACCAGGAGAGGACTGGCATTTACCCGAAATGTAAGATTTAGCCCAGTGGGTCTTTTTTGTTGTTGCACAAAATAATAATTATCTGACTGATAATGGGGGTTTCAAGGGGGGAAAATGTGCCGGTGTGTTAGGAATGCCAGGGCCTGATCTCTGGTACCAGTTCGCCCCTGGTCACAGCTCCATCAATGGCTCCCTCCCATAGGCTTTACTACTATACAGGCTGGGACATATTAATTTAACCTCCCATAGGCTTTACTACTATACAGGCTGGGACATATTAATTTAACCTCCCATAGGCTTTACTACTATACAGGCTGGGACATATTCATTTAACCTCCCATAGGCTTTACTACTATACAGGCTGGGACATATTCATTTAACCTCCCATAGGCTTTACTACTATACAGGCTGGGACATATTCATTTAACCTCCCATAGGCTTTACTACTATACAGGCTGGGACATATTAACCTAAACTCTGATACTTCCTCTCTGTAAAGTATCACTAGAATAGACCCACACTGCTCCACAGTCACTGAGATGAGCAGCAGGTAGACAGCTGTTCTCAGCTGTCTGACAATGTACGTGATGCATGCAGAGTATCATCCATGAAGAGAATCTTCTAGACATCCTCAAATAAATCAGGATAATATTTGGGGATTATTTGATCTCAGATTGGATTCTGAAATGTAAAGAGGGCACACAGAATGACAGGCTCTATGAATAGGCATGTGAGTCACACAACAGTAGGCTTTATTGGTGGCAGTGCACAGCATTTCACAGTGTTACTTACGCACTGGGGATATATTTGGAACCCAGGGAGGAACAGCAAGTTCAAAAATTTTACTATTGCTTTGAATGTGTGTGTGTGTGTGTGTGTGTGTGTGTGTGTGTGTGTGTGTGTGTGTGTGTGTGTGTGTGTGTGTGTGTGTGTGTGTGTGTGTGTGTGTGTGTGTGTGTGTGTGTGTGTGTGTGTGTGTGTGTGCGCGTGCGTGCGTGTGTGTATATATCAAATGAAATCAAATGTTATTGGTCACATACACATGGTTAGCAGATGTTAATGCGAGTGTAGCGAAATGCTTGTGCTTCTAGTTCCGACAATGCAGTAATATCTAACAAGTAATCTAACAAATTCACAACTACCTTATACACACAAATGTAAGGGATGAATATATATATATGGATGAGCGATGGCCATGCGGCATAGGCAAGATGCAGTAGATGGTATAGAGCAGTATATACATATGAGATGAGTAATGTAGGATATGTAAACATTATTAAAGTGGCGTTATTTAAGGTGACTAGCGATACCTTTATTAAGTCCATTTATTACAGTGGCCAGAGATTTGAGTCTGTATGTTGACAGCAGCCTCTCTGAGTTAGTGATGACTGTTTAACAGTCTGATCGCCTTGAGATAAAATCTGTTTTTCAGTCTCTCGGTCCCAGCTTTGATGCACCTGTACTGACCTCGCCTTCTGGAAGATAGCGGGGTGAACAGGCAGTGAATTGGGTGATTGTTGTCCTTGATGATCTTTTTGGCCTTCCTGTGACATCGGGTGCTGTTGGTGTCCTGGAGGGCAGGTAGTTTGCCCCCGGTGATGAGTTGTGCAGACCGCACCACCCTCTGGAGAGCCTTGCGGTTGAGGGCGGTGCAGTTGCCGTACCAGGCGGCGACACAGCCCGACAGGATGATCTCGATTGTGCATCTGTAAAAGTTTGTCAGGGTTTTAGGTGACAAGCCAAATTTCTCCTGAGGATGAAGAGGCGCTGCTGCATCTTCTTCACCACGCTGTCTGTGTGGGTGGACCATTTCAATTTGTCCGTGATGTGTACGCCCAGGAATTTAAAACCTTCTACGTTCTCCACTGCTGTCACGTCGATGTGGATTGGGGGGGGGGGGGGGGGGGGGGGGGGGGGGGGGGGGGTTCCCTCTGCTGTTTCCTGAATTCCACAATCATCTTCTTTGTTTTGTTAACGTTGAGTGAGAGGTTATTTTCCTGACATTTTATTTTACGAGGGCCCTCACCTCCTCCCTGTTGGCTGTCTCGTTGTTGCTGGTAGTCAAGCCTACCACTGCAGTGTTGTCTGCAAACTTGATGATTGAGTTGGAAGCGTGCATGGCCACGCAGTCATGGGTGAACAGGGAGTACAGGAGGGGGCTGAGCATGCACCCTTGTGGGGCCCCAGTGTTGAGGATAAGCGGGGTGGAGCTGTTGTTTCCTACCTTCACCACCTGGGGACGGCCCGTCAGAAAGTCCAGGACCCAGTTGCACAGGGCGCGGTTGAGACCCAGGGTCTCAAGCTTAATGATGAGTTTGGAGGGTACTATGGTATTAAATGCTGAGCTGTAGTCAATGAACACCATTCTTACATAGGTATTCCTCTTGTCCAGATGGGATAGGGCAGTATGCAGTATGATGACGATTGCATCGTCAGTGGACCTATTGGGGCGGTAAGCAAATTGTAGTGGGTCTAGCGTATCACATAGGGTGGAGGTGATATGCTCCTTGACTAGTCTCTCAAAGCGCTTCATGATGACAGAAGTGAGTGCAACGGGGTGATATTCATTTAGTTCAGTTACCTTAGCTTTCTTGGGAACAGGAACAATGGTGGCCATCTTGAAGCATATGGGGACAACAGACTGGGATACCGATTGATTGAATATGTCCGTAAACACACCAGCCAGCTGGTCTGAGCATGATCTGAGGACGCGGCTAGGGATGCCGTCTTGGCCGGCAGCCTTGCGAGGGTTAACACGTTTAAATGTTTTACTCACGTCGGCCACGGCGAAGGAGAGCCCACAGGCTTTGGTAGCGGGCCATGTCAGTAGCACTGTATTGTCCTCAAAGCGAGCAAAGAAGTTGTTTAACTTGTCTGGGAGCAGGATGTCGATGTCCGCGACGGGGCTGGTTTTCTTTTTGTAATCCGTGATTGACTGTAGACCCTGCCACATACGTCTCATGTTTGAGCTGCTGAATTGCAACTCTGCTTTGTCTCTATACTGACGCTTTGCTTTTTTGATTGCCTTGCGGAGGGAATAGCTGCACTGTTTGTATTCGGTCATGTTCCCAGTCGCCTTGCCATAATTAAAAGTGGTGGTTCGCGCTTTCAGTTATGCGCAAATGCTGCCATCAATCCACGGTTTCTGGTTAGGAAATGTTTTAATAGTCACAGTGGGTACGACATCTCCGATGCACTTGCTAATTAACTTGCTCACCGAGTCATCGTATGCATCAATGCTTCTGTCTGAGGCTATCTGGAACATATCCCAGTCCACGTGATCGAAGCAATCCTGAAGCGTGGAATCCGATTGGTCAGACCAGCGTTGGACAGACCTGAGCACGGGTGCTTCCTGTTTTAGTTTCTGTCTATAGGCTGAGAGCAACGAAATGGAGTCATGGTCAGATTTGCCGAAGGCAGGGCGGGGGAGGGCTTTGTATGCATCGCGGAAGTTAAGAGTAGCAATGATCCAGAATGATAGCAGCCCGTGTAGCACATCTGATATGCTGATAGAATTTAGTAAGTCACGTTCTCAGGTTATCTTTGTTAAAATCCCCGTCTACAATAAACGCAGCCTCGGGACGTATGGTTTCCAGTTTACATAGAGTCCAGTGAGGTTCTTTCAGGGCCGACGAGGTATCTGGGGGGGGATATACACAACTGTGACTATTATCAAAGAGAATTCTCTTGGAAGATAATGCGGTCGGCATTTGATTGTAAGGGATTCTAGGTCAGGTGAACAAAAGGACTTAAGTTTCTGTATGTTGTTGTGATTACACCATGAGTCGTTAATCATAAGGCATACACCCCCGCCCTTCTTCTTACCAGAGATGTTTGTTTCTGTCGGCGCAATGCATGTAGAAACCGGGTGGCTGTACCGACTCTGACAACATATCCCGAGTGAGCCATGTTTCCGTGAAACAGAGAATGTTACCATCTCTGATGTCTCTGTGGAAGGCAACTGGTGCCCTAATTTCGTCCACCTTGTTATCTAGAGACTGGACATTGGCGAGTAATATGCTTGGGAGCGGTGTATGGTGTGCTCGCCTTCTGAGTCTGACCAATGGCCCGCTCCGTCTGCCTCTCCTGCTGCGACCTCGTTGTTTTGGGTCGGCCTCTGGGATAAGATCCCATGTCCAGGGTGGAGGTCCGAACAAAGGATTCGCTTCAGGAAAGACATATTCCTGGTCTTAATGTTGGTAAGTTGTCATCGCTTTTATATCCAATAGTTCTTCCCGGCTGTATGTAATAACACTTGAGATTTCCTGACAATGTAAGAAATAATACATAAAATAATACATAAAAAAAACAAATAACTGCATAGTTTCCTAAGGACCTGAAGCGAGGCGACCATCTCTGAGAGTCTATTTAACCCCAGATCCTCTAGTCTATTTAACCACAGATCCTCTAGTCTATTTAACCACAGATCCTCTAGTCTATTTAACCACAGATCCTCTAGTCTATTTAACCACAGATCCTCTAGTCTATTTAACCACAGATCCTCTAGTCTATTTAACCACATATTCTCTAGTCTATTTAACCACAGATCCTCTAGTCTATTTAACCACAGATCCTCTAGTCTATTTAACCACAGATCCTCTAGCCAAACAAGCCATTATGTTTACCATCATCTGCTAAGTTCTGGTCATAAACAAACACACTAATGATCCTAAACGCACAAATTAAGTGGTTAAATTTGGAAAATATCATTACTAAACATCATACTCTAAATCGCTTTCATAATGTTCTATGAAGCTAAGCCCACTGCTGTACTGCTGTATTGGGTAGGAGATACAAGGAAACTTCCTGTTCTGGGTGGGAGACACAGGGAGACTTCCTGTTCTGGGTGGGAGACACAAGGAGACTTCCTGTTCTGGGTGGGAGACACAGGGAGACTTCCTGTTCTGGGTGGGAGACACAGGGAGACTTCCTGTTCTGGGTGGGAGACACAAAGAGACTTCTCCTTTGAGTAACAGGTCTATCTCTATGCTCCAGCCTGAGAGCCTAAAGCATGGCAGAAACATTCTGAACAGAGCCTAAAGCATGGCAGAAGCATTCTGAACAGAGCCTAAAGCATGGCAGAAGCATTCTGAACAGAGCCTAAAGCATGGCAGACGCATTCTGAACAGAGCCTAAAGCATGGCAGAAGCATTCTGAACAGAGTGTAACATGCTGACCAGACCGGACACATCGTGTGCGCGAGCGTCGCAAAATACATTTAGAAATCCATGTTATTAAATTATTGCACCCACACTGCTCGCGCATGCCAACGAGCGTCTGCGATGCCAAGGGCTAAAATAGAAGTCCTTTCTATTTCTGACACAGATCGCGCTGTAAGTCCTGCCTCTCCCATCTCCTCATTGATTTATAGAAGCAGGTACCCACGTGCCATCTCCTCATTGGTTATACAAACGTGGGTGATTAAAAGACAATGTTTTGCCGGTTGTCGTGGTAAAAGTGTAGATGCCAATCACCATATAAGTTCAAAGATGAAAAAGCCTGGAAGGAGGAGAGATGACTAGAAACAATTCGGTTGGCCGTTTTATGTGTGGATTAATTGTCGGAGTAGAGGACCTTGTGCATTTCAGGTAAAATAACAACTCAATGTTTATATCCCAGGACAAATTAGCTAGCAAGTGCAAGCTAACTAGCTAAATTGCCATACATGTTTAATGCTTGTCGACCTGTCCCCAAATTAATGTCATTGGTTCAGAGTTTGTTTTGATATTTTAACCTGCGTGTCATGATCGCGTTTGGTGTAGGGGGACAAAATAAATGTATGCACGATGGCGCACGCGCGCAGCCGGTTTGTGTTTCGTGTAAGGCATAGCAGCAGGCAGGTGGCAGGTAGCCTAGTGGTTAGAGCGTTGGACTCGTAATCGAAATGTTGCAAGATCAAATCCCCGGGCTGACAAGCTAAAAATATTTTGTTCTGCCCCTGAACAAGGCAGTTAACCCACTGTTCCTAGGCCGTCATTGAAAATTCGTTCTTAACTGACTTGCCTTGTTAAATAAAGGTTAAAAAAATATATAATAGTAAAAGCATGGCAGAAACATTCTGAACAGAGTGTAAGGCATGGCAGAAACATTCTGAACAGAGTGTAAGGCATGACAGAAACATTCTGAACAGAGTGTAAGGCATGGCAGAAACATTCTGAACAGAGTGTAAGGCATGACAGAAACATTCTGAACAGAGTGTAAGGCATGGCAGAAACATTCTGAACAGAGTGTAAGGCATGGCAGAAACATTCTGAACAGAGTGTAAGGCATGGCAGAAACATTCTGAACAGAGTGTAAGGCATGGCAGAAACATTCTGAACAGAGTGTAAGGCATGACAGAAACATTCTGAACAGAGTGTAAGGCATGGCAGAAACATTCTGAACAGAGTGTAAGGCATGGCAGAAACATTCTGAACAGAGTGTAAGGCATGGCAGAAACATTCTGAACAGAGTGTAAGGCATGGCAGAAACATTCTGAACAGAGTGTAAGGCATGGCAGAAACATTCTGAACAGAGTGTAAGGCATGACAGAAACATTCTGAACAGAGTGTAAGGCATGGCAGAAACATTCTGAACAGAGCGTAAGGCATGGCAGAAACATTCTGAACAGAGTGTAAGGCATGACAGAAACATTCTGAACAGAGCGTAAGGCATGGCAGAAACATTCTGAACAGAGTGTAAGGCATGGCAGAAACATTCTGAACAGAGCGTAAGGCATGGCAGAAACATTCTGAACAGAGTGTAAGGCATGACAGAAACATTCTGAACAGAGTGTAAGGCATGGCAGAAACATTCTGAACAGAGTGTAAGGCATGGCAGAAACATTCTGAACAGAGTGTAAGGCATGACAGAAACATTCTGAACAGAGCGTAAGGCATGGCAGAAACATTCTGAACAGAGCGTAAGACATGACAGAAACATTCTGAACAGAGTGTAAGGCATGGCAGAAACATTCTGAACAGAGTGTAAGGCATGGCAGAAACATTCTGAACAGAGTGTAAGGCATGACAGAAACATTCTGAACAGAGTGTAAGGCATGGCAGAAACATTCTGAACAGAGCGTAAGGCATGGCAGAAACATTCTGAACAGAGTGTAAGGCATGACAGAAACATTCTGAACAGAGTGTAAGGCATGGCAGAAACATTCTGAACAGAGTGTAAGGCATGGCAGAAACATTCTGAACAGAGCGTAAGGCATGGCAGAAACATTCTGAACAGAGTGTAAGGCATGACAGAAACATTCTGAACAGAGCGTAAGGCATGGCAGAAACATTCTGAACAGAGTGTAAGGCATGGCAGAAACATTCTGAACAGAGCGTAAGGCATGGCAGAAACATTCTGAACAGAGTGTAAGGCATGACAGAAACATTCTGAACAGAGCGTAAGGCATGGCAGAAACATTCTGAACAGAGCGTAAGACATGACAGAAACATTCTGAACAGAGCGTAAGGCATGGCAGAAACATTCTGAACAGAGTGTAAGGCATGACAGAAACATTCTGAACAGAGCGTAAGGCATGGCAGAAACATTCTGAACAGAGTGTAAGGCATGACAGAAACATTCTGAACAGAGTGTAAGGCATGGCAGAAACATTCTGAACAGAGTGTAAGGCATGGCAGAAACATTCTGAACAGAGTGTAAGGCATGGCAGAAACATTCTGAACAGAGCGTAAGGCATGACAGAAACATTCTGAACAGAGTGTAAGGCATGGCAGAAACATTCTGAACAGAGCGTAAGGCATGGCAGAAACATTCTGAACAGAGTGTAAGGCATGGCAGAAACATTCTGAACAGAGCGTAAAGCATGGCAGAAACATTCTGAACAGAGTGTAAGGCATGGCAGAAACATTCTGAACAGAGTGTAAGGCATGGCAGAAACATTCTGAACAGAGTGTAAGGCATGGCAGAAACATTCTGAACAGAGTGTAAGGCATGGCAGAAACATTCTGAACAGAGTGTAAGGCATGGCAGAAACATTCTGAACAGAGTGTAAGGCATGGCAGAAACATTCTGAACAGAGTGTAAAGCATGGCAGAAACATTCTGAACAGAGTGTAAGGCATGGCAGAAACATTCTGAACAGAGTGTAAGGCATGACAGAAACATTCTGAACAGAGTGTAAGGCATGACAGAAACAGTCTGAACAGAGTGTAAGGCATGACAGAAACATTCTGAACAGAGTGTAAGGCATGACAGAAACATTCTGAACAGAGTGTAAGGCATGACAGAAACATTCTGAACAGAGTGTAAGGCATGACAGAAACATTCTGAACAGTGTAAGGCATGACAGAAACATTCTGAACAGAGTGTAAGGCATGACAGAAACATTCTGAACAGAGTGTAAGGCATGACAGAAACATTCTGAACAGAGTGTAAGGCATGACAGAAACATTCTGAACAGAGTGTAAGGCATGACAGAAACATTCTGAACAGAGTGTAAGGCATGGCAGAAACATTCTGAACAGAGCGTAAGGCATGGCAGAAACATTCTGAACAGAGCGTAAGACATGACAGAAACATTCTGAACAGAGTGTAAGGCATGGCAGAAACATTCTGAACAGAGCGTAAGGCATGGTAGAAACATTCTGAACAGAGTGTAAGGCATGGCAGAAACATTCTGAACAGAGTGTAAGGCATGACAGAAACATTCTGAACAGAGTGTAAGGCATGGCAGAAACATTCTGAACAGAGTGTAAGGCATGGCAGAAACATTCTGAACAGAGTGTAAGGCATGACAGAAACAGTCTGAACAGAGTGTAAGGCATGACAGAAACAGTCTGAACAGAGTGTAAGGCATGGCAGAAACATTCTGAACAGAGTGTAAGGCATGACAGAAACATTCTGAACAGAGTGTAAGGCATGGCAGAAACATTCTGAACAGAGTGTAAGGCATGGCAGAAACATTCTGAACAGAGCGTAAGGCATGGCAGAAACATTCTGAACAGAGTGTAAGGCATGACAGAAACATTCTGAACAGAGTGTAAGGCATGGCAGAAACATTCTGAACAGAGCGTAAGACATGACAGAAACATTCTGAACAGAGTGTAAGGCATGGCAGAAACATTCTGAACAGAGTGTAAGGCATGGCAGAAACATTCTGAACAGAGTGTAAGGCATGACAGAAACATTCTGAACAGAGTGTAAGGCATGGCAGAAACATTCTGAACAGAGCGTAAGGCATGGCAGAAACATTCTGAACAGAGTGTAAGGCATGACAGAAACATTCTGAACAGAGTGTAAGGCATGGCAGAAACATTCTGAACAGAGTGTAAGGCATGGCAGAAACATTCTGAACAGAGCGTAAGGCATGGCAGAAACATTCTGAACAGAGTGTAAGGCATGACAGAAACATTCTGAACAGAGTGTAAGGCATGGCAGAAACATTCTGAACAGAGTGTAAGGCATGGCAGAAACATTCTGAACAGAGCGTAAGGCATGGCAGAAACATTCTGAACAGAGTGTAAGGCATGACAGAAACATTCTGAACAGAGCGTAAGGCATGGCAGAAACATTCTGAACAGAGCGTAAGACATGACAGAAACATTCTGAACAGAGCGTAAGGCATGGCAGAAACATTCTGAACAGAGTGTAAGGCATGACAGAAACATTCTGAACAGAGCGTAAGGCATGGCAGAAACATTCTGAACAGAGTGTAAGGCATGACAGAAACATTCTGAACAGAGTGTAAGGCATGACAGAAACATTCTGAACAGAGTGTAAGGCATGGCAGAAACATTCTGAACAGAGTGTAAGGCATGGCAGAAACATTCTGAACAGAGCGTAAGGCATGACAGAAACATTCTGAACAGAGTGTAAGGCATGACAGAAACATTCTGAACAGAGTGTAAGGCATGGCAGAAACATTCTGAACAGAGTGTAAGGCATGGCAGAAACATTCTGAACAGAGTGTAAAGCATGGCAGAAACATTCTGAACAGAGTGTAAGGCATGGCAGAAACATTCTGAACAGAGTGTAAGGCATGACAGAAACATTCTGAACAGAGTGTAAGGCATGGCAGAAACATTCTGAACAGAGCGTAAGGCATGGCAGAAACATTCTGAACAGAGCGTAAGGCATGGCAGAAACATTCTGAACAGAGTGTAAGGCATGACAGAAACATTCTGAACAGAGCGTAAGGCATGGCAGAAACATTCTGAACAGAGTGTAAGGCATGACAGAAACATTCTGAACAGAGTGTAAGGCATGACAGAAACATTCTGAACAGAGTGTAAGGCATGGCAGAAACATTCTGAACAGAGTGTAAGGCATGGCAGAAACATTCTGAACAGAGCGTAAGGCATGACAGAAACATTCTGAACAGAGTGTAAGGCATGACAGAAACATTCTGAACAGAGTGTAAGGCATGGCAGAAACATTCTGAACAGAGTGTAAAGCATGGCAGAAACATTCTGAACAGAGTGTAAGGCATGGCAGAAACATTCTGAACAGAGTGTAAGGCATGGCAGAAACATTCTGAACAGAGTGTAAGGCATGGCAGAAACATTCTGAACAGAGTGTAAGGCATGGCAGAAACATTCTGAACAGAGTGTAAGGCATGGCAGAAACATTCTGAACAGAGTGTAAGGCATGGCAGAAACATTCTGAACAGAGTGTAAGGCATGGCAGAAACATTCTGAACAGAGTGTAAAACATGGCAGAAACATTCTGAACAGAGTGTAAGGCATGGCAGAAACATTCTGAACAGAGTGTAAGGCATGACAGAAACATTCTGAACAGAGTGTAAGGCATGACAGAAACAGTCTGAACAGAGTGTAAGGCATGACAGAAACATTCTGAACAGAGTGTAAGGCATGACAGAAACATTCTGAACAGAGTGTAAGGCATGACAGAAACATTCTGAACAGAGTGTAAGGCATGACAGAAACATTCTGAACAGTGTAAGGCATGACAGAAACATTCTGAACAGAGTGTAAGGCATGACAGAAACATTCTGAACAGAGTGTAAGGCATGACAGAAACATTCTGAACAGAGTGTAAGGCATGACAGAAACATTCTGAACAGAGTGTAAGGCATGACAGAAACATTCTGAACAGAGTGTAAGGCATGACAGAAACAGTCTGAACAGAGTGTAAGGCATGACAGAAACATTCTGAACAGAGTGTAAGGCATGGCAGAAACATTCTGAACAGAGCGTAAGGCATGGCAGAAACATTCTGAACAGAGCGTAAGACATGACAGAAACATTCTGAACAGAGCGTAAGGCATGGCAGAAACATTCTGAACAGAGTGTAAGGCATGGCAGAAACATTCTGAACAGAGCGTAAGGCATGGTAGAAACATTCTGAACAGAGTGTAAGGCATGGCAGAAACATTCTGAACAGAGTGTAAGGCATGACAGAAACATTCTGAACAGAGTGTAAGGCATGACAGAAACATTCTGAACAGAGTGTAAGGCATGGCAGAAACATTCTGAACAGAGTGTAAGGCATGGCAGAAACATTCTGAACAGAGTGTAAGGCATGACAGAAACAGTCTGAACAGAGTGTAAGGCATGACAGAAACATTCTGAACAGAGTGTAAGGCATGACAGAAACAGTCTGAACAGAGTGTAAGGCATGACAGAAACAGTCTGAACAGAGTGTAAGGCATGGCAGAAACATTCTGAACAGAGTGTAAGGCATGACAGAAACATTCTGAACAGAGTGTAAGGCATGGCAGAAACATTCTGAACAGAGTGTAAGGCATGGCAGAAACATTCTGAACAGAGTGTAAGGCATGGCAGAAACATTCTGAACAGAGCGTAAGGCATGACAGAAACATTCTGAACAGAGTGTAAGGCATGGCAGAAACATTCTGAACAGAGTGTAAGGCATGGCAGAAACATTCTGAACAGAGCGTAAGGCATGACAGAAACATTCTGAACAGAGTGTAAGGCATGGCAGAAACATTCTGAACAGAGCGTAAGGCATGACAGAAACAGTCTGAACAGAGTGTAAGGCATGGCAGAAACATTCTGAACAGAGTGTAAGGCATGACAGAAACAGTCTGAACAGAGTGTAAGGCATGACAGAAACATTCTGAACAGAGTGTAAGGCATGACAGAAACATTCTGAACAGAGTGTAAGGCATGACAGAAACATTCTGAACAGAGTGTAAGGCATGACAGAAACAGTCTGAACAGAGTGTAAGGCATGGTACAAACATTCTGAACAGAGTGTAAGGCATGACAGAAACATTCTGAACAGAGTGTAAGGCATGACAGAAACATTCTGAACAGAGTGTAAGGCATGACAGAAACATTCTGAACAGAGTGTAAGGCATGACAGAAACATTCTGAACAGAGTGTAAGGCATGACAGAAACAGTCTGAACAGAGTGTAAGGCATGGTACAAACATTCTGAACAGAGTGTAAGGCATGGCAGAAACATTCTGAACAGAGTGTAAGGCATGACAGAAACATTCTGAACAGAGTGTAAGGCATGACAGAAACATTCTGAACAGAGTGTAAGGCATGACAGAAACATTCTGAACAGAGTGTAAGGCATGACAGAAACATTCTGAACAGAGTGTAAGGCATGGCAGAAACATTCTGAACAGAGTGTAAGGCATGACAGAAACATTCTGAACAGAGTGTAAGGCATGGCAGAAACATTCTGAACAGAGTGTAAGGCATGACAGAAACATTCTGAACAGAGTGTAAGGCATGACAGAAACATTCTGAACAGAGTGTAAGGCATGGCAGAAACATTCTGAACAGAGTGTAAGGCATGGCAGAAACATTCTGAACAGAGCGTAAGGCATGACAGAAACATTCTGAACAGAGTGTAAGGCATGGCAGAAACATTCTGAACAGAGTGTAAGGCATGGCAGAAACATTCTGAACAGAGTGTAAGGCATGGCAGAAACATTCTGAACAGAGTGTAAGGCATGACAGAAACATTCTGAACAGAGTGTAAGGCATGGTAGAAACATTCTGAACAGAGCGTAAGGCATGACAGAAACATTCTGAACAGAGTGTAAGGCATGGCAGAAACATTCTGAACAGAGTGTAAGGCATGACAGAAACATTCTGAACAGAGTGTAAGGCATGACAGAAACATTCTGAACAGAGTGTAAGGCATGACAGAAACATTCTGAACAGAGTGTAAGGCATGGCAGAAACATTCTGAACAGAGTGTAAGGCATGGCGGAAGGAGTGGGGGACAGACAAAGAAACTGTGATATTTCTGTCACAGTGCTTCAGAAACAGAAATCGGGGCTGAGCCAGGGGCGGTGGGGGGATAGATGGGGCCAGGACACAGAGAGGGTTCTATGGGCAGGAACCCGGGGGAAATTGGCTCAGTGGGAGCTAGTGTGAAAGCACTGGATATATTATAGTTTGATTACATTTTAGGGAGTATTCTGAGGAGTAAATAGAAGCGTATTTTGACTTGAAACAAAGTTGGGAAGGGTAGATTTTCGGATTCCTTTCTCTGCAAGTTGAACGAGTGGATTACTCAAATCGATGGCGCCAACTAAACTGACTTTTTGGGATATAAAGAAGGATTTTATCTAACAAAATTACACTACATGCTATATCTGGGACCCTTTGGATGACAAATCAGAGGAAGATTTTCAAAAAGTAAGTGAATATTTAATTGTTATATGTGAATGTATGAAACCTGTGCCGGTGGAAAAACATTTTGATGTGGGGCGCCGTCCTCAAACAATTGCATGGCATGTTTTCTCTGTAATAGCTACTGTAAATTGGACAGTGCAGTTAGATTAACAAGAATTTAAGCTTTCAGCTGATATAAGACACTTATATGTACTTAAATGTTTCAAATCCATAATATTTATGATTATTTATTTGAATTGCACGCCCTCCAGTTTCACGGGAAGTTGTCCTGCTAGCCGGACAACGATCCTGCATTATGAAATAATGACATTAAAAATATTTTAGAGCTTTTTAATGGCAGTTCCAAAATAGTGGACATTCAATTGCCAAAACATTTAAAGTATTCCATTGTCTCTGAGAAGTCCACATGGGTAGACATCAATAGAAAAATTACTATGAAATAATACAATATTTCAGTTGTGTGAATTACTATATTGATTCATTTATTATTTTGAATTCCTTGAAGTGATATGTCCTCAATTTGGCAATGAGGCCCTTTATCTAGAGTCAGATGAACTCATGGATACCATTTTTGTCTCTACGTGCGGTATGAAGGAAGTAGCTAACTAGCGTAATTGCTAACTAGTGTTAGCGCAATGACTAGCATGCTAGCAGATACCCATAGACTTCCAGTCAACGTTTGTTAGCATTGTCTCGCAAAAATACCTCTCACTTCCTTCATAATGGACACAGAGACATAAAATGATATCCACGAGTTCATCTGACTCTGGGGTAGTAGATAAAGGGCCTGGTTGTCAAAATCCAGAAGTATCCCTTTAAAGTCATCATCTTATCTCTGATCAGGCAGTAGCAGCCAGCCAGCGTTATCTCATCAACGTTATCTCATTGCTCCCCATACTGTACTGTCCTAAGTCATCCTATTTATCTAGGCTAGACTGCTTTCACCAACTGTCTCTATCCCGCTCTCTCCTTGTGTTGTGTACATTCCTCTCTCATGCGGTCTGTGTGTATCTAACCTAATAATAAACAAAATAATAATAATAAAAAAATTATGTATCTAACCTAATGTACCAGGCGTAAAAGTGTACCCACCTCTGTCCGAAGCAGGAAAAAACAGGCCCGATGGATTATGTTCATTGTAGTTCATTTCCATGTTTCTGAGCTGAACTAGGTTGAATATTTGCTCAGTGAAAACTACAACTCCCTTCAACCCAGCACCACACATAGTTCTTGACTTGATTTCTCATGAATTATTTGATATCTCTCTAGAAAAACGGTGCATTAGGCTCACAAAAAAAAACGAACTAAATAGAATTTAAGTAATTGAACCGACATTGGTCAATTAGTTGTTTTAAAATAAAAATAAGACATTTCAGTTAATCTTTTAGCACTACCCACTGGGCACAAACGTTTGTTCCAGGTTGGTTCAACATCATTTCATTGAAATAACATGGAAACAACGTTGAGTCAACCATTGTGTGTGCCCAGTGGGCACTCACCAGAGGTGGAAAAAGTACTAAATTGTCATACTTGAGTAAAAGTATGGATACTTTAATAGAAAATGACTCAAGTAAAAGTGAAAGTCAACCAGTAAAATTCTACTTGAGTAAAAGTCGAAAAGTATTTGGTTTTAAATATACTTAAGTATCAAAAGTAAATGGAATTGATGAAATGTACTTAGGTATCAAAAGTACAAGTAAAAGTATAAACCATTTCAAATTCCTTTTATTAATGCAAACCAGACGGCACAATTATTACATTTTTTTTTTACAGATAGCCAGGGGCACACTCCAACACTCAGACATAATTTACAAACAAAGTATTTGTGTTTAGTGAGTCCGCCAGGTCAGAGGCAGTAGGGATGACCAGGGATGTTCTCTTGATAAGTGTGTGAATTTGACCATTTTCCTGTCAAAATGAAATTAGTACTTTTGGGTGTCAGGGAAAATGTATGGAGTAAAAAGTACATTATTTCCTTTAGGAATGTAGTGCTTCACACAGTTCTTTCTCCCTAAATTTTTATTTTCCCCTCCATGTCTCACTCGCTCAATTGCATTCCGATCGCTCCCTCTACACACGCGTGCAGAGTTCACAGACGTGCTCCTGTTAGGCCTAGAGAAATAAATGCCCATTAAAAACATTGGGATGGTGGGAATAAAACATGCCTGTAACTGATGGGATACACAAGCTACATTCCTTACCAAATGATGGCAGTTCATCACAAATGTAAAAATGGACTGGTTGGTTGAAGTAGGGAAATATGTGTTTGATAAACAAGCTGCAGTTTTGGAACAACTGCATCTGTCTATTTCCATTAATAGTTTGCACCTTTACTTGTCATTTTCTAGTTTGTCTATTTCTATTACTAGTTTGCACCTTTACTTGTCATTTTCTAGTTTGTCTATTTCTATTACTAGTTTGCACCTTTACTTGTCATGTTCTAGTTTGTCTATTTCTATTACTAGTTTGCACCTTTACTTGTCATTATCTAGTTTGTCTATTTCTATTACTAGTTTGCACCTTTACTTGTCACTTTCTAGTTTGTTTATTTCTATTACTAGTTTGCACCTTTACTTGTCATTTTCTAGTTTATCTATTTCTATTACTAGTTTGCACCTTTACTTGTCATTTTCTAGTTGATCTATTTCTATTACTAGTTTGCACCTTTACTTGTCATTTTCTAGTTGATCTATTTCTATTACTAGTTTGCACCTTTACTTGTCATTTTCTAGTTTGTCTATTTCCATTACTAGTTTGCGAACTGCTAGTACCATTTAGAACTATGCTCTGTTTTTTTACTCTGTTAAACTACATCATTTTTTGTTGTTGCTATAAAATAGGTGTGTCTTGACTGTGATAAGGGTTCGGGAAATAAGGGCTTGTCTTGTCTGCTAAATTAACAGAATAAGACTATACCATTGCACAGACACGGGCTTCTACAAGCAAGCGCCACTGATGATGTTAGTGCCTTTTGTGAAGATTGTGTTCCACCATTCAATATAACCAGTTGATATTACGGTTTCAATAAATTCATCATATATCGCAATAGTTTTTTATTGACTGAATATATATAAGGCAATTTAGACATTTGGATTTGTTATCTGTAATGATAAATTAGACGTTGCTAATGCACTGTTGGCACATAGACAAATGCACACATATTTTCTCCAGTGCCGGCCTTGCCCTTGTGTTAAACAAATACATGTTTCGTCCATTCAGGGTAGTCGAACAGTCAAAGAAATTATAAACGCCCATTCCTAGAAGATCTATGGAGGGAGATATAGGGAGAGGGGATGAGGAGAATGGAGAAGGACAAAAATAGGGAGGGAGGGAGAAGGAAAGAGATGGGGAGAGAGAGAAGCAGTACTGGAGTGCCAAGTCTAGGACAAAAAGGCTTCTCAACAGTTTTTACCCCCAAGCCATAAGACTCCTGAACAGGTAATCAAATGTCTACCCGGACTATTTGTATTGTGTGCCCCCCCAACCCCTCTTTTTACGCTGCTGCTACTCTCTGTTTATCATATATGCATAGTCACTTTAACTATACATTCATGTACATACTACCTCAATTGGGCCGACCAACCAGTGCCCCCGCACATTGGCTAACTGGGCTATCTGCATTGTGTCACACCCACCACCCGCCAACCCCTCTTTTACGCAAGTGCTACTCTCTGTTCATCATTTATGCATAGTCACTTTAACCATATCTACATGTACATACTACCTCAATCAGCCTGACTAACCGGTGTCTGTATGTAGCCTCGCTACTTTTATAGCCTCGCTACTGTATATAGCCTGTCTTTTTACTGTTGTTTTATTTCTTTACCTACCTATTGTTCACCTAATACCTTTTTTGCACTATTGGTTAGAGCCTGTAAGTAAGCATTTCACTGTAAGGTCTACACCTGTTGTATTCAGCGCACGTGACAAATAAACTTTGATTTGATTTGATTTGAAAAGAGGAAGACAGACAGACACACAGAGAGAGCGAGAGAGAAAAAAATAGCATGGAGCGAGAGAGACAAGAAAGAGAAGAGGGAAGGGACTTGAGAAAGCAACAGATAGGATAACAAAAGAGAAAGAAAGATGGGCCAGATGTGTCTGAGAGTGATCTAATTCGCCTCAGTAATGAAAATGTTCCTGTCATTCTCTAAATGAGCCAATTTGTCTGCACTGTAGTTCAGCACAATGACAGTCAATTCACATCTCCGCCATTTTTCTTTTCCTTCTCACCACAGTGCTGCTCCTGACTAACAGCCACGGATACCTCCTCTCCTCCCCACTCTCCTCTCTCCCAGTTTAATTAAGAAAGAGATCATCCTGACTTCCCCCACAGCATGTCCGCCACCCTCCCCTCTCTGAAATGAATCAGCTTATAGTTTGGAGCAGCTGGGTGTCCTCCTGGACTTTAGGAGGAGAATAGCAGGGGATGTTAAAAGTGTGTGGGTGGCTCCTATTTATATATATTTTTTTTCTCTCTCTCTCTAGTCTTCTGAACCGGAGATCGCTGCTGAGGCACCTTCTGCTCATGAGGTTTCCAGGGTTTATATTTTTTTATTTACCCCTTATTTTACCAGTTAAGTTGACTGAGAACACATTCTCATTTACAGCAACGGCCTGGGGAACAGTTATAGGGGAGAGGAGGGGGATGAATGAGCCAATTGTAAACTGGGGATGATTAGGTGACTGTTATCATATGACCCCTACTCATATGATAAGTTCTATAGGATCTTTAGTTACCCCAGAGAGAGTCAGGACACCTGTTTAACGTCCCATTCGAAAGACAGCACCCTACACAGGGCAATGTCTCCAATCACTGCCTTGGGGCATTGGGATATTTTGTTAGACCAGAGGAAAGGGTGCCTCGTACTGGCCCTCCAACACCACTTTCAGCAGCATCTGGTCTTCCATCCAGGGACTGACCAGGACCAACCCTGCTTAGCTTCAGAAGCAATCCAGCAGTGGGATGCAGGGTGGTATGCTGCTGTTACTTGATTTACAATGCAGATGAGTCTGAGGACAGGGTCAGCAAGCATGACAACTAGATGTGATGCTCAACTGCTTTTTAACACTACAAGTGGAGGCTGGTGGGAGGAGCTACAGTGCCTTGCAAAAGTAGTCATCCCCCTTGGTATTTTTCCTATTGTGTTGCATTACAACCTGTAATTTAAAAAAAATGTAAACAGAAAAGTGGTGCGTGCATATGTATTCACCCCCTATATATACACACCTGTTCTGAAAGGCCCCAGAGTCTGCAACACCACAAAGCAAGGGGCACCACCAAGCAAGTGGCACCATGTAGACCAAGGAGCTCTCCAAACAGGTCAGGGACAAAGTTGTGGAGAAGTACAGATCAGGGTTGGGTTATAAAAAAATATCAGAAACTTTGAACATCCCACAGAGCACCATTAAATCCATTATTAAAAAATTGAAAGAATATGGCACCACAACAAACCTGCCAAGAGAGGGCCGCCCACCCAAACTCACGAACCAGGCAAGGAGGGCATTAATCAGAGAGGCAACAAAGAGACTAAAGATAACCCTGAAGGAGCTGCAAATCACCACAGTGGAGATCAGTATCTGTCCATAGGACCTTTAAGCTGTACACTCCACAGAGCTGGGCTTTACGGAAGAGTGGCCAGAAAAAAAGCCATTGCTTAAAGAAAAATTGGGACACTCCCCAAACATATGGAAGAATGTATTCTGGTCAGATGAGACTAAAATGTTGCTTTTTGGCCATCAAGGAAAACGCTATGTCTGGCGCAAACCCAACACCTCTCATCACCCTGAGAACACCATCCCTACAGTGAAGCATGGTGGTGGCATAATCCTGCTGTGGGGATGTTTTTCATCAGTAGGGACTGGGAAACTGGTCAGAATTGAAGGAATGATGGATGGTGCTAAATACAGGAAAATACCTGAGGGAAACATGTTTCAGTCTTCCAGAGATTTGAGACTGGGACAGAGGTTCACCTTCTAGCAGGACAATGACAATAAGCATACTGCTAAAGCAACACTTGAGTGGTTTAAGGGGAAGCATTTAAATGTCTTGGAATGACCTAGTCAAAGCCCAGACCTCAATCCAATTGAGAATCTGTGGTACAACTTAAAGATTGCTGTATACCAGCGGAACCCATCCAACTTGAAGGAGCTGGAGCAGTTTTGCTTTGAAGAATGGGCAAAAATCCTGATGGCTAGATGTACCAAGTGTATAGAGACATACCCCAAGAGAGCTGTAATTGCAGCTGTAATTGCTGCAAAATGTGTCTCTACAAAGTGTTGACTTTGGGTTGGTGAATAGTTATGCACGCTCAAGTTTTCAGTTTATTGGTCTTATCTCTTGTTTGTTTCACAATAAAAAATATTTTGCATCTTCAAAGTAGTAGACATGTTGTGGAAATCAAATGATACACACACCCCAAAAAAATCAATTTTAATTCTAGGTTGTAAGGCAACAAAATAGGAAAAATGCTACGGGGGTTGAATACTTTCGCAAGCCACTGTATAGGAGTGCGGGCTCATTGTAAAGGCTGGAATGGAATATATGAAACGGAGTCAAACGTGGTATCGATATGTTTAATAGAATTCCATTCAATTCCATTCCAGCCAATTCCATGAGCCCGTCCTTCTATAGCGCCTCCCACCAGTCTCCACTGAACATTATATCCAACAAATGTTTAGCAAGAGTTGAGACTTTTACTTGAGATATGATATGAGTAAGTACCCCAGACGCACGATGACAGAGTTGACAGGCCAGTCTTCAGTCTTGTGCTGCCTCTAAGACTTGGTCCCTGATTAAAGCATGTGTGCAGTTTATCAAACAACCTGGATCAGAGCAGAGGAGGTCTACCGCGGCTCATCACTCATGATCAAAAGAAAGCAGGGAGTTGAAGGCCTGGGCTGTGTCTGGCTGACTGCCATTGATCTGGGCCCGGTTCTCCAATAGCGGTTGCTAAGTGCGACGTTGGTGCATGGGTTGATACTGATAGGAAGGAAAGAAAAGGAGCGCTGCTCTCGGATCAGCTTTCTCCATTCAAATATTTTCTTAACATTAGAATTATTCCACAATACTGACGGCGGATCAGCTCCTAGAGAGATATTACCACAAATGGTTGCAAATATTGAGGCCACTTATTATAATGCTTACCCAATAATGTTCACCCAATAATGCTTACCCAATAATGCTTACCCAATAATGCTTACCCATTGTGCACATGTCAGGCTACACATCATGAAATATATTGAGACAAATTACAGACAGTAGCCTAGAAGTAGCAAAATTGCAGTGGTGGAAAAACTACCCAATTGTCATACTTGAGTAAAAGAACACTACATTAACAAAAGTATGTGGACACCTGCTCATCTTACAAATCATTCACAGATCATGGGCATTAATATGGAGGTGATCCGCCTTTTGCTGCTATAACAGCCTCCATTCTTCTTGGAAGGCTTTCCACTAGATCAGGCCTGGGCAATGGCCGGCCCGGGGGCTGTATGAAGCCCGCTACCTGATTCAATACGGCCCGCGGAATCATGCTCAGATCACAAAGAATTAGCGATAGTAAAGTTTTGAAAAACGTATTTGTTATTCAAATTAAAAGCCCAATGAATACTTGCCTTTATGTAATGATTTAACTCCCACCACTTGTGGGACATTTATTTTGAAGGCATGTAAATGACAACTGCACTAGGACAGATAGTGACTGATATGCTGACACACAAGTCACAGTTACAAATAGTAGCTACCTAGAAATTGCGCAAAAATGTGTTTTTCAAATATTTCAAAGAAAAGGAAAGCAGACAATGAATGTAGGGTGTTCTAGCAAGAGTGGACATTGAAATGTTCATTTATTGAGGTATCAGGGAAAGCTGTGTGCTTAGTGTGCAAAGAGAGCATCGCTGTCTTGAAAGACTACAACTTGTCCCGACACTTCCAGGCGAAGCATGCAGAGAAATATAGGAATATGTCTTCAGAGCAGAGGGCAAGTGCATCGAATGAGTTGCTTTCTCAGGTGCAAAAGCAGCAAGGACTTTTCACAACTGCATTCAGAAAACGATGGAAAATATTTATTGGAGGAGGTTAATAAGTGACAAAGAAAGTTGGAAGCACAGAATTGTCTAGAATGCCATTGTATGCTGTAGCATTAAGATTTCCCTTCACTGGAACTAAGGGGCCTAGCCTGAACCATGAAAAACAGGCCTAGACCATTATTCTTCCTCCACCAAACTTTACAGTTGGCACTGCATTGGTGCAGGTAGCGTTTTCCTGACATCCGCCAAACCCAGATTCTCTTTACTCCACTCCAGTAGATGCTTGGCATTGAGCATGGTGATTTTAGGCTTGTGTGCGTCTGCTCGTCCATGGAAACTCATTTCATGAAGTTCCCGAGGAATAGTTATTGTGCATACATTGCTTCCAGAGGCAGTTTGGAACTCGGTTTTAAGTGTTGCAACCGAGGACAGACGATTTTTACGTGCTACGCGCTTCAGCACTTGCCGGTCCCGTTCTGTGAGCTTGTGTGGCCTACCACTTCGCGGCTGAGCCATTGTTGCTCCTAGACGTTTCCACTTCACAATAACAGCACTTACAGTTGGCTGGTGCAGCTCTAGCAGGGCAGAAATTTGACGAACTGAAAAGTGGTATCCTATGACGGTGCTACAATGAAAGTCACTAAGCTCTTTAGTAAAGTCATTCTACTACCAATGTTTGTCTATGGAGATTGCATGGATGTGTGCTCAATTTTATACACCTGTCAGGAAGGGGTGTGGTTGAAATAGCCGAATCCACTAATTTGAAGGGGTGTCCACACACTTTTGTATATACAGTGTACCTAGAAATAGAAAATGACAAGTAAGGCAGTAAAATGCTACTTGAGTAAAAGTCTAAAAGTATTTGGTTTTAAATATATTTAAGTGTCAAAATTGAATGTAATTGCTAAAATATACTTAAGTATCAAAAGTAAAAGTATAAATCATTTAAAATTCCTTACATTAAGCAAACCAGACGGCAACATTTTTTTTATATTTTTTTATACAGATAGCCAGGGGAACACCAACACTCAGACATAATTTGAAATGAAGCATGTGTATTCAGAGTCCACCAGATTAGAAGCAGTAGGGATGACCAGGGATGTTCTCTGTTTAGTGAGTCCTCCAGATCAGAGGCAGTAGGGATGACCAGGGATGTTCTCTGTTTAGTGAGTCCTCCAGATCAGAGGCAGTAGGGATGACCAGGGATGTTCTCTTGATAAGTGTGTTAAGTACTGTTAAGTACTCAAAATGTAACAAGTACTTTTGGGTGTCAGGGAAAATGCATAGAGTAAAAAGTACATTATTTTCTTTAGAAATGTAGTGAAGTAAAAGTAAAAGTTGTCAAAAATATAAATAGTAAAGTACAGATACCCCCAAAAAAGTACTTAAGTACTTTACATCACAGCAAAACAAAGCTCTTGATTGAACATGAAATGTATTTCAATATGATTGAAATAGACCTAGAGCCTACTGTTTATATTTTAATGCGGTCATCTCGGTTTACATTTGAAGCATATTTTTATACGTTGTTTGTTTGTATAAATTGCAAACACATTGGCAACTTTATATTTGTAGTCAACTTTGTTCTGAAGTTATCGGTGGTCACATTGAATCACATGGTTTGTCCGTCTCTATGTTTAGCTTAATTCTTCTGTGTATATAGTGACTTGGGAGGGCTGTTCTACGAGAGGTCTGAGGCAGGCTTTAGATTCCGAGCCTTTTCAAGTGCAACGTTTGTAAGGGTCCTGTGTGTAGCTGGTGTAGAGAGTCAGGCGCAGGACAGCAAGAATGCGTAATCAACGTACTTTTACTCAAAATGACAAATGTACAAAGTAGCATCACGAGCACACAATGACGGACCGAAAATACTATAAACAATCACTCACAAACAAACATGGGGAACAGAGGGTTAAATAATAAACAGGTAATTGGGTGAGTGAAACTAGGTGTGTAAGACTAAGACAAAACAAATGGAAAAGGAAAAGTGGATCGGAGGTGGCTAGAAGGCCGGTGACGTCGTCCCCCGAACGCCGCCCGAACAAGGAGAGGGACCCGACTTCAGCGGAAGTCGTGACAACGTTAATAATGATGGTTTTGGGAAACAGCTCGGAGATTTAACGAAGCTCTACGAAGGCTCTAACGATTCATTTAGCCTTAAAATACTTTTGGGAAACCGGGCCCTGCTCATGTCCACCAAGGCTTCTGTGGTGCTGGTCAGTAATGAGTAAAGTCTAGATTGGAGTGGTTGGTCAATACTGACTAGTCACTGGAGCACTAATAATCTACAGAACTCAGAGGTACTAGATTATATTAAATTATTGGTCTGGCAGGGAAATTAAAATCCTACCCTTGAGGTCTGAAGTGCTGATTTTCTGTTCTACCTGGTAATTAATTGCACCCACCTGGTATCTCAGGTCTAAATCAGTCCTTGATTATATGGGAAGAACGGGTTAAAAAGCAGTGGAACTGGTTTTGATGTCCGGATTTTAATATTGAAGGGTCTAAGCGGTCATTACTACCATCCTTTCTAGCCTGGCCCGAAAGTGTTGACTGCGGGAGTGCAAGATTAATTTAATTATAAAAATTTCAATTATAGTTTTAATTGTTAGGAAGAGGCAATTAACATGGTGGTAAACCAGTGCAGCAGCTCAGGCCTTAGTGCTCTCCGAGCTGATTGAACTGGCAGCAACACAGGGAACATCAGCCATGTCGTTCCGCACTCTAGCTACTACATCTCAGTGGTGGCCCAAACAAATACAATCATTGAGGACAAATACAAAGCTTCTCTCTGTCTGGAAAGAATAGCTGCTTGGCATTACTTCTCACAGAGGAGAAGATAGATGGTTCAACATACACCTGTATATCCATGAGGGATTATAATGTATTGCTGTGGGTTTATCTTTCACCATAGAGAACTTTTACATTATTCATTTGATGAGCTTCTCATGGGCGAAACCTCTCGCTGTAGATTTCACACAGTCTTTTATTCATTCCATTTACGGAACTTCTCAGTGGACCATGTGAGAGGCAATCTCACACTGATGGCTGTAAATTACCATATGTGCTTTACAGTAATACCCAGCTCTGCTGTAAACACTCCATCTTGCCGCCAGATCCAAATATACATTTTCAGGACTATCTCTGGATTATGTTGTTGTGTATATATTTACTAGCACTGCCAGTCAATGTCTTTGTTACACATCTACATTTACCTATGATATCAACATCTCCTATGCATTCTAACACATACTAACATAATACCCTGACAACCCCTCATCTCGGATATACCAGACCTACCCTGCCAACCCCTCATCTCAGATATCCCAGACCTACCCTGCCAACCCCTCATCTCAGATATACCAGACCTACCCTGCCTACCCCTCATCTCAGATATACCAGACCTACCCTGCCTACCCCTCATCTCAGATATACCAGACCTACCCTGCCTACCCCTCATCTCAGATATACCAGACCTACCCTGCCAACCCCTCATCTCAGATATACCAGACCTACCCTGCCTACCCCTCATCTCAGATATACCAGACCTATCCTGCCTACCCCTCATCTCAAATATACCAGACCTACACTGCCAACCCCTCATCTCAGATATACCAGACCTACCCTGCCTACCCCTCATCTCAGATATACCAGACCTATCCTGCCAACCCTTCATCTCGGATATACCAGACCTACCCTGCCTACCCCTCATCTCAGATATACCAGACCTATCCTGCCAACCCCTCATCTCAGATATACCAGACCTACCCTGCCTACCCCTCATCTCAGATATACCAGACCTACCCTGCCTACCCCTCATCTCGGATATACCAGACCTACCCTGCCAACCCCTCATCTCAGATATACCAGACCTACCCTGCCTAGCCCTCATCTCGGATATACCAGACCTACCCTGCCTACCCCTCATCTCGGATATACCAGACCTACCCTGCCAACCCCTCATCTCGGATATACCAGACCTACCCTGTCAACCCCTCATCTCGGATATACCAGACCTACCCTGCCAACCCCTCATCTCAGATATACCAGACCTACCCTGCCAACCCCTCATCTCAGATTTACCAGACCTACCCTGCCTACCCCTCATCTCAGATATACCAGACCTATCCTGCCAACCCCTCATCTCAGATATTCCAGACCTACCCTGCCAACCCCTCAACCCTAATCTCGGATATTCCAGACATTTCCAAAGGGGGAAAAAATGTGTTCTGAGGATCCTCTTTAAACAGACAACTGTCCCAATAAATTATGAGTTTGGATAGGTGGGGCTTAACATGTGGGCTGGAATTGTGCTCGTGTTTATCTAGTGTACAAAGCAGATACGATAGTGACATTACCGGTGACGCGGATCCCATTTCCGACTCATCCTCTCTGTCCCAACTGACGCTGGAACTTCTACAGAGGTGTTAAACTTGGTCAATGGTACATTGCCGGAAGCAACCCGTCAGTCTAAAGAGACTACCTCCTCTCCCCTCTTTCGTATTCATCTGCAAACCAGGGAGATATACCCACAGGACTAAAGACCTGCCATTAGTAACCGCTAATCATGGAAACAGACATCTATACAGTCTGTGACGTCAGACAGGACCGGTCAGGTCACCAGTGATACAAGTCAGTATTCAACGTCCATCCATGTCTGAGGACATCGGGAGATGACGTGGAAACTGGCCATTAGGGGCAAGAGTGAGCGCTGTTACCTTCAAGTAGGTTTTGCTTTTGCTAATGCGTTGTGGATGGGGATGGTGGATGGGCATAAGCATCTGCCTTTGGTTCCAAAGGTTGCATGTTTGAATACAGCGATAGAAAGTTATTTTTGTTTTAAGCCTATCCCAAACCTTAACCCTTACCTTAACCATTCTGAGTTAATGCCTTATCTTAAGATTTCAGAGTTAATGAGCAACCCTCCCTCTGCTTACTAACACCCTTCAACCCTCCCTCTGCTTACTAACCTCCTTCAACCCTCCTCCTACTTACTAATACGCCACAATCCTCCCTCTGCTTACTAACCTCCTTCAACCCTCCTCCTACTTACTAATACGCCACAACCCTCCTCCTACTTACTAATACGCCACAATCCTCCCTCTGCTTACTAACACCCTTCAACCCTCCCTCTGCTTACTAACCTCTTTCAACCCCCCTCTGCTTACTAACCTCCTTCAACCCCCCTCTGCTTACTAACCTCCTTCAACCCTCCTCCTACTTACTAATACGCCACAACCCTCCTCCTACTTACTAATAAGCCACAACCCTCCCTCTGCTTACTAACCTCCTTCAACCCTCCCTCTGCTTACTAACCTCCTTCAACCCCCCTCTGCTTACTAACCTCCTTCAACCCCCCTCTGCTTACTAACCTCCTTCAACCCCCCTCTGCTTACTAACCTCCTTCAACCCCCCTCTGCTTACTAACCTCCTTCAACCCCCCTCTGCTTACTAACCTCCTTCAACCCCCCTCTGCTTACTAACCTCCTTCAACCCCCCTCTGCTTACTAACCTCCTTCAACCCCCCTCTGCTTACTAACCTCCTTCAACCCTCCCTCTGCTTACTAACCTCCTTCAACCCCCCTCTGCTTACTAACCTCCTTCAACCCCCCTCTGCTTACTAACCTCCTTCAACCCTCCCTCTGCTTACTAACCTCCTTCAACCCCCCTCTGCTTACTAACCTCCTTCAACCCCCCTCTGCTTACTAACCTCCTTCAACCCCCCTCTGCTTACTAACCTCCTTCAACCCCCCTCTGCTTACTAACCTCCTTCAACCCCCCTCTGCTTACTAACCTCCTTCAACCCCCCTCTGCTTACTAACCTCCTTCAACCCCCCTCTGCTTACTAACCTCCTTCAACCCCCCTCTGCTTACTAACCTCATTCAACCCTCCTCCTACTTACTAATACGCCACAACCCTCCCTCTGCTTACTAACCTCCTTCAACCCCCCTCTGCTTACTAACCTCCTTCAACCCCCCTCTGCTTACTAACCTCCTTCAACCCCCCTCTGCTTACTAACCTCCTTCAACCCCCCTCTGCTTACTAACCTCCTTCAACCCTCCCTCTGCTTACTAACCTCCTTCAACCCCCCTCTGCTTACTAACCTCCTTCAACCCCCCTCTGCTTACTAACCTCCTTCAACCCCCCTCTGCTTACTAACCTCCTTCAACCCCCCTCTGCTTACTAACCTCCTTCAACCCTCCCTCTGCTTACTAACCTCCTTCAACCCCCCTCTGCTTACTAACCTCCTTCAACCCCCCTCTGCTTACTAACCTCCTTCAACCCCCCTCTGCTTACTAACCTCCTTCAACCCCCCTCTGCTTACTAACCTCCTTCAACCCTCCCTCTGCTTACTAACCTCCTTCAACCCCCCTCTGCTTACTAACCTCCTTCAACCCCCCTCTGCTTACTAACCTCCTTCAACCCCCCTCTGCTTACTAACCTCCTTCAACCCCCCTCTGCTTACTAACCTCCTTCAACCCCCCTCTGCTTACTAACCTCCTTCAACCCTCCTCCTACTTACTAATACGCCACAACCCTCCCTCTGCTTCCTAACGCCCTTCAATATTTATATTTCAATGTATTTGTATTTATTTTATGTTTACCTCTGCATTGTTGGAAATGGATCCGTAAGTAAGCGAAGTCTACGAAGCATGTGACAAATAAAATGTGATTTGACTTGAATCCTCCCAATGCTTCCTAACACCCTTCAGCCAAGTGAAATAAACCAGAGGAACACTGCTCAGAGGAATGGAGGATAGAGAGAGAGAGACGCAAAGGGAGAAGACGAGAGGAGGATCGAATGGGAGGAGTGTGTGGCAGGGGGGTGGGTGACAGGGGCAGGAGGGTTGATGACAGGGGCAGGAGGGCTGGTGACAGGGGCAGGAGGGTTGGTGACAGGGTGCTGGTCAGAGTCAGAGAGGTTACATAAGGAGACTAGCTCAACGAGCTTTCATAATGAGACACTCATATTCAGTTACTAATTCTCATCAACTCCAGGGGGTATTTGCTTTTTAATATTTTGCGTGTGTGTGTGTGTGTGTGTGTGTGTGTGTGTGTGTGTGTGTGTGTGTGTGTGTGTGTGTGTGTGTGTGTGTGTGTGTGTGTGTGTGTGTGTGTGTGTGTGTGTGTGTGTGTGTGAGAGAGACTGTGTTGGTTGGCAGGAATACTGGATGGTGATATTGGCTATGCTCTGTGCATTCACATCAGAAAGACCTAGCATTTTTTTAAAGGAGAGAGAGACAGAGACAGACTCACTAGAGAGAGAGAGCGAGGAAGAGAGTAAGAGAGACACAGATTCACTAGAGCGAGAGAGAACAAGCGTGTGAGAGGGAATACCTCACAGGGGACATAAGAAACATTCAAACATCCAACTGCCAGTCAACAGGTAGCCTCTTATCCAGAGTCACTTACAGGAGCAATTACCGTAAAGTGCCTTGCTCAAGGACACAGACAGAGATTTCACCTTTCGGTTACTGGCTCTTAGCCGCTAGGCTACCTGACGCCCTTACTAAACCTGTAAATCAGCCATGGATCCTCATTCCTGCTCCTGGAAAGATACAGCTGCATGTTTTTGTCCCAGATCAGCAGTGAAACACCTGATCTGGGAGAAGTCTAAGGACTGTAATTAAGTCTTAGCCCTTAGATCAGAATGTCTACTAAGCTAACATATGGAATTGTTTTAAGATGGTCATAAAATGTATCATTTATCCATAATTTTTTTTAATTTTAGGACCCCTGTAAGGTGTTTGCCCATAAAATGATTAATTTATTAAAGGTTTATACAAATATGTCCATTCAATGGAAAGTCAGAAATGCAGTCAGAAAAGCAATAGTCCAAACCACGGCTGTGGCGGTCATCAGCTGGTGATTGTCAAGCAAATAACTGCCGGTTTCACGGTAATTGACCGTTAATTAACATAAACAAATGTAGCATCTCCCAGCTTTCACAAATAGCCTACAAGCCACTGATGCAGACCTTTGGAACATATACATTTTTAAAAGTCTAATAAATCCATGTAATATAGTCTACACCTTCACAATAAATCCATGTAATATAGTCTACACCATCACAATAAATCCATGTAATATAGTCTACACCATCACAATAAATCCATGTAATATAGTCTACACCATCACAATAAATCCATGTAATATAGACTACACCATCACAATAAATCCATGTAATATAGTCTACACCATCACAATAAATCCATGTAATATAGTCTACACCATCACAATAAATCCATGTAATATAGTCTACACCATCACAATAAATCCATGTAATATAGTCTACACCATCACAATAAATCCATGTAATATAGTCTACACCATCACAATAAATCCATGTAATATAGTCTACACCATCACAATAAATCCATGTAATATAGTCTACACCTTCACAATAAACCATGTAATATAGTCTACACCATCACAATAAATCCATGTAATATAGTCTACACCATCACAATAAATCCATGTAATATAGTCTACACCATCACAATAAATCCATGTAATATAGTCTACACCATCACAATAAATCCATGTAATATAGTCTACACCATCACAATAAATCAATGTAATATAGTCTACACCATCACAATAAATCAATGTAATATAGTCTACACCATCACAATAAATCAATGTAATATAGTCTACACCATCACAATAAATCAATGTAATATAGTCTACACCATCACAATAAATCCATGTAATATAGTCTACACCATCACAATAATACAGTTGGCCAAGCCTATAGATAGCTGTTCTCATGCAATTGCATAGCCTACATAAATGTTGTGCAACATGAGCTCATGGGCTCTCATGAAGTGTTTGATTAGATTTTCAAACACATTTACATTGATGTCAGAGTGATTAGAGGGACAATAGAGAGCTGAGTACCAGGCAGTTTGGTAGGCTACTAATGACCATCAGCAGCATCAGAGCTTGGAGAAGCCTAATTACCGTGACTAAATGGTCATGTGGAATTTGACAGCCTTCATGACTCCTGACCGCTGGTGTGACGGTAATACAGTCACCGTAACAGCCCAAGTCCACATGTATCGACCATATATGATTCAAAAGTTACCTATGATTTACTCTGAGGATTTAGTATGTTTAGAGTGAATGGGACGTCCTCACATGATCAACAAGTGGTCACTGGCAGAACGGAGCTAACTTAGAACGTCAACTGACAAGCTAACTAGTGGCTGCAGGTTTGTGAGTGAAAACATGGGATTTTTCTAAATGAAATCCGCTGAATACAAAACTAAATATATATTTATTTCCAAAGATGAGACTGAATTTCAATATCCATCCTCCTGTTCCTGTTTTCATTTTGTATTTCCCTTTAAATCGCCATAGAAACGATCCCTCTCAACGTAGATTGATCACGGTTATAGGCATTGAAAGCCAAGGATCTGGAGGGAAAATGACAAAAGTATCAAGCTGATTTTGATTGGTCAAACCAGCGGAAAACACCTCGAAATGGTACCACCTCACAACAGCAAATATGGAAGAGATACAAACCAAGAGCGGCGCAGTCTAAACTAGCAACGGTCACAGCAAATTAACGTTCTTATTTCAGCAACACTGTCAAGTACAAGTATATTAAGGTAGTAATATTGTAGAGAACAATCCAATGTTTAATTATATGTCATTTATAATGACATAGAGCAAAGAAAACAACATTTTGACATTCATTTCGTAGCACCCTCTTGAATGGCCCTGTTTTTCTCTACATTGTACAGCAGTAAGTAAGTGAACGCCCTAAAATATATGTACAAATGATTTGATGAAACATTGAATTAGGCTTTACCTGCTATAGCCCATAGAACCCCATTAAATAACACATAAATAAATGGCAAATGATAAAGTCTACGTGATGCAGAGAACCTTGAGAAGCCAGTTTTAGCACCCATAAAAGTCATGAAAGATAGATGTATAGTATAAATGTACACCCTAGAGTTTTCTTATATTTCTCAGATATAGGTCAGACCCTTTAAATCCTTGTTCCTTGGGATTTATTTGATGGTTTATTCAAGAGAACAACCTTTTTGCCACAACTCCTTTAAGATAATTTTTTACAGCACCAGTACCCCAGTCCCTCTAGGACACATATGTCAGAGTCAAGGCCCGCGGGCCACATCCGGCCCGCGAGAAGGTTTTTTACGGCCCCTGGGATGATCTTGATTTATTATTAGAACCGGCCCGCAGACCGCAGCAAGCCGGCAGCCCGCAGATCTTTTACACGCACCAATACTACATTTCCCACAATGCAACGGTGACGCACCGAGCAGTAGGCTGCTTCATTTCAATATTTATTGGCACAGCAGTCGTCAGCATCACAGTAAAATTAACTTTCAGATACCCATCAAAAATGGCAAAACGGAAGGTGGACACTGAGAACCGGGGGTTTCAAACAAGGTGGGAGTCGGAGTATATGTTCACGGAGGTAGCTGGAAAACCTGTGTGTCTTCTGTGTGGAGAAAGTGTGGCGGTACTGAAAGAGTATAATCTGAGACGACATTATGAAACGAAACACGCGGACAAAAACAAGAATATGGACATGGAACAAAGGCTACAAAAGGCAGAGGAATTAAAACGAGGCCTCAAATCTCGACAGGCTCTGTTCAAAAAAGCCAAATCACAAGGCCAGGCTGCTGTCAAGGCCAGTTTTATTTTGGCAGAAGAGATCGCTAAATCAGCCCGGCCATTTACGGAGGGGGATTTCATCAAAAACTGCATGATTAAAGTTTGTGACGAAGTTTGCCCAGAAAAAAGGCAACTCTTTTTAAATGTGAGTCTGAGCAGAAACACCATTGCCGAGAGAGTAGACCAGTTGTCCATCAATCTAAAAGAGCAGCTTGTGAAAAAGGGAAAAGATTTCATTGCATATTCCTTGGCTGTGGATGAGAGCACCGACATTTCTGACATTGCCCAGTTGTCAATTTTCATCCGCGGAGTGGACTCCAGCCTAAGCGTGACAGAGGAGTTTTGGGCTTTACGTCCTATGCATGGCACAACTACGGGGCATGATTTGTATGAAGAGGTGTCAAGATGTGTAAATGAGATGGAGCTGCCTTGGGAAAAACTCGTGGGTTTGACAACCGACGGAGCACCTGCGATGTGTGGACACAGGAGCGGACTGGTGGCGAAGATACGGGAAAAGATGCAAGAGGAAAACGCGACAGGTGAGCTGACAGCTTATCATTGTATCATACACCAGGAAGCGTTGTGCGGTAAAGCCTTGAAAATGGAGCATGTAATGAGCATCATCACGCGCACAGTTAACTTTATCAGAGCCAAAGGTTTGAATCACCGCCAGTTCAAGGCATTTCTGACGGAGTTAGAAACGGAGCATGGTGATTTGCCTTATCACACAGAGGTGCGATGGCTAAGCCAGGGAAAGGTGCTTCAAAGATGTTTCGAGCTTCGTGAGGAGATTTGTCTGTTCTTGGACAGCAAAGGGAAAGACACAACACAACTCCGAGACGAAATGTTTCTGTGTGAAATGGCTTTTCTGTGTGACATTACGAGTCATCTGAATGCAATGAACTTGCAGCTGCAGGGTCGGGATCATGTCATCTCTGATATGTACAGTACAGTGAAGGCATTTAAAACCAAACTGACTCTGTGGGAGACGCAGATGCGGAAAGAAAATTTGAGCCACTTTCCCAGCTGCCAGACCATGAAAGAGAAGCTCTCTACCAGTGCGTTCCCGAGCGCACAGTTGGCTGATAAAATAGGTATGCTTGCCGCTGACTTTCGACGCCGATTTGCTGACTTTGAAGCACAAAAAAGCAGGTTGGAACTGCTCGGTAACCCATTTGCTGTTGACGTGGAAAGCTCACCACCAAACCTCCAAATGGAGTTGATTGACCTCCAATGCAATGATGCACTGAGGGCAAAATATGCGGCAGTGGGTGCTGCGGAGTTCGCCCGTTTCCTCCCCGACACAATGCCCCAGCTGCGCATCCAGGCTGCTCAAACGTTGTCTATGTTTGGCAGCACATACCTGTGTGAACAACTGTTTTCTTTGATGAACCTGAACAAAACATCACACAGAAGTCGACTTACTGCTGAACACCTCCACTCAATTCTGAGGATTTCCTCAGCTCAGAGCCTTACCCCGAACATTGATGAACTTGTGGAAAAGATGGGACACCACCAAGTATCACCCTCAACCTCAAACAAGTGAACATTACTGTGCAATCACATATTTAGAGTTTTTACTCAGTTCAAGTTTAAAAGTTAAAGTTTAATATTTGTTTTCACTACATGTTACTTCTCCTTAAACAAAGTGTTGTTTTTGATTAATAGATTTTTGCACTTTATTTTATTGTATTTCAATCCAATTATATTTTAAAAATATTTCAGTTGAGTGGATGATAGAAAATTGCTATTATTGTTTTTTTCTTTGAAGTAAATTTAGCCCACTTTTGCTAAAATAGAAAATATAGGCTACTGATGGTGCCTTGAATACCGGTTTCTTTCATTTAATGTTCATGTTATGGGGATTTTTATATAAAGGAAATTTGTCTTTTGTGTCTGTTGAAAATTAAAGATTACTGACAGAGCCATAAGAAAATATTGCTTTATTTATCTGATCATATTGGAATATATTTGTTAGGTTTTCAGTAGGTTCAATTAGGTTCACTAGACTATATGCGTCATTTAAAAATTTTTCAATGAACATTCGAACAGTCCGGCCCTCGGCTTGTAGCTAAATTTTTTATTTGGCCCTCCGTCCATTTGACTTTGACACCCCTGCTCTAGGATTTCGCTGGTATCTTTCGTGATATTTGCAGATAAAAATGCTTAATTTTGCTGCAGCAATTCTGACATTTTTCATGGAAATATGCAATGATTTTGTTCCAATTTGTCATGAAAATGCGCCGACGAGGCAAAAAAAAATTGTTGACGTATGGCTGGATTGAAACATATTATGTTGGAAATCTGTGGTGGATGGTTGAAATTGTTAGCCCTATTTTTGTACTGCGCTGATGGATCAGTTTTATGCGATTACATTGCAATGATTTTATGAGGAAATACTGCGGCGATTGGTCAAATTTACAAGCCCTCGCATAATATGCAGAAAATTGTTGATTATGCAAAAAAAAAATTGCATTCGCAGAATCCAGGAGGGACTATAACCTTCAAACTCTGGAGCTCAAAGCCAGCTCCACTGTATTCTTTCATTGTTCCACTCTAATCAGGGACTGACTTAGACCTGGGTCACCAGGTTCCACTCTAATCAGGGACTGACTTAGACCTGGGTCACCAGGTTCCACTCTAATCAGGGACTGACTTAGACCTGGGTCACCAGGTTCCACTCTAATCAGGGACTGACTTAGACCTGGGTCACCAGGTTCCACTCTAATCAGGGACTGACTTAGACCTGGGTCACCAAGTTCCACTCTAATCAGGGACTGAATTAGACCTGGGTCACCAGGTTCCACTCTAATCAGGGACTGACTTAGACCTGGGACACCAGGTTCCACTCTAATCAGGGACTGACTTAGACCTGGGACACCAGGTTCCACTCTAATCAGGGACTGACTTAGACCTGGGTCACCAGGTTCCACTCTAATCAGGGACTGACTTAGACCTGGGTCACCAGGTTCCACTCTAATCAGGGACTGACTTAGACCTGGGTCACCAGGTTCCACTCTAATCAGGGACTGACTTAGACCGGGGACACCAGGTTCCACTCTAATCAGGGACTGACTTAGACCTGGGACACCAGGTTCCACTCTAATCAGGGACTGACTTAGACCTGGGTCACCAGGTTCCACTCTAATCAGGGACTGACTTAGACCTGGGTCACCAAGTTCCACTCTAATCAGGGACTGAATTAGACCTGGGTCACCAGGTTCCACTCTAATCAGGGACTGACTTAGACCTGGGTCACCAGGTTCCACTCTAATCAGGGACTGACTTAGACCTGGGTCACCAGGTTCCACTCTAATCAGGGACTGAATTAGACCTGGGTCACCAGGTTCCACTCTAATCAGGGACTGACTTAGACCTGGGACACCAGGTTCCACTCTAATCAGGGACTGACTTAGACCTGGGTCACCAGGTTCCACTCTAAACAGGGACTGACTTAGACCTGAGTCACCAGGTTCCACTCTAATCAGGGACTGACTTAGACCTGGGTCACCAGGTTCCACTCTAATCAGGGACTGACTTAGACCTGAGTCACCAGGTTCCACTCTAATCAGGGACTGACTTAGACCTGGGTCACCAGGTTCCACTCTAATCAGGGACTGACTTAGACCTGGGTCACCAGGTTCCACTCTAATCAGGGACTGACTTAGACCTGGGTCACCAGGTTCCACTCTAATCAGGGACTGACTTAGACCTGGGTCACCAAGTTCCACTCTAATCAGGGACTGACTTAGACCTGGGACGGGTGCAATGTGTGCAATTAATTATCAGGTAGAACGGAAAAACATCAGGTTTTGAACCTCCAACACACTAACACTTTATCTGTGATTGAAATGTACTGTGAAACTAAAATATTCGACGTTTGTGTTTCTGCTCTTCGGAGCAACACAATGAGCACAGACCGTGGGTGACATCACATACATTATGAACGCACAACAGAATCCTGTCAGTCAGCAAAATTGATCAGCATTATGTGTGCATAAGGTGTGAACGAGTCAGTATAAATGTCTCAGTGACACTGTGCTGTGCTGATGCCCTTAAGAAAATAGCTTGACCTCATCTAGTGAAATAGCCAGAGGAAACGAATGGGTCTGGGGGGGGACATGCATGGTTGGGTTTCCAGTAGTTGTTAAATAGACTGGTTTCTTGTCGGAAAACAGTAGCTAGCGTAGAGGGAAGGTATACCTCAGCTGCGATCTTAAACTGCATATGAGAATGTAATGTTCTATTACCGACTGGACATTATTCTATTAGGCTCTGATTTTAGATCATGGTAATTCATATCCCTAGATAAAGGACTAGCAGGCTGTGTAAGTCACTGTGAATGTGGAGGTTAAACAATGTGATTCTGTTAGCTTGGCGCTCCTTCCCACCCCAGACGATACAGTATCCCTGCCTCATGCTAAGGTTAAGGCTGTCTAGTCCACAGTGCAAAGGCACAGCACAGGCATCCAACCCCCCCCCCCCCCCCCCCCCCCCCTCTCTCTCCTGGGTGAAGGAAACTTCCCATCCGGAAAGGGAAATGAGCTTGAGAAGCTGTAGTGCAAAGCATCAGCCACAAACACGCACACACGCACACACGCACACACGCACACACGCACACACGCACACACGCACACACACACACACACACACACACACACACACACACACACACACGCGCACACACACGCACGCACACACCCTCTTAAGGTACTTAAGAAACTTTCTCTTTGTGGTGGGTTTATTTACTCTCTCCCTGAGCATCACATCAGCCACAGTAAAGCCCTGGGGTTTCTACCATAATATAAGTAGCTTTGCTGGAAGTGTGAGTGTGTGTCAGGATAGGGCAGCAAGCCCCTACAGACAAGATAAAGAGGGAGACTTCACTGTCTGGAATCTCTGACTTTGTATTTAATTAAATCTAACCTAATCTAAAGACCGCATTATTTAATTGCCAAAGTTATGTGATTTTACAAGTTTTTAGGCACAGTGGATCAGCTTTCAGAAGCTGTGCAAAAAATAGTTAAATCACATGGGCATGCTGTACTGTATCTCCCAGAATAGCAGGATTTATGCTTCAGCAGCATAAATCAACATTTTTCCCATGAAGGTCTGGTGTACAGACAGATTATCACACATGGGAGGAGGGCGGGCGAAGGGGACGGGGGTAGGGAGGAGGAAACACTACTGGGATAGAGAAACACTACTGGGATAGAGAGGAGGAAACACTACTGGGACAGAGAGGAGGAAACACTACTGGGACAGAGAGGAGGAAACACTACTGGGACAGAGAGGAGGAAACTACTGGGATAGAGAGGAGGAAACTACTGGGATAGAGAAACACTACTGGGATAGAGAGGAGGAAACACTACTGGGATAGAGAGGAGGAAACACTACTGGGATAGAGAGGAGGAAACACTACTGGGATAGAGAAACACTACTGGGATAGAGAGGAGGAAACACTACTGGGATAGAGAGGACTAAACACTACTGGGATAGAGAGGAGGAAACACTACTGGGATAGAGAGGAGGAAACACTACTGGGACAGAGAGGAGGAAACACTACTGGGACAGAGAGGAGGAAACACTACTGGGATAGAGAGGAGGAAACACTACTGGGATAGAGATTGAGGAAACACTACTGGGACAGAGAGGAGGAAACACTACTGGGATAGAGAGGAGAAAACACTACTGGGATAGAGAGGAGGAAACACTACTGGGATAGAGAGGAGGAAACACTACTGGGACAGAGAGGAGGAAACACTACTGGGATAGAGAGGAGGAAACACTACTGGCATAGAGAGGAGGAAACACTACTGGGATAGAGAGGAGGAAACACTACTGGGATAGAGAGGAGGAAACACTACTGGGATAGAGAGGAGGAAACACTACTGGGATAGAGAGGAGGAAACACTACTGGGATAGAGAGGAGGAAACACTACTGGGATAGAGAGGAGGAAACACTACTGGGATAGAGAGGAGGAAACACTACTGGGATAGAGAAACACTACTGGGATAGAGAGGAGGAAACACTACTGGGATAGAGAGGAGGAAACACTACTGGGATAGAGAGGAGGAAACACTACTGGGACAGAGAGGAGGAAACACTACTGGGACAGAGAGGAGGAAACACTACTGGGACAGAGAGGTGGAAACACTACTGGGATATAGAGGAGGAAACACTACTGGGATAGAGATTGAGGAAACACTACTGGGACAGAGAGGAGGAAACACTACTGGGATAGAGAGGAGAAAACACTACTGGGATAGAGAGGAGGAAACACTACTGGGATAGAGAGGAGGAAACACTACTGGGACAGAGAGGAGGAAACACTACTGGGATAGAGAGGAGGAAACACTACTGGCATAGAGAGGAGGAAACACTACTGGGATAGAGAGGAGGAAACACTACTGGGATAGAGATTGAGGAAACACTACTGGGACAGAGAGGAGGAAACACTACTGGGATAGAGAGGAGGAAACACTACTGGGACAGAGAGGAGGAAACACTACTGGGATAGAGAGGAGGAAACACTACTGGGATAGAGAGGAGGAAACACTACTGGGATAGAGAGGAGGAAACACTACTGGGATAGAGAGGAGGAAACACTACTGGCATAGAGAGGAGGAAACACTACTGGGATATAGAGGAGGAAACACTACTGGGATAGAGATTGAGGAAACACTACTGGGATAGAGATTGAGGAAACACTACTGGGACAGAGAGGAGGAAACACTACTGGGACAGAGAGGAGGAAACACTACTGGGATAGAGAGGAGGAAACACTACTGGGATAGAGAGGAGGAAACACTACTGGGATAGAGAGGAGAAAACACTACTGGGATAGAGAGGAGGAAACACTACTGGCATAGAGAGGAGGAAACACTACTGGGATAGAGAGGAGGAAACACTACTGGGATAGAGAGGAGGAAACACTACTGGGATAGAGATTGAGGAAACACTACTGGGATAGAGAGGAGGAAACACTACTGGGATAGAGAGGAGGAAACACTACTGGGATAGAGAGGAGGAAACACTACTGGGATAGAGAGGAGGAAACACTACTGGCATAGAGAGGAGGAAACACTACTGGGACAGAGAGGAGGAAACACTACTGGGATAGAGAGGAGGAAACACTACTGGGATAGAGAGGAGGAAACACTAAACACCCCAAAAACGCCCTGTGTGTAATGCTTTCCTATTCAGTCAGGTTCACTGATCCCCATGGTCAATCAAAAACACTGACGCTCACAGCAAGATCACAGGGGAACGGGGTGTGGGGGGTCACTCAGCAAGATCACGGGGGGGGGGGGGGGGGCACTCAGCCAGATTACAGGGGGAGGGGCACTCAGCAAGATCACGGAGGGGGGGGGGGGGGGGGTCACTCAGCAAGATCACGGGGGGGGGGGGGGGTCACTCAGCAAGATCACAGGGGGGGGAGGCACTCAGCAAGATTACAGGGGGAGGGGCACTCAGCAAGATTACAGGGGGAGGGGCACTCAGCAAGATTACAGGGGGAGGGGCACTCAGCAAGATTACAGGGGGGGGGGGCACTCAGCAAGATTACAGGGGGGGGGGGGCACTCAGCAAGATTACAGGGGGGGGGGGGGGGGGCACTCAGCAAGATTACAGGGGGGGGGGCACTCAGCAAGATTACAGGGGGAGGGGCACTCAGCAAGATTACAGGGGGGGGGCACTCAGCAAGATTACAGGGGGAGGGGCACTCAGCAAGATCACGGGGGGGGGGGAGGGGCACTCAGCAAGATTACAGAGGGAGGGGCACTCAGCAAGATTACAGGGGGGGGGCACTCAGCAAGATCACAGGGGGGGGGCACTCAGCAAGATCACAGGGGGGGGGCACTCAGCAAGATCACAGGGGGGGGGCACTCAGCAAGATCACAGGGGGGGGGCACTCAGCAAGATCACAGGGGGGGGGCACTCAGCAAGATTACAGGGGGAGGGGCACTCAGCAAGATTACAGGGGGAGGGGCACTCAGCAAGATCACAGGGGGAGGGGCACTCAGCAAGGTCACAGGGGGGGGGGCGCTCAGCAAGGTCACAGGGGGGGGGCACTCAGCAAGGTCACAGGGGGGGGCGCTCAGCAAGGTCACAGGGGGGGGGGCACTCAGCAAGGTCACGGGGGGGGGGCGCTCAGCAAGGTCACAGGGGGGGGGGCGCTCAGCAAGGTCACAGGGGGGGGGGCTCAGCAAGGTCACAGGGGGGGGGCACTCAGCAAGGTCACGGGGGGGGGGGCTCAGCAAGGTCACAGGGGGGGGGCACTCAGCAAGGTCACGGGGGGGGGGCACTCAGCAAGGTCACGGGGGGGGGGCACTCAGCAAGGTCACAGGGGGGGGCGCTCAGCAAGGTCACAGGGGGGGGGCACTCAGCAAGGTCACGGGGGGGGGGCGCTCAGCAAGGTCACAGGGGGGGGGGCGCTCAGCAAGGTCACAGGGGGGGGGGCGCTCAGCAAGGTCACAGGGGGGGGGGGGCGCTCAGCAAGGTCACAGGAGTACGGGGGTTGCACAGCAAGATCACAGGGTCATTCCACAATAGCCCTCACTGAGAGGACGAGACTACATAATCCGTAATCATCTTTCCCGCAAATTCAGCCATAAATACATCAGTGAAGACATCAACCTACACAGTGGCGGACTTACTATTAGGCCGAAGAGACAATTGCCTCAGGCCTCACATCATCAAAGCCCCCCCACACACATCAAGATGAATGAGACTTTTTGAAGAACCGAAGGAGTCTGCTTCAGTTGTCTGACACCTGGACAAATGAACAAAGGCTGTGGTCAGAGGTTTACCTCTCGACAGTGTACGCTCAAGCATCTTACCATAATGCACATCACCAAAGAGGCCTCACTGGGTTTCATTCATATGTGTGTGTGTGTGTGTGTGTGTGTGTGTGTGTGTGTGTGTGTGTGTGTGTGTGTGTGTGTGTGTGTGTGTGTGTGTGTGTGTGTGTGTGTGTGTGTGTGTGTGTGTGTGTGTGTTTTAGACACAATGTAGAGTCCATGGCTCGACGAATTGAGGCTGTTCTGTGGGCAAAAGCGGTGCAACTCAATATTAGGAAGGTGTTCCTAATGTTTTATATACTCAGTGTATATGACTGTATTTGCATGCATATTAAGTATGCCTTAAAAGTCCTGCTGTGCTTATTAAAAACGTAGTTACGAGATCAGTGTTTTCAGGCTGTAAGATATAAAGACCTTGAAAACATGAATCCATTACAATCTTTTTTTGTATTCATGAGTGTCCCAGGGTACACTGCCACAGTGGCTTCATGTCCTGCAGTGTCTGTCTGTCTGCCATCTGACAGACTGGAGGGTGGCCAACAACACAGGGCCAACAACACAGTTCTCTGTCTAAGAGAAACCACGCCATTTTCTATCTGACTTATTTGGGTGTTGTTGTTATTCACATAACAGTGGCACTGTAAAGGAGCTGCAGAACACATACAAAACAAGCCATCAAGACAATATGTTCAGATTGACCCAAACTTAAATTATGTGTTCAGATTGACCCAAACTTAAATTATGTGTTCAGACAGACCCAAAAAAACAGCCTATTAGCATATCATACAAAGTGTTTGAGACCCTACCTGCTCACAAATCTTTTAGCATAATAAATTCTCTAGCTAGCAAGAACCAAAGCTTGGTGTCCACCAAACGAGGACATAACAGACTATAAGCGAGCCAAGTGCTTTGCAGTAATTGCCAGAGGAAGTTCTGAAACATGGTGAAAATATAACCAGGGGAGATGACAGCACTGTGAAACTGCTTTTTAATCAGGCTAGTAGCAGGCCCGGCCAATAGGGAAGGCATGACAGTTCATCAAAAGACTACAGCCAGTGTTTGGAATAATCTTAGAAATGAAGCTCATATTAAGTAGGAAGGAAACAGCAAAAAAATAAATTAAGCCCAGGGCCGGTTCCAGGCATTAGCAACATAAGCGGTTGCTTAGGGCCCTCAGCTGCTAGAGAGCCCCCCGACCAACAATAAATAAATAAGAATAATAAACATTTTAGGAACTCAGTCGGGGTCTCAACTAAGGAGAGTATAAAGAGTAGAATAAACCAGGTGCTAATTTCAACATTTGTTTGCGCTTCAGCAGTATTTTTCTTGTTACTGACAGTCACTCAATGGTAGTTAGTCTAGCCAGGTATCTAAGCTTGTAGTCGTGGCCGAATACTGCACGGGCACATGCCTGGGGGGCCTGACCTCCAGGAGGCCCCCATTGATTTTGTTAGTCATTCTCACTCAGATCTCATATTGACATGGCATAAATCATGACAAAATGTGTAGAATTGCAGGAAATTTGCTTTAAAATAACAATTTATCTCCACCCCATGTCAAAATGTGTAGAATAACAGGAAGAGAGTAGAAAAGGGCCTAACCCCAGTCTTCAGCGTACACTGTAGCTGATGCAGCACCAGCTATAAGTAGGGCCATGTTTTTTTGCACAATCACGTGACACAGCAAGATTTTATCCTCTATTTTAAAGCCTTTTCCAGAAATGAGAATTACATCAAACATGAAAGCGATTGTCTAAGGATGGTGCTGGACCATCTGACATAAAAAGATAAGGGGACAGTTTGATGACAAAGCTTTAAATAAAGATTCAAATCCAGGCATGCCACATGATTGCGCAAAACAAAGCCATAGCTATGTGTTCCTTTCACAAAGCCCTGACAGCAACAGAAGAGGAGGTAGTCACAGGTTGGCACGGCGACGCAACCACTGTCACTCTAAATACAATGCTGTTGTAACTTTTACTCCCTGGGTGGCTCTTCGCCCCCAACACACACACAATCTTGCTGACTCACATCTAAAAACAAACTTACACCCAGTTGTTGCCAAGCAACAGGAATGCTCGCTTGAAAATAAATTAAGAGAAAAAAACTGAGGAAGGTGAGAGGAGGGGCGGGGGGGGGGAGTGATACAGCTGTGTATTGTGCATGATATTCTGGAGGGTCGAGGGAGGGGCTGGCTTCAAGAGCCCACAGCTAATCATCTGCCAGAGAGAGAGAGAGAGCCATCAGGAAGCGTCAGTGGGAGAAGCTGAGATGTTGGGAAGCAGAGCACAGGTCAGAGCCTCAGCTTCGCTTATTATACACATCATACAGCTGCCAGTCCACACAGCACAGCACACACACACATATATATACACACAGCATTACATCACTTTCAGGCATTATTGCTCTGACACACAGTAAGATGTAACACTGAGATGCTGACATGGAGAAGAACACTATTAGAACACTATTAGAACACTATTAGAACCCTATAGAACACTATTAGAACACTATAGAACACTATTAGAACACTATAGAACACTATAGAAGTGGATGTTTTAACTTGCTCTTTTAACCAGACTGTATTGGATTATTAGTTATTTAAAATACTTATTTTATGTGTATTTTAATATTCTTAAATAATGTGGCCCAAATCAACTACTTCTATTGGAAGTATTTAAAAGTATAGAAATAGAATAATATTTGAAAGTATTTTCAACAATGCAGTAATCAATAACAATGTAATACAAAACAAAAATACACAAGATATAAAGATAAGAATAAACCAGGACGTAGTGTATCACGAACAACGAATGAAACAGGACAGCCTCTAATGTCTGTGGAGAAAGACGAAGGACCGTGTTTAACCCAGGTTTCACTCTCTTTCCTACCCAGGGATACTTTTGAAAACCAAAGGCTTACGGTATTAATATGCTCAGACAGCTGTGTAGAAACAAACTGAAACAGAAAACCAACTGAAAACAACACTGGTGCTTCGCCTTTATAGAGTCACTAACTCCTGCTGTTTTCTATCACCAGTATATGACTCAGTACTATGACCATGAAAGGTCATTGTATTGCAGCCGTCTGCTAAGTAGTGTACTCACCATCTCAGAATGGAAGCTGATCATGTACGTAAACAGAGATCAACAGGAAAACTGCAGAGAAACACACAAAGCTAAACAGCCATACATCTTCCCTCCCTCCAGGGGCTATTCAAACAGTATAACATTCATCACCTGAGAACGACCAGGCCTCGGGGAGAACTAAAAAAAGCTTTTTGTATATCCAGTATGGTTACTTAATCAGGATGAGGCAATCTTCTAAGCCCAACTACAGTTTGAGATAACTGAAACTCCTGACTATGCACAACAGTCTTAAAGATCTTAGTGACACTCTAGTAAATGAGAAATTAACAGAAATCTGCACCTGAGAAAGCTTAAAGGAATACTGTGAGATTCTGGAAATTCTACATACCCAGGGTTAGATGAACTCGTGGATACCATTTGTATGTCTCCGCGTGCAGTATGAAGCAAGTTAAAAGTTGTTTCGCGAGCCAATGCTAACTAGCGTTAGCGCAATGACTGGAAGTCTACAGATACGGTAGCATCGCGCAGTATCTCTTTAACAATGCTGTGGAGAGCTTTTTCCAGTACTGAAGAGAATTCCTTATCCTATTTGTTAAGTGGGGGTTTTAGGCTCTCAGTCTGATATTGTATTATCCTGTTGCAGCAGTCGTACAGTACCGTATGAGGTGGACTCTTACCTTTCTCTATAGAGGTGATGCCCATGGAGGGCTGTCCCAGGCTGGCCCTCCTCTCCCACTTGCCCTCGTCAGGGTTGTAGACCTCCACGGAGGACAGGGGGCTCTGCTGGAGGTCCATGCCCCCCATCACCATCACCTGACCCCCCAGGGCCACCGCCGACGCCCCCGCCCGGGCTGTAGGGAGCGGAGGAAGCTGGGTCCATGTCTGGCTCTCTATGTCCAGCACCTCAGCAGTGTCTAAAGGCAGGCCTGTTTCACTGCATCCTCCCAGAACATAGAGCAGGCCACCGTGGAACACAGGGGTGCAGTAGACCCTGCATGAGGACATGGGGGGGAACACCTCCCAGTACAGGGACTTGACAGGGCTCACTGCCATCTCAAGTACAGGCATCTCTCCTGAGGCTGGCAGTGGTGGTGGGTCATTACAACACGGATGGGGTGGGGAGGGGGTAAAAAAAAACAGACAAACAAAAACAACAAAGAGAGAAGCAGGGGCACTGCGGAACAGCCTCCTTTCTTGCTGCGCTGCTACATGATGCCCTGTCTAAAACGAGAGAGGGAGTGTGACAGAGAGAGAGAGAGAGAGAGAGAGAGAGGGAGGGACTACCTCAGCAATCTGCCAGATGCCTCCACTCCACCAAATGTTTTATTCATTTATTACTGATGTTTTAGTGCAGGGGACCATCTGCCCTTTCTTTCCCTGTATTCACTCCATCCAAGGGCCTTTATTTTGGTAAAGAAAATGACTGCAGTTGATTGGTGTGTGCTACTCTCCAGGGAGGAATATGTTTTGTGAAGGCTTCCTGTGGCGAACACACTTAAAAGGTGTGCCTGGCTTTATGCATAATCCCTGTGAAATGTTATTGTCAAGAGGGAGATTGAGCTAGATCATAAAACTGGGGAGTAAAGTGAACCTGTGATCACATTCTCAGCCAAAGGCAATTATCATGGGCTGCAGCTACTATATGAATCGGGTGAAGAGGGTAATGACAAAACGAAGAAAAACCAAACAAAGTCTTTAAATGAAAACTCTGAGTATAATGGGAACAAGCTCTCGGGGTCGGACAGAATCTTTCTAATCAGACCAAAACGCTAAATCCCAGAAGGCAGCTGTCAACGGTCGACTGGGGCTGAGGAGTACCGTCTGTCCCACTTGGACACAGTGAGGCTCCCACAGAGATACCTGGCCTGTGTAGAAGAAGAAAACAGCCAGGCCTCTGACCCTGTGGAAGATTCAGCTGTGGACAGCCAGCGCTGTGACATTTACAGTCAGGGCCAGGCCAGGAGGTCCAGGGGGGAGGTAGAGATCTGGAACAGCACGACCCACACACCAGCAGCACGACCCACTCCAAAGGTCACTGCTTCCCCTGGGACTTTCAGGGATTGGATCGCACCGACAGAAAGTGTCATTGGCACGCAAGCATTGTTAATTATTTAAACGGGGAGAGTACGTGACAGGAATGGGTGTTGTGGAAGGAGAGGAAAATAAAAGGTATAGGGAAGAGAAGTGAAAAAAGGGGGAGATACAGGTTAAAAAAAAGATAGAAGGGGAAAAAACAGACAGGGAAAGACAAGTATGGGTAGATGTAGAGAGATCCTTAGAGACACGCTGGTGCAAGGCTACTGGATTCTGAGTCCGTCTGAAACAGCTATGATGAGGAATGCAGGGAGTAGTTTGTTGACCCAGAGAGAGCGGACGCACAGATATCTCCTCAGAGATCACCTGCTGTGTTTACAGAATGAGGAGGCTCTATCAGAGGAAAACCCGTCTGCTTCTGCACGGCCTTCACAGGTGTATCTTCCTCTTCCTCTTCGTGTGTATCCACCTCGGACACACTCTGAACACTCCGGAACTCTGGGCCTTGTTGTTAAACTACAATGTACCTATGTATTCCTGAACAGTGCACTAAGCCTAAGTGTTAGTTCAGTTGAGACATCATTAAACAAACAAATGAGCTGGAAACACAACGCCTTTTCAGCACTGCAGGCAAAATACTAAAACAGTTGGCCTCAGGTGAAAGCAAACTTGTTTCCCCCCCCCTTCGTAATCAGAGTTGGTGGATTACAAATGCAGGAGGGGAGTTATAGAGACAGGACTTGTTTGTATTCCATGAGCAGAAATCGGACTCTCCCACGGCAATCTCTTGTTGCTGTTACTCAGTGGTTGGTGTAGTCCAGGGGTGATTGGAGGAGAAGGGTTGAGTTGTGTTGCGGCAGAGCAGGTCGTGGAGGAGCTCACCTAAGCTATCACTGCTATAGGAGAGGAACAAACAAACAAGACAGAACAAGAGAAAAACTATCAATTAACTTGTAGGTATACCGTGGAGAGATCACAAGATGGAGAGATACAGAATGAGAGAGAGAGAGAACCAGTACTGCCTCCTCAGGTGGGACAACATATTATGTAATTAGATGTGGCTAAACCAAATCCCAACAGAACGAACCACAGTGCAATCAACTCCGTTGGCGACAACAGTCAGATGCTCTTTTGATGATTCCCCTCACATTGAAAAAGACATCAGCAGCAGGAAATAGGCTTGACTTCGTTCATTGGTGTACATCTATATTGCAACGTTGTTCTAATCTAGTGCCACTACATTGCCCGTGGAGTAGGTCGCGGATATGATTGTTTTTGTCCCCCAAACTATTTGAGCTGCAGTGTGTGCCCTTAATCTAGATGTCATCTCGTTGATGTGTTTTCCTCTCAATGGGAGAAGTCAAAGCCCTTGACTGCAGGCTCAGTCAAGGCCCCTAATACTGAGATCAGTACCATGACAACAACACTATACCATGAAGACTTTTATATACGCCTCGCTCACTTAACATCTATTTACATGTCAAGACAGTCACCTGATGTTCATTATATTCTTCAAAAAGAACATGTACTCTATACGAATACCAAGTAAATATTTCTAAAACAATACATGTAAACAGTAGTATCTTTGAAAGGCAGATATTGCATTAAGAGTTTCAGATGTTGTGGACTATGCTACATCGGTTTGGACGTGAAAATGCAAATGAAAAACGTCAACAGAAATCTTCATATAGCTCATCTACATGTCTTTAATGTGTAAATTCTGTCTTTTCACGACTGTATTCCTCCTTTTGTTATCTTCTGAGGCCCTTTTCCTCTGTCCCCTCTTTTCATCCCTTTATTTCCCTGTGACCCCCCCCCCCCCCCCCCCCCATCTCTTTGAGCAGACAGAGACCCTATGAAACAGGGAGAGAGAACGAGAGAAACAGAGATGGTCTGGCTTCAGACCAAGTATCCTACTCCCAGCCACTGAAACACTATCAGAACCCCAGCCCTAGCAAACCAAAATGGGTTCTTTGAAAGTTCCCAGAACATTCGTTAGGTCGCGGCAAATGTTCTCGTAACACAACAACTGTCCAGTCGTGTTGATGATTATACAATGTTAGTATAAAACATTCGCCTGATGTTGCAAGAACATTCCTAGAACACATTTAGTCTGTTCTTTAAAGGTTCCCAGAATGTTTCATTAGGTTGTTCAGTAGGTTCCCAAAACACAAAATATGCTCAGTTGTGATGACATTCATGCAATGTTTAAGTGAGGTTGCACAGGACATTCCTATAAATGTTGTAGAACACTTGGTCTAAGTTTTTAAAGGTTCCCAGAACATTTAATTAAGTTATGGGAGTTGTCTGGAATGTTGAAATAATATTCTTGTGATATTGTAATAACATTTAAATATTCACCGAATATTCCCACAATGTTCCACAATTTCTAAATAATAACATTTTTGTGACGTTCATAACATTTGTTTTAGGTTTTATCATAACATTCCATTGATGTTCACACAATATTTTATCTTGTCTTGGAGGTTCTCAGAACATTTAGAAACCGTTATATTTAAGTTTTACCTAATATTACCACAACATTGTCAGCGTGAACATTTGTAGATCCTTTAAATAGATTAGAATACATCCCCATTATGTTTCTCTCCAGACTGAACGGCTTTTCAGATCATGGAAAATAAGACGCGGAGGACCATATCAAGCGTCTAAAAAAGGAATTATATTGGGTGCGTTTAAAAAAAAAAAGTTGAACGGTCAATTTTTAAACAATGTTATACGTTTTTACAGTTAGTCTGAATTTTGCATTTCAGACTGGATTCATAAATGTTTTAGGAGAGGATATTTCACAGCTGTTTTCATAAGAATCATGGGTAAAAGAACACTTTTGATTAAACTGGCAATCTTTATATCTGCAGGCAGAGGATAACCCTCTGTGCCACCAGGGGATGTCTACAGTCACTGGGGGGGGGGGGGGGGGTAACACTGTGTTTTCATCACGTGTTGAGAAAGTTTTATGAAATGTGATTTTAGTTGGATAGAACTTTAAATACCTTGTCTTAAATACAGGCTCAGAACCTTCAAACTACATTCAACATTTTTGTTTTATCTCAATTTCAATCAAAACACATACAATCATGCAATAGCCATTCTGAAAAATTATAATACATTATAAATATACAAAACCAAAGGTTCAAATAAATTATATTTTATTGATTTAAAAAGGTTAATTGCAGCTATTTTTATGTCAATATCAAATCATTTCTGTCGAGAGTAAGTCAACACGCCATTTCACTTTTTTCATATTTTGTTACGTTACAAAATGGGATTAGAATTAATTTATTGTAGTTTTTTTGTTATTGATCGACACAAAATACTCGATAATGTCAAAGTGAAAAGAAAATGCGATACATTTTTTACAAGTTCATAAAAATTGATAAAAAATAATTACTCAAATATAGTCGTTGCATAAATATTCAACCCCTTTGTTTAGGCAAGCCTACATTAATAAAAAAGTAAAATTTGGCTTAACAAATCACATAAGTTAAATGGACTCACTCTGTGTGAAATAATAGGGGTTGACATGACTACCCCTTCCTCTGTCCCCCATACACACAACATCTGTAAGGTCATTCAGTTAAATATTGAATTTCAAGCACAGATTCAACTACAAAGACCTCACAAAGAAGGGCCGTGATTGATAGATGGGTAACAATAACAAATCTGACATTGAATATACACTACATGGACAAAGTTATGTAGACACCCCTTAAAATGATTGGATTCAGCTATTTCAGCCACACCCGTTGCTGACAGGTGTATAAAATCGAGCACACAACCATGCAATTTCTATAGACAAATACTGGCAGTAGAATTGCCCGTACTGAAGAGCTCAGTGACTTTCAATGTGGCACTGTCATAGGATGTCACCTTCCAACAAGTCAGTTCGTCAAATTTCTGACCTGCTAGAGCTGCCCCTGGTCAACTGTAAGTGCGAAGTGGAAACGTCTAAGAGCAACAACGGCTCAGCCACGAAGTGGTAGACCACACAAGCTCACAGAATGTGAGTGATGAAGCGCGTAGCACATACAAAAAGTCTGTCCTCGATTACAACACTCACTACCGAGCTTCAAACTGCCTCTGGAAGCAACGTAAGCACCAGAACTGTTTGTCGGGAGCTTCATGATGGGTTTCCATGGCCGAGCAGCCACACACAAGCTTAAGATCACCATGCGCAATGCCAAACGTCAGCTGGAGTGGTGTAAAAGCTCGCCGCCATTGGACTCTGGAGAAGTGGAAATGTGTTCTCTGGAGTGATGAATCACGCTTCACCACCTGGCAGTCCGACAGACAAATCTGGGTTTGGCGGATGCCAGAAGAATGCTACCTGCACCAATGCATAGTGCCAACTGTAAAGTTTGGTGGAGGAGGAATAATGGTCTGGGGCTGTTTTTCATGGTTTGGGCTAGACCCCTTAGTTCCAGTGAACAGAAATCTTAATGCTACAACATAAAATGACATTCTAGATGATTCTGTGCTTCCAACTTTGTGACAACAGTTTCAGAAAGGCCCTTTCCTGTTTCATCATGACAATGCCCCCATGCACAAAGCGAGGTCCATACAGAAATGGTTTCTCAAGATTGGTGTGGAAGAACTTGACTGGCCTGCACAGAGCCCTGACCTCAACCCCATCGAACACGTTCGGGATGAATTGGAACACAGACTGCGAACCAGGCCTAATCGCCCAACATCAGTGCCCGACATCACTAATGCTCTTGTGGCTGAATGGAAGCAAGTCCCCGCAGCAATGTTCCAACATCTAGTGGAAAGCCTTCCCAGAAGAGTGGAGGCTGTTATAGCAGCAAAGCGGGGACCTACTCCATATTAACGCCCATGATTTTGGAATGAGATGTTCGACAAACAGGTGTCCACATACTTTTGGCCATGTAGTGTATCTTTAAGCATGGTCAAGTTAATAATTATGCTGTGGATGATGTATTAAACAACGCAGACACATCAAATACGCAGTTGTCCGTCTGAACTGAGCTGCGGGACAGAAAGGAAACTGATTAGGGATGTCACCATGACATTTGTGATTTTAAAACAGCTCCAGAGTTCAATGGCTGTGATGGGAGAAAAATGAGGATGGATCGACAAAATTGTAACATTGAAAAGAAGAATAAAAATATACAGAAATATACAAAACATGAATATGTATGCAACAAGGCACTACAGTAATACTGAAAAAAAAAACATGGCAAAGGAATACACTTTTTTAGGCCTAGATGCAAAGCCTTATGTTTGGGGCAAATCCAACATAACACATCACTGAGTAACTGCCTCCTTATTTTCAAGCATGGTGGTGGCTGCATCGCAGTATGGGTATGCTTGTCATTGGGCAAAGACTGGGTAGTTTTCCAGGATGAAAATAAATAAGGATGGAGCAAAATCCCAGAGGAAAACCTTTGAGCAGGACAATAATCTACAACACAAAGACACCTCTACACTGGAGTTACTTACCAAGAACACAGTGAATCTTCCTGAGTGGCCGAGTTACAGTTTTGATTTAAATCTGCTTGAAAATCTATGGCAAGTCTTAAAAATTGCTGTCTAGCCACGATCCCCAACACCTTGACACAGCTAGAAGAATTTTGAAAAGAATAATGGGCAAATATTGCACAACGCCGGTGTGCAAAGCTGTTATGAGACCTACTCAAGAAGACTCACAGCTGTAATCATTGCCAAAGGTGTTTCTAACATGTGTTGACTTTATTATATTTATATAATCAATATATATATATTTATATAATATATATAATAATAATTGGCTGCGGTTTTCTGAACATAACACGCAACCCAAATGGCGTTTTTTTGTTATAAAAGTAATATTTATCGAACAAAAATAACATTTATTGTGTAACTGGGAGTCTCGTGAGTGCAAACATCCGAAGATTATCAAAGGTAAGCGATTAATTTGATTGCTTTTCTGACTTTCGTGACCATGCTAATTTGGGGCTAGCTGTTCTAGCATTGATTGATACACTCACAAAAGTTTGGATTGCTTTCGCTGCAAAGCATATTTTCAAAATCTGACACGATAGGTGGATTAACAACAAGCTAAGCTGTGTTTTGGTATATTTCATTTGTGATTGCATGATTATAAATATTTTTTGTAATATTTTGCGCCCTGCAATTCAGCGGTTGTTTAGGAAAGTGATCCCGCTAACGGGATCCGTAGCGCAGAGAAGTGAATGGATGTTGGCCCCCAGGTTGTCCTTGACAATGGAGGAAAATGGATTAAATAAAAATAATTCCTCTACAGCAAATGCTGAGGAGTACAGGAATCGTAAAAAAAACTGGTTCTCAATAAATGTACAATGTGTCAATGTGCCGTTCTCCAACGTTGTTGCACATTGGAAAGGAATTCATGACTCAAAGATTTTCCGAAACTTGTCTTTGTATCCAGATTCAGAAAACGTTAATGTCCTCAGAGCGGCAATACATTTTGCAGCAGTCATAAAACATTCAAAAACCTTTTGTTAAATTGCAGAATTGCTTCCGGAATAAAATAGTTTTTTTTTTTAACCTTAGGTAGTCTTTACCTGTGGCCAGAGGTAAGGAGCTGGAATTCAGGGTGGAGTGGATAGGAAGAGTCAACCGCCTTCTGGAGGGCTCTGCCCAGGTAGAGAGATTACGATTCTTGCTGTTGCTGCCCCATGATTTTTCTGCAAGTCCTGACTATCTTGCCCAACCTATTTTTCTGTGCAACCTTGATATTCCCAAACCAGCAGGTCAAGCAGTAGAACAGAATGCTGTTTGAGGTCATTGTGAAGCTGTTGCAATTATAATCATAAACAGCTTCACAATGACCTCAAACAGCATGGCTGCCCAGTGCTTCACGATGACCTCAAACAGCATGGCTGCCCAGTACTTCACAATGACCTCAAACAGCATGGCTGCCCAGTGCTTCACGATGACCTCAAACAGCATGGCTGCCCAGTGCTTCACGATGACCTCAAACAGCATGGCTGCCCAGTGCTTCACGATGACCTCAAACAGCATGGCTGCCCAGTGCTTCACAATGACCTCAAACAGCATGGCTGCCCAGTGCTTCACAATGACCTCAAACAGCATGGCTGCCCAGTGCTTCACAATGACCTCAAACAGCATGGCTGCCCAGTACTTCACAATGACCTCAAACAGCATGGCTGCCCAGTGCTTCACAATGACCTCAAACAGCATGGCTGCCCAGTACTTCACAATGACCTCAAACAGCATGGCTGCCCAGTGCTTCACAATGAAGATGAAGATGACCCAGATGTTCTCATGGTTGAGGCAGACAATGATAGAAATGGACTAGCCTGCTGAGATGCTTTTGCTATGTAGCACTTCTCACAACAAAGATACTGAAGTGATTGAAGCAAACAATAGCCATGGATTGATAACAAAAGGTTTTTAGTTCACAAAGGGAAATATCAGGACCCAGAACTGGTGCTGGTTTGAGAAAAACATTGATACAGCCGCTGCTTCGTTTTTGTCTCTTCCTCCTTCGACCATCGGTGATGCTGGTTCTTCATGTTCCCCTCCTCCTTCATAGCCAACTCAGCATACATTTCCTTTAAATACATTAGTTTGCACTCATGAAATTCCATGGCCAGTTTCTGATGCATGCTCAGCCTTGTCTTTTGTCATCTGGCCCGAGTTAGTGACACAATCTTCCCTCCTGGTTGGCCTTCATCCTGTAGCGTGCTCACCTTCATCCTGTCTTATGCCCTCCAAGCTATGGGGCTCATCTGCCTCTGGAAAATGATTACGTTGAAGCTTTAGATGCTTCTACACCTGCATTGCTTGCTGTTTGGGGTTTTAGGCTGGGTTTCTGTACAGCACTTCGAGATATTAGCTGATGTACGAAGGGCTATATAAAATAAACTTGATTTGATTTGAGAACATTATTTCTTCATTTTTATTATGGGAGTTTATTAAGAGATGACAAAATGACATGGTCCCTGCAGTCCGGGGATGGCACATGTTGAAAGAATGTGTCCTACCAGTTAAGGTTTGGAACGGTTCCCAATCTGAACTGTAAAATGGTCATCATCGGGGATACCTTCCAAGGGTAGCTGGCTATCAATGATCCTGGTCCCCCAGCTCATTTGTATCTGGTCTTACTGGCCACCAGTCCTGAAACGCTCCCTACGGGCAACAGCATGTTGTAGATTTGTAGATTTGTATTTTTTCCAAGACAATATAGAAATTATATTAGTAATTATGCATGATTTTGTTTGTGTTACATTTCTGTCACACAAATACATTGAGGCCCCACTGTGTTGTGTTACATAAGAAAATGTACATTTTAACGTGACTGATTTGTAAAAGCAATAAAGCCAGTATCTTATCTGAAGTTGTTGTTGCATCCTTTTATTTACTTTCAATTTAAGTTGAATTCATTTCAAATGCTAGTCCAGACATTATTTTTCTTGTATTCTGTTGATGAATCATGCTGTTTGTTCTCCATAATTGGGTGGTTTGACACAATTTGCTTCAAGAGTTTTTTTCCCCAAACTTTCCTTTTATCTCTGCCCATTGTTTGGTTTAGGTGACTTGCACCACTTACCCCAATACTCCAATTGGGTATGACACAACAAGCTTGGCACATCTGTATTTGGGGAGTTTCTCCCATTCTTCTCTGCTGATCCTCTCAAGCTCTGTCAGGTTGAATGAGGAGCGTTGCTGCACAGCTATTTTCAGGTCTCTCCAGAGATGTTCGATCGGGTTCAAGTCCGGGCTCTTTCTGGCTGGGCCACTCAAGGACATTCAAAGACTTGTCCCGAAGCCACTCCAGCTCCTTTTGGAAAGTGAACCTTCACCCCAGTCTGAGGTCTTGAGCGCTCTGAAGCAGGTTTTTATCAAAAACATCCACACCACTTGATGCTGCCACCACCATGCTTCACCGTAGGGATGGTGCAGACATGACGCTTGGCATTCAGGCCAAAGAGTTAAATCTTGGGTTCATCAGACCAGATAATCTTGTTTCTCATGGTCTGAGAGTCCTTTAGGTGCCTTTTGGCAAATTCCAAGAGGGCAGTCATGTGCCTTTTACTGAGTAGTGGTTTCCGTCTAGCCACTCTACCATAAAGGCCTGATTGGTGGAGTGCTACAGAGATGGTTGTCCTTCTGGAAGGTTCTCCCATCTCCACAGAGGAACTCTGGAGCTCTGTCAGAGTGACCATCGGGTTCTTGGTCACCTCCCTGAACAAGGCCCTTCTCCCCCGATTGCTCAGTTTGGCAGGGCTGCCAGCTCTAGGAAGAGTCTTGGTGGTTCCAAACTTCTTCCATTTAAGAATGATGGAGGCCACTGTGTTCTTGGTGACCTTAAATGCTGCAGAAATGTTTTGGTAACTTTCCCCAGAACTGTGCCTCGACACAATCCTGAATTGGAGCGCTACGGACAATTCCTTCGACCTTGGTTTTTGCTCTGACATGCACTTTCAACTGTGGGACCTTATATAGACAGGTGATGTATTCCAATTAAGGAGCTACACATTTTATTGTGGTAACATTAGGCAAAACTTACATATAACATATTTGAAATGTTCTTGAAATCAGTGGCGCAACTTTTGTTTTTGAAGTGGTGGGGTCATAACCTGGCGGGGGGTTTGGGGTCTAATTGAATTGAAAGGCTACTGAAGTTGGGCTTTGTCATTGTGTTTTTTGTCTATTTACATTGTTTTTCAATGTTTGAGTCTCAACTGCCAGGGAAGAAGACAAAGCTGCTACAGGTCAGACTCAATCTCAGAGGCACAAACATCACCATGATAACCTCCCACCCTTAAAGGGGTAAGTAAACATTTTGTCTCGTCTGTGATATTTTGGTTTAAAGACTCAGGTCACAAAAAATAAAATAAAATTGAACAAACTACCACATTACTTCTTACTAGTAATATATATATATATATATTTTTAGAAACATTACAAAGCATGCTCAAATTTTGTTGATGTCATTTTAGCAGGGAAAATGTTTTTGGGCTGCTAAAAAATGAGTGGCTGGTAGATATCTATCAGCTGGTGGACTAAAAAGTCAATTTTAGGCCCCCCATAATCATGGCAGCATCTACATTACTGTAGAAGTGTTAGGAAACATATTACATTCTTATTTACAATAAAAGTTACTCCAAAATGACACAACACATTATTTAACATTCATTTCTATTGGGCACAAAATAATCTGAAACACAAACAAAACAGCAAATGCATCCAACAAATGTGTAGAGTCACAAGCTTGATGTAGTGATTGCATGCTATGATTGTGGGACCAAATACTTAACTTTCTACTACTTTAATACACATACAAGTACATTTGTCCCAATACTTTTGTCCCCCTAAAATGGGGGGATTACGTACAAAGAGTGCCGTACTTTCTAATCCAAAGTGCCGTACTTTCTAATCCAAAGTGCCGTACTTTCTAATCCAAAATGCCGTACTTTCTAATCCAAAGTGCCGTACTTTCTAATCCAAAATGCCGTACTTTCTAATCCAAAGTGCCGTACTTTCTAATCCAAAATGCCGTACTTTCTAATCCAAAGTGCCGTACTTTCTAATCCAAAGTGCCGTACTTTCTAATCCAAAGTGCCGTACTTTCTAATCCAAAGTGCCGTACTTTCTAATCCAAAGTGCCGTACTTTCTAATCCAAAGTGCCGTACTTTCTAATCCAAAGTGCCGTACTTTCAAATCCAAAGTGCCGTACTTTCTAATCCAAAGTGCCGTACTTTCTAATCCAAAGTGCCGTACTTTCTAATCCAAAGTGCCGTACTTTCTAATCCAAAGTGCCGTACTTTCTAATCCAAAGTGCCGTACTTTCTAATCCAAAGTGCCGTACTTTCTAATCCAAAGTGCCGTACTTTCTAATCCAAAATGCCGTACTTTCTAATCCAAAGTGCCGTACTTTCTAATCCAAAGTGCCGTACTTTCTAATCCAAAATGCCGTACTTTCTAATCCAAAGTGCCGTACTTTCTAATCCAAAGTGCCGTACTTTCTAATCCAAAGTGCCGTACTTTCTAATCCAAAATGCCGTACTTTCTAATCCAAAGTGCCGTACTTTCTAATCCAAAATGCCGTACTTTCTAATCCAAAGTGCCGTACTTTCTAATCCAAAGTGCCGTACTTTCTAATCCAAAGTGCCGTACTTTCTAATCCAAAATGCCGTACTTTCTAATCCAAAGTGCCGTACTTTCTAATCCAAAGTGCCGTACTTTCTAATCCAAAGTGCCGTACTTTCTAATCCAAAGTGCCGTACTTTCTAATCCAAAGTGCCGTACTTTCTAATCCAAAGTGCCGTACTTTCTAATCCAAAGTGTTGGAGTACAGAGCCAAGACAAAACAGTGTGTGACTGTCATAATAATTACGGAGGGCACTGTAGATTGGGGGAAAGGCCCTGTGATAGGGTGGCCTGTCCAGGGTGAGTACTTGTACATCAAACTGCCTCACGCTATGGAGATAGAAGCCTATGAGCCGTTCTGGCTCACATAAGACAAAAAAAGCTTAAATCAAACAAATGTTATTTGTCACATGCTTGGTAAACAACAGGTGTGGACTAACAGTGAAATGCTTATTTATGGGCCCTTCCCAACGATGCAGAGAGGAAAAACAAATCAAATTAAAATAATAACACTAGCAATAAATACAAAATGAGTAACAATAACTTGGCTGTATACACAGAGTACCAGTACCAAGTTGATGTGCAGGGGTATGAGGTAATTGAGGTGAATAAACTCAGTAAAAAAAGAAACGTCCTCTGTGTCAACTGCAGTTTATCAAATACTTGTTCTCCCCACTGTATATCCAGAGAGAGCCATGTTTCCGTGAAACAGAGTATGTTACAATCCCTGATGTCTCCCTGGAAGGAGATTCTCGCCCTGAGCTCGTCTACATATTATTATCCAGAGACTGAACATTAGAGAGTAATATACTCTGAAGCGGTGGATGGTGTGCCTGCCTCCTGAGTCGGACTAGAAGTCCACTCTGAATACCTCTTCTCCACTGGCGGCGACTTGGAACAGCCTCTGGGATAAGTTCAATTGCCCTGGGGGGTACGAACTAAGGATCCAATTCGGGAATGTCGTATTCCCGGTCGTAATGCTGGTGAGTTACCACTGCTCTGGTATCCAAAAGTTATTTCCGGCTGTATGTAATAACACCAAAAATGTCCTGGGCTAATAATGTAAGAAATAACACACACAAAAACGAAATACTGCAAAGTTACGTAGAAGCAGAGCTGCCCTATTTGTCGGCGCCATCTTGATTGTATCCATGCTAATGAGACTAGATCCATCACATCGTAGAACTAATCGAAGCGTCATCACAAAGCTCAGCCTGCCCCAACCCCAATGACAAGAGTGATTCACAGCCAGAGGAACCAGCAGAAACACACAGAGGATGGATGACTTCAGCGAGTGTGAGAAATAATTTACAGTTCGACAGTACACACACACTAATGTGAGAGAGAGAGAGAGAGAGAGAGAGAGAGAGAGAGAGAGAGAGAGAGAGAGAGAGAGAGAGAATAATATGATGGATGGTGAATTTGCATTTGAATTTAAGATAGAAATATGGGTGGTGGCGGGAGAGAGGAAGAGGGAGACGAGCATAAGAGAGAGTAGGAGAGAGAGAGAGCGAGAGAGAAATATATGTATTATGAGCTAGAGCATGTTTATATGTAAAGCTCACAGCTTTATCTGCCACTTTGATCAAACAGCAGGATAAATGGCCACCGGTGGACCTTAGGTCAACTGTCCAATCAGACACTTCACTGGCCCACACCATGAAGACAGCCCAGCCTGCCTGGGATAATCAGAACTTTAGACCCTTGTAATAACAAGCACCACACAACAGAGACGTGACCCTAGGCTCACATACAAGGGGAACAAATACCCATGAGCCAGATGAAGTCCTTCCTGGGCTCCTCCACCGGTCCCCATCATCCTACTCTCATCAGTAGTAAAGTAAAATGATGTTTGAACTCTGCATGTTAAGCATTATGGCTCTGTTCAATCTGGATCGCTGAAGCTGTACAGATTGCGCAATATATATATTTTTAAAGGTCATTTTCAATGGAGTTGACATATGCAGCGTTCACCGTGAATTTTATTTTTTATTTTTTATAAAAAATTATTTAACTAGGCAAGTCAAGTGAATGCAGTCACCACAAACGTGGGAACATGGCCTTTAAATTTAAATCACGCTGTAAAGCTGAACTTTCGTGATAAAGATTGAATAGAGCCCTTAGTCTATCCAGTCTAAGAAGAGAATTCAGCAGGATTCCACAGAAGAAGTGTTTGGAACCGAACAGAGAGAGATGATCATTATAAAAGTGCCCTCCTCCTAGTCCTACCTGAAGAGCTACAGGTAAACCTGTTCCAGCGTAAGGTAACAAGAGCTATTATCAAGTCTAATCTCCCACCACTTGCATTATACGGTGTTAGTGACAGCCATCATGACAGATGTGTAGGAAGTGTAGGATTGACACTTCCCTGCTAACAGTGTCCACAGCAGGCAGAGAGGGAGGGAGAGAGAGAGGAAGTAGGAGACCACCGCAGCTAAATCTGTAGCCAACAAGGCACTTGTGGAGACAAAACACATATCCATTCACTGATGAAAATGTCTCCATAGAGAGCAAGCAGAGCAGCGCTGGCACCTTCTCCCTTGGCAGCAGCTTTTTGCCATGACTGGGTGGGCGTCTAGGGACTTATATTCCGTTCAGCTCATACTGCTGAACCTTGATTGCCCTGGGCCTCATGTCCTCTTTAAATAGATAGAAGGATCTGAGAGAGAGAGAGAGAGAGAGAGAGAAAGAGAGAGAAGTAAGATGGGGGGGAAAACAGAGTAAATGAGAGAGGGTGTGTGAAAGAAGAGCATGAATAAAAATAAGAGATCCAGGGAGAGAAACAGAGGGAGACGTGATAAAGAGATAGAATAGGAAATTAAGAAAAGCAACGGGAGTCAACAAAAAGACATGCAGTGAATCATCTTGTCTCTCCATAGTATAGTGGGCTGAGGCCGTTTACCCAACACTAACATCTTGCTTTTACTACCCCCTCTCCTCTCCCAGGGCACTTTCTAATGGAACCCCAGGCTCCCAACGGGCATAGCAACAAGCCTTCTAAAAGCGCCACAGAAACACTGCACGCCACTTTATGAAGTTCCCTGAGTTCCTGAGGCCAGGGAGGGGAAAGAGCAAGAGGTTCTCTAGCAACATTAATAACCATGCTGGGTACAGGATTAGCCGCTTATGAACTTGATTTAAGAGGTCAAATATGCTAGGGAGAAATCCGTTCCCCTCTGCCAGGATATCAATTCATTGGATATTGCAGAACATTACACCATCTGCAGCAGGGCAATTACACATTTCCCCATCAGACTGTCCTGATAAACCAACAGAGATGTGTGCATGTGTAAGTTACGCATGTGCATGCATGCGTGTGTTTGTCTGAACGTGTGAATGTGTAGTAGTTAAGAATGTAGTGTTATAGAATGATCGTATTAGTAAAGGGTGTCGTTCCTGATCGGGAGAAAGTCATCTAATTGCTCCTCTAATAGCCTCTCAAACCTTCCTCTAGCCTTCCTACCTGATTCCCAAGAGTAGCTATTGTAGGATGGCTTCGGTCAAACTATCTTTCACACCTCGTATGATTTATGAGGGGGACAGGACTTCACACTAGGGTGTGAATATCACACTAATGTGACTTATGGAGGGCTAGGACGGAGGATCACAACAAGCCCTTCACACACACACACACACACACACACAACCCACACACACAACACACACACACACCAAAAGTCATCCATAATAAACTAGTCAGATCAAAGGTGTTTACAGAACCATGTGGTTGCCAGGTGTTGTATCTAATTTAATTACTTACATTTTATTACCTCATTACCTCATAAATCATGAGGTGTGAAATACAGTTTGACAGAACAAACCCAACATCATGTGAAGTCACATGGGTGTGAGATTCACATCCTAGTGTGAAGTCCCGCCCTCTTCATAAATCAACAAGGTGTGAAAGATTGACAGAAGCCACCTTACAACACCTACTCTTGGGGATTTAAAATCAGGAAATAACTTTCTGGTAAAAGACAGATTGGGAAATCCGTACAGGGAAAGCCTGGGAATGAATAGTATCCATGGCAGAGGGATATCTACTCATCCCTGGTGCCAACCCTCCAGATGTTCAAAAGGAGAAGCTTGGGCACAGATAACTATTTTTAATTGGTTAAGCAGTAAAATGTTAGTGCATTTGCTAATGTGTCTCCTGGGTTCGGGCTCCTCTCTAAAATCAAACCTATTAGGGGACAGTGGGATAAATTGAGCCAACCTTGTTTTTAGGAAGTCAAAATTAATAATTTGATCAAATAATAATAATTTCATAGAGTCTGTGAAGGAAGAAACCACATGATAAAAAAGTGGTAAGCAAGTTAGGTCCCCAGAAAATATTTTTCACCAAGTCAAATTAATGTATTGTGTTCGAGGTTTCATGATGCTTGCATCTAAACCAAAGTAGATCATTTTAAGATTGTTCTATACATTAGTTGGGGGTCTCTATAAGCTTCTATATGAGGTCCTAAACCTAGCATGAAAGTGCATCCTTGTAGCTGTGTGTGCTACTATAGTCAAAATATTTGCAAGTTGAGCCAATGGCCATGGAGCATGTTGAGCCAATAGTTGAGCCAATCCCAGGCGAAAAGCAATGCATTATCACTGGGATATGGAGGTAACAACAGGGCCTGGCCTATGTTAAAAGTGTTTTAAAAAAGTACAAAATGTTTAGGTGTTAAGCCTAATAGATGCTTAAAATTATTAAAAGACAAAAAGCGATTGTGATTGTGTTTGGCAAATAAAGACATACATGGTTTCAAGAAAGGTAGCGGTAATATTTAATTCAGAACAGAAATTTGTAGGCGGCTCACCCTGTCCCCGTGGTTCAATGTACCCCATACCCGGGGTAACTTGTGCCAAGAGACAACTTCTTTTGGACAAGCTATGTTTTCCAGACTGTAAGGTTAACATGAATTCTGATTATTTTTATTATTATTATTATTTCCAGGAATACACAACATCCTGAAATATACACTGAGCGTACAAACATGCTCTTTAAACGACATAGACTGACCAGGTGAATCCAGGTGAAAGCTATGATCCCTTATTGATGTCACTGGTTAAATCTACTTCAATCAGTGTAGATGAAGGGGAGGAGACAGGTTAAAGAAGTATTTTTAAACCTTGAGACAATTAAGACATGGATTGTGTATGTGTGTCATTCAGAAGGTGAATGGGCAAGACAAAATATGTTAATGCCTTTGAACAGGGTATGGTCATTTTGGTAACTTTCCCCAGATCTGTGCCTCGACATAATCCTGTCTCGGAGCGCTACGGACAATTCCTTCGACCTCATGGCTTGGTTTTTAGTCTGACATGCACTGTCAACTGTGGGACCTTATATAGACAGGTGTGTGCCTTTCCAAATCATGTTTAATCAATTGAATTTACCACAAGTGGACTGCAATCAAGTTGTAGAAACATCTCAAGGATGATCAATGGAAACAGGATGCACCTGATCTCAATTTCGAGTCTCATAGTAAAGGGTCTGAATACGTATGTAAATAAGGTATTTCTGTTTTAAGGTGATCCATTTTAGAATAAGGCTGTAACAAAATCTGGGAAAAGTCAAGGGGTCTGAATACTGCATTCGGAAAGTATTCAGACCCCTTGACTTTTTCCACATTTTGTTACGTTACAGCCTTATTCTTAAATTATTCTAAAATGGATTAAAAATAAAACATTTTACTCATCAATCTACACACAATATCTCATAATGACAAAGCAAACACAGGTTTAAATTTTTTTTTTTTTGCAAAGTTGTAAAAACAACTAAAACAGAAATACCTCTCATGCCTCAGTTGAGTCTTACATCTAATGTCACCATGAAATAGGTTGGAACAGTCTGAACACAATATTTAGAAAATCTATAAAGACCAGGGAGGGACTGAATCTTTCTACATCAGAATGATGAGAGTAAAAGGGAATCCATTGACGACGACTCAGTTTCTGTCTTCATCCGACTAAGGTATTTATAAAACACAAGACCAAAGTCTAGATGTGAAGGCAGCTTTAGCCTTTAGAAAATCCACATCAAGATCCCCTAATTCTAAAAGTTAATTTGTCATAATTTATGAGATCGATTTGAACACTAAAACACAAGCTTTCCAAATACAAAGAAAAGTTCCTTGATTTGGATAACTTCCCCTTTTGCATGTACCTAATAGCATTCATACGGGATCTATGAATGTTAAAATATATTTTCTTTCAGAGCATCATGCGTGCACTGATTTTGAGTAAACAATTATTCTCCTTTTCTACCACAGAGGGAGTTTGGGTGACAACAGGAGAGACGGGTCCTGTTCTCTGGCACAGTAGGCATTGTGCCATCCGGTACCAGACTGATTGAGGATGGTATTAAACAGCACAATGGGGACATAGGCACAACAATGCTTCTCTCCTACTCCGTAAGACAGGCAGGAAAGCTGCATGCCAATCAAACTGTAGAAATAATTATGCAAATAGGGATAGTCGAAGCAGGTTATAATTACAGAACAGAACATATGGCAATTATTACCACAATGTGATGATAGTTTTACAGTGATGCTGTAATTTCTAACTGTTGTTGACAAATATTGCAATTAAATGAGTAAAAATAGCACTGAGTGGCATTGATTGTGCTTACAAAATGTAATAGGAGAAATGTTAACAGAAAACAATCTGTAGGTGGCTAATCTTATCAGTTTTATGGATTATCTGGCTATTGCATTTGTGTGCATGTGGTCTGGTCCATTTTTTGCTCAGTGAGCCTGTCTTAAATAGTTTTTTTTTGCGCAAAATTATCATTATCTGGCTAATAATGTCCTGGCATGTGTTAGAAATGCCAGGGCCGATGTCGGGTCCCAGTCTGCCCAGTGTGTGTGTGTGTGTGTGTGTGTGTGTGTGTGTGTGTGTGTGTGTGTGTGTGTGTGTGTGTGTGTGTGTGTGTGTGTGTGTGTGTGTGTGTTTAACAGGTCCCGACAGTAGGTTACATTGGGCTCTCTGGGTCTGGGGGGGGGGGGGGGGGAATTGAGACCTTGAGATGAGCTTTCATTTCAAAATTCATTTTCATGTAAAATAGAGACTGAATTAGTCTGTGCGCAACATTTAGTATGTTTTTTTAATGACAAGTCATTGCCCAGCTGTTGAGCAGCTGGTAGGGGTAGACAGTGACAGGGTGTCTCACCCAGAGCAGCGGAACAGCTGTATGCTTCTGCACTGGCACTGCTATCGTTACTGCTCTCCATGCGAGGAAAACACGGGAACGACCCATCAAATCCATATAAACCACAGACAGGGCTGTGTGCTTTCACAACATGAGGATTTTTCACAAGAGATTATCATTTTACGCGTATGTTTAATCATTGTAAAAGTGCCTTTTAGAGGCACGGCCGCCAAAAAACGCCCGTGTGCATCTGCGCGTTGAAGGTGGACAATGCGCATTACCAAATGTATAATGCATTCACGTTGCAGTTTTTATATCCTCGCATCAGAAGTCAAGCATATTTGCTGCACACATACAATGCAGTGACACATTAGTCATTTAAAACCTGCAATGCACATTAGATTTAGGCTAAAGTCCTCAGTCTATAAGCCTATTTTTCATGAGAAAAGTACTGAGCCAAATAAAACAAACAACGAACGCAAAGTACACAAAAAGACAACAAAAGTTTAGCAAAAACACACATTACCGTGTTCTTATGTAGGGACAGGCGCAGTCAATGAGCTGGTGTGTCCTTTGCACACTCGAAGACAGTACGCGCCTGACAGAAATATTGTTCCCGTTTTACACTGTCTCGAGCAAAGCCGACCGTTAGCAGGACTCCGGTGCCTTTTTATTGGCTCACCATCGCTCGCTCTGCCCTCCCTTCTTTGCCTGGGTTCGCGTGCGCAACAACAGCGTGCGCAACAGCTTCTCCAAGGCGCTCTCACTTGACAAAGGTTAATTCATTAATTTAAAATAGCTTTATTTTACCTTTTCAACATTTACTCATCCAAATAAATTTATATTTGATATTCCACGTGCTATTTATAGGCTACTCTCACATAACGTATTTTTGGTTGGGGATTACACACCAATGCACATCAGTTAGTTGTTTCTCACAGCCAGTGTTCTCAAAATATCTCTGAAATAGCCAATTAATAATTTACAATATAGACCATCGACTGTGTATTTTTATTTCAATCAATTATTGAGTCTGAGTATCTGACAGAGCTATAAACATAGGCCAGCTAACATTGTAGGCTATGAAGTCCCCATCAACATGCAAAAATCAAAACCAATTTTTCTTTTAATTTAGCCCGGGGTGATTTTGGAATGTCTAGTCTACACAGCCTTGGAGAGCAACAGAGCGCAATTTCCATTCCAAGAATAATAAGCTACAACAAATTTGTTGCCTGTGGTGATTCTCAATATCTTCTACTTCTGTCATAAATTCTACTGCACTGAACAAAAAATATGAACGCAACATGTAAAGTGTTGGTCCCATGTTTCATGAGCTGAAATAAAAGATCCCAGAAATGTTCCATAAGCACAAAATGCTGATTTCTCTCAAATGTTGTGAACACATTTATTTACATCCCTGTTAGTGAACATTTCTAATTTACCACAATAATCCATCCATCTGACAGATGTGGTATATCAAGAAGCTGATTAAAAAGGCATAATTACACAGGTGCACCTTAATAAAAGGCCACCAAAATCTGTCACACAACACAATGCCACAGATGTCTCAAGTTGAGGGAGCATGCAATTGGCATGCTGACTGCAGGAATTTCCACCAGAGCTGTTGCCAGAGAATTTAATGTTAATTTCTCTACCATAAGCCACCTCCAATGTTGTTTTAGAGTATTTGGCAGTATGTCCAACCGGTCTCACAACCGCAGACCAGGTGTATGGCGTCATGTGGGCGAGCGGTTTGCTGATGTCAACGTTGTGAACAGAGTGCCCCATGGTGGCAGTGGGGTTATGGTATGGGCAGGCATAAGCTACGGACAACAAACACAATTACATTTTATCGATGGCAATTTGACTACACAGAGATACCTTGAGATCCTGAGGCCCATTGCGTTGCCTTTTTTTTTTCAGGTATCTGTAACCAACAGATGCATATCTGTATTCCCAGTCATGTGAAATCCATAGATTAGGACCTAATGAATTTATTTCCATTGACTGATTTCCTTATATGAAATGTAAGTCAGTAAAGTTACAGTTGGGCTCCCGTCCGGGTTAGAGTTTGGCCGGGTTAGGCCGTCATTGTAAATAAGAATTTGTTCTTAACTGGACTTTCCTAGATAAATAAAACATATTTTTTGTTGTTGTTGTATGATGGGCTTGTATTGTTGTTCAGTATAGTTTGAAATGCGTGTTTCACATCTCATTTAGCCTCACCTGAGATTGATGTGTATAGTCCAAGTATCCAGAATCTCCACTGCCATCTTGAGGAAGTTGGAACCATGAGGTAGAGTCTGCATCTAGGGTGGCATCCAGATCAACCTAATGTCATCAAATGAAATGCGTCCCTAAATTCTATTCCACAATGAGAGATAATTGTGTCAGTTCTATATTACATGTCCATTTGGTAATTCCTCACCATAGCGCTGAATAAGCTCCTGACATGTTGATGTGTGCCCAAAATAAACATCATAAAAGAAAGAAACAAATATTTTATCTGTGGAAGGTAAAACATGTTAACCGTGCTTCTACACCTGCATTACTAGCTGTTTGGGGTTTTAGGCTGGGTTTCTGTACAGCACTTCGAGATATTAGCTGATGTACGAAGGGCTATATAAAATAAAATTGATTGATTGATTGATTAATGTGTGCGATTAGAGACAATCGAGCCATTGCGGCTTCATATATAAAGTAAATCTGACACAGACTACAACAAAAATCAAATTATTCCCCTAGAGACCTATACCTGGAAGTCAGAGTGAAATATTACTTGGTATTATGTACAGACCATTACACACTGAACAGACACTATCTGGTGTACAGTGAGAGAAGAGTCTTCCCGACTGCACACACTGTGCCGCCTCGTTTGGCTTGTAATGAGAGGACACAGCGTCTGCTTCTGCAATCAGGCAACAACTATGGCCAGTATATCAGATTAACCAACTCTGTACACAATGTGCGGGAGATCAGAGGTGTTGATTGGATGTGCCCAGGCTGGTCAGTCTGCACTGCAGAGATAGGACCACAGTATACTGTCCAGTAACCACACGGTCAACTCCACTAGAAGGTCGTTTCAGATTGCAAGTGTCCTGTCACATGTAGCGTATTAACTATTTGATACAATGTCATTACTAACGTGCCTAACTATTTTCCATACGGAATGCTCGTCAAGCTGTTTTTTTCTCTCCAAGTCCCTGAAGTCAACATCATGGCAATTTTAATAAGTGCACTTGTGACCCTACACCCTGCATTAAATTATGTCCGAGGCTACGAATACGGCGTTTTCGCCCCCGCCCCTCCCAGAACTTCTATCTCAAAGCTAAGGATCCAAGATACATTCTGCACGTGTTCTCTTTTTACTATACGCTTTACCAAAAAGGATATACTATACGCTTTACCAAAAAGGATGAGGCGAGTGGTTTCACCCCGCCCAGAATCTGTACACACCATGTGAACTCTGCTTCCCAATGTTTGCACATTACATCGCTATTGACTGCGTGCCCGTGTCTTGCTTGTTGATATGCTGTGTACATCTAGTAGGCTAACTCAACCTCCTGAAAAATAGAACATGAAAACGCTAGACTGCCTGTTACGCCGTGCTTATGTTTGCTTTCTGTTACAAAAGACAAAGAACTCCGTTTGCTTGAACAAGCGGCAGCGGAGTCGTGGGGTGAGTGATCACAGAGCAGCAGCTGGAAGGACTCCGGGAGGGGAAGCGCGCGCAGCGGATCTTGCACACGTGCAGAAATCTCTGTATCTTTAGTCCAAAACGCCTGGGTTCCAGAAAATCCAGAACCGCAGCCACTCTGTTGAAGTTGAATTATCACGGTTAGTAACTCCCTAATAATAAAACTTCAATAATAGCAATAATCACACTTAAACGTAACCTCACACCCTGCACTGCTGATGATCCCTGATTGATTAGTTCCCCTAGATCCATCATTAGTCTTCACCCTGTAGGCTAATAATCAATCACTTGTTCACAACTTAACTGTATCCAAAAGGCCTGAGGGGAAATCGATAGTGCTTTTAGGTGACAGTAAAACCCTAACTAATCAATATTTGGTCAGTAAATTCCCATACACAGTGTGTCTGTGGCAACAACCAAAAAAAAAACATTTTCTTCCACTCAGCTTTATTGAACTTCACATGAGTACAAGCCGATAGTTTAGAACGTTCACCATGAAACATACAAGCATTGTCTTACGTCAGGTGGCGTCAATCCTACGCAACCCTCATCCCCCAAACTGACAGTCAACGCAGACGATTAGTTACACTATCTGCCTTGAGACAATGACATACAAGAACACTCAAAGTACATCCAGATACAAGCAGTCAGTTCAAATATACAACCTGAATGTGTCTCCTATCAAACATGAGTGCTGCCTTAGCAACAACAGAGTGCTGCCTTAGCAACCACAGCCCATTCGTCTGTTTCTTAGAATTGAACAGTCTCAGTTATGTACTGCAGTCAAAAGGCCTGATTGTGCCTCATCTTCCACAATTACCCACCGGCCATTGTGATGGGTTACTTAGAAAAGGTGTCTCAAATTTGCAGTAGTCAAATGGCAAACTCCCTTCAAGCTTAAAAATAAGTATTATAAATCTCCAACACAAACATCCACAAAAAGTGTGAAACACATTCCCTGGATATATCATTGGGAAAAGTGTTTCCACATAAGAGCGCTTCCAAAGAAAGTCAAGTCAATTCCAGTGCAAACAAACCCACAAACCAAATACACCCAAATTAAACTAGGGCTTAGCGGTTTCAAGCGTATCCATTGTATTGCCATTATAAATAGTCAAACAGTAGGAGACTAACTGTGGTTCTAACTGAAACATGTCTTTAGATAAGAGCAGGTGTGAAGTTATAATAGAGTTTCACTGCTCAACCATGTAACTCTCTCGTTGTGATACTAGAAACAGTGTATATGACCTGTATATTCTTAACAGAATTTGGTATATACGTAAACAATGCTTTACATTGATGACCTAGTTTTTACATATTTTTATTTTAAAAACAGCGTCTTCTACATTTGTAATATAATGGTTGTCAGTGTCACACACCCTGAGAACACTGAACTTAGAGGAGGAGTTTGAGCACCTGCAGCAGTTACCTTTAACCTGCAGACCCACTGAGTTCACCCAACCCAAGCCCTCACCCTGGAGCTCTAGGCTGCACACAAACCACTCTAGCCTGCCCCCTGCTGGAGGTTCCTGTCATAGCTGGCTGAAATACACTAGGTCTGAGATGGCTCTGAACGGTCGTTCTGGACCAGACATAGGTCATACAGCTCTGAGGTGAAGGCTATATGCAGGTCTCTGAGCCGTCTCAGTCCAGGAACACCTTCAGAATCAGACATGGACCCAGAACAGAAACACCACGTGAGGATATTTAAAACATACTGGATCTGCAATGGTACAAATCCACATCCATATGAGTATGCACAAACCATCCAAAAGAACATGAACCGAGGCAAATAAAACATACCTTTGGATGGATGATGTCCTCATCATTCTGCCGGATGTTGTCATCTATGAATATGTGCTGTGACTTCCTGGTCGAAGGGGTCCCGGCACAGAAGCTTCCCTCCCAGGAAGGAGTGTAGGTGTTCCTGGCCAACCTACAGAGAGACAGACCAGTGCCCTGACTACATCACGAAACACTGAAACCTTCATGGAGGTCAATACAGAGCACAACTTCTCTATTACAATTACTGTAATACTTAAGACTAAATTACGTATTCAAAGATGGATGTATGAGCTTGCCAGCAAACTAGGGCACCCCCATTAGTGTGATAAGACTTCAAGCCTTTTGGAATGGGTCCACCTACCAGTCAAAGTGGTCCTAGAATCCTCCCAGGCCCGGGACAGAGCTGAGGTACTGGTACAGGGCTTTCTCCCCGTCACGGGTCGACAGGCACTCCTCTGCCTTGGTCAGAACCACCCCCTTCTTACTGCAGAGGATCTGGCCTGGTCAGAACCACCCTCTTCTTACTACAGCGGATCTGGCCTGGTCAGAACCACCCCCTTCTTACTACAGCGGATCTGGCCTGGTCAGAACCACCCCCTTCTTACTGCAGTGGATCTGGCCTGGTCAGAACCACCCCCTTCTTACTACAGCGGATCTGGCCTGGTCAGAACCACCCCCTTCTTACTACAGCGGATCTGGCCTGGTCAGAACCACCCCCTTCTTACTGCAGTGGATCTGGCCTGGTCAGAACCACCCCCTTCTTACTGCAGAGGATCTGGCCTGGTGTCTCAAACACACTCAGCCGGGAGGGAGGAAAAAGGGCAGCACTATATAATCCCACCTTCTAGTAAAGCATTTATAATGGATTAGTAAATAGTTAGATTAATCATTTTGTCATCATTACTCCCACATTTGTACATGTTAGTAAGCTAATTATATATAAACAACTTTTAAAGTATGTTCCTATGACCTTATAAATAATTTATTACAGTCTGCTTTAACGTGGCTCATACTCTACCAGCAGCGGGGCAATAGATATGAAAGGGTTAACAGTGTCTATCAGGTATCAATCGGAAAACATTAAATTGTCTGGACATTAGAGCAGAGTTTCCCAAACTCGATCGTGGCACCCCCTGGCATCAGCTGTGTAGAGCTAGGGCAAACACCAAAACGCACCCGGGGGGGAGCCCAGGACCGAGTTAGGGAAACTCTGCTTTAGAGTATCCTTTTAGAATGAGAATAAACAAGAACAAGTTTACAGGTCGTCCTGCAAGTTCTGCTGAATCACATGATGTTCTCTCACCCTCCCTGCCAATATTCCTACACAAATTGTCCTTGACAGTTTGAATAAGTCATCATGTGGATGTTTTTAAACTGCAGCTAACTGTGTAAGGCAGCCTCTGAGCCTCCCCCCTGCAGAAAACAATGTGTTCTGCTCCAGTAAACTAACTGGTACAGGAACACACTGAGGGGGATGACAAGGGACTGCAGCCACTCTATACCCAGGGGAGTAGCACCACACACCAGTCACCCATAATACATCTCACCGTGAATGACCTTCTGTGAGTTTGTCTTAAAAGGCATTGTTCCTCAAACAAGATTTCAGATTTGTAAGAATTTTGACCACTATATCCCACTGGTACAGCTGCCCTTCCTCCCCCTTCACAGCCAGCTCCTTGTCCCCCTCCGGAAAGTACAGCATGGCTAGGTGCTCGTCCAGCACGCCCCGGGAACTGCCGACCTGCAGCGGAGCTGGGGAAGCCTGCCACCCGGCCAAACTGGGAGTGATAGCAGACAGCACACTCACATGCTGGGAGTAGAGGTGAGTCACTCATCCAATCCCATTTACCTACAGACAACAGAAAGAGGCCGGTGTTTGGCAATTACACTCAGCAATGGCACCATCGTGGCAGGTTGGCACACAGTGGCAATGATTCCACTTATTGAATTGTCATGTCATTTACAGAAAAAGGTTAGAGGTTTGGGGCATAACTGCCTATATGTAGGAAATGGCTATTTAGATTTTTGACTAGACGGTATACAGCTACGACCGGGAGAGACTTTTTCGTACCAGGTTAGGAAAATTGATGTATGTTAGGGTAATTATGATAAGGTGTTAGGGCTAGCTAAAACGGCATCTTAACCTGTTACCCTGTTTACTCATTTGTCCCCATGTCACAATTTAAATTAAATAATCCAAGGGTGCAATAGTTCCTTGACTTGTCACGGCGTCAAGACACCAATATGGTGTTAATGAGATCAACATGAAGGACAAGCTTTTTCTTCTTTAGAGACAACCCTTGAGGTCTTCTTCAAGGGTACAATCATTGACATTTCCTTTGGCGTGTGGAGTACACCGCTCATCACGATCGTCCCCGTGGTTTAGAGGGATGATCACCGGTCTTGTCGCAGTCTGACATGAGGAGCTCCAGTCCCGAATGATCGGTTGTCAACACCTGATTTTCCTTGACTAAATAACTAGCCAATTTGTCAGTAAATTGCGTGAGGGTTTAGCTAGCTAACTAGGTATGTTACTGAAACCAGAGATCCTCGTAACTCTTTTGACCAGTCGTAGATTTGTAGCTCTTTAAGAGCGCTCTAAGTTTGTACAACTATTTCACATACAAATACAATCACTCTACCGACCTATTTTGACAGAAAGGGTTTGTTTTTACTTTCTGAAACCATCGTTTCTTCTTCTCTCAGCGTAATGTGTGGAGTCTTAAAGTAAATACAATAACAAGCGCCATAAAATAATAAGTGCAGGTTGGAGGACCAACAATTTAACACAGAAAATGGTAGAAACGGAGGGTAAAAAAAAAGTTCGCAGGCAACTTTATTCAAGTTCCTACTGAATCAGAGTGTGTATTCAAATAACCTGTTAGCGCTTCTCAAAAAGTGTTTAATTTATATTAACAATGTATATCTTATACACATCCACATTCTCATTAACCCCCAACTTTATATATTCAGTCTAACACAAATTGAAGGGAGGGGTGTATAAGAGTACTCAAACAGAAATGAAGATATGTAGCAGAAGTGGTAACAGCATTCTATTGTACGGCTACTGTGTATCAACATGCACATTTCAGTGTATATCAAGTTGGTTTCTTCTCAAAAATTACATCCACAGGATTGGATAAATTACAAAGTAAAAATTTTAAAATATTTTAAAATCTAAAGCAAAGAAACTAAATCCAGGTGTGGTATGACAATAGTAAACAGAAAGACAGTTACTTTTTGTCCTCTGTATGAACATAAAATAAACAATTTCTGCACCCATTACACTATATCGGTACCCAGCTTACAGAATCACAACACAGACCAGACTAAACCTTGATGAGAAGCGGGTAAAAACCACACTCAAATGCTTACACACCCAGACACACACGTCCAATCCTCTCACATCACAATTTTCCCTCAATCCCAACAGGCTGGGGGGGTTTGTTTGATGTTAGCCACATCCTTTGTGACCTCTGAACCAGACACCCGTTTATCATGGGATAAAAAGGAGTCATAAGCCACCAACATTGTCTAGGTGGGCTCTTCCATCAGCCAACAACAGGCTGCAACCCGGAGGCTCTGGGGAAAACAGGAGTGTGTGGAGGCTTTTGTTGTATGTGCAAACACGCTGTTTGTGTGTGTGTGTGTGTCAATGTGTTGCATGAATATTACTACATAAATAGCATGAGCTGGTATGTCCACCACATCTGTGGTGACATGTACTGGTCCTTCCTTCCCCTCAAATCCACTTCTGACATGTTTAGCATTGCACCACTGAGGGGACGCTTTGAAGCCGTCCAGTTTATTAGTGTTGTTTACTGAGGAGTGTATTTCTCAACGTTGCTGCTGGCATCGGTCCACAGCTGGAGCCTTAAGCCAGCTCGGTGGAGCCTCAGTCACACCTTAGTCCACCTCCTCCATGTTACTGTAGGACAGAGCAGCACATTCGCCAGAGTGTCCAAACAGCTCAGAGGTCACCTCTGGGGTCAGCGGAGGGGGTCCTTCAGGGTCCAGGTCAGTCCCAAAGAGTGCCTGGCCAGAGGCCTGTAAAATAAACCAGTGTTACAAATCATGCTTTTCTCTGGACCAGTTCCCTTTCAGGAAGACCAGACCCATCTTATCTGTAAACAATCCAAAAGCATAACTCACTGGACTGACGGACATATTCCTTGCAGCCACAAACAAAACCCAGTTCCAATTGGATGGACGATTTCCATGTTTGTTTCAAAAATAATATTCATTAAGACAGCATAAAGGTTGATATTTTATTGTGAAAAGAAGTACACGTGTTGGTTTATTGGAGCAGCATTAAGATGGAAGGACCTGTACACATTATTGCTGGGAAATGTCCCACTTTCTTTTTAAATAATAGCAACTATTAAGATTACAATTAAGATTACATTTTAAAATTGTACAATTTCTATACAGCAATCTTATAAATATTCCTGCTATAAAATATACACTTCCTTAATTCAGTAACTTTCACTTTACACCCACAACCATAGGGAATCTTTGCCATCTGTAGGGAGCCTAGATAATTCACATTTCCTGTGTCGACATTTCACTGAGGCAAACCACTGAGACATACTGGGCATTGAAAGCAGATCGTGAATATACCTGGCCTCCAAGCCCATCTACAGCTGGAGAGGCATGACAGAGTGCACTGTGATATCCCTGAGACTTGAACATATTACTACAACACTGTTACAGGAGGTTAGTCCATATACCAGCAACACAGATAATCATTAAGTGTAGCAATTTTCATTGATAGGTGGACGGCATCTCCTTTCTAATGACTTGACGTCACCACTAAGCTTCAGCTTCATACTGTACATCAGCGCACTTATTATTTTTGCACAAACAGTCGTAAAGCTCTGACATATCTAGTTATTTCACCCCCAAAAAAAGAAGCACATTTAAAAAAGGTTAAACAAGTGGCTTTCATGAAGTCTGACAGGGATAAGGAAACCGTATGGACTGCAAGGTTGGGCTCAATTCAAACATAAGGCAGTCAATTCAGGAAGTAAACAAAAACTACAATCCAATAAATCGGAAGGGGAAAAAATTGCATTTATTTTCAATTACTTCAGTAAACTGAAAAGTAAAAGTTATATATATATATATTTTTTTTTACAATTTCTGAATTTTAAATTCAAATCACTTCCTGAATTAACAGCCTTCAATTCGAATTGAGCCCAACCTTGGTGGACAGAAAGCAATACAACTGCTGAATTAACAGCCTTCAATTCGAATTGAGCCCAACCTTGGTGGACAGAAAGCAATACAACTGCTGAATTAAGAGCTTACCATTGACAACATAAAATCAAAAATAAAATCAGCAAAGTGACAAACAAGCAAAAGGCACATACTAGCTTACTGTGAGTATAAACACTCTGTATTCATTAAAGCAAACACACATTTTAGCTGTCTTCAGGTTACAGTACAAAGTCATGACTGCACAAAGCAAGTCGTAGAGCCCATCATACCATCCTGGGACGGAGCTAAAGGATTACAATATCTGTGAATGAGCACTACTACAATATCTTATTCCCTCACACACTCAACACTATCACAGTAGGACTTTAACACTATACCCTAGTTCAAGTCCTCTCAACAGCATCTCTTGTGCAAAACATAGGACTAACGATTACCAAAACATGCATTTCAGATTTTTGTACTGAAAACCTACATGAGAGAGAGAGACACTTGGCATGGACACATAAAAGGCTGAAGTAGGTTTGAACTAGAATTTAACGTATCTTATTAGGGACATACGTTATGGACTGCAGTAAATAAGAAGGCCAAGCCAAGCTGAGCCAAGTTACTAGTAGATGCTACTGGACTTGATTAACAGATATGCAGTGTATAATTTAGTTAACATTTTGAATGTGTTCAGCAGCATATTGATTTATAGGCCATCTACAAAACAAAATGTTTTCGTATTGGCATGGATATTTCATTAGACTTGACATTTTTTTGTGTATAAGCCTATTTATAAAGTGGGTGGCTCGAGCCCTGAATGCTGATTGGCTGACAGCCGTGGTATATCAGACCATATACCACGGGTATGACAAAATATGTATTCTTACTGCTCTAATTACTTTGGTAACCAGTTTATAACAGCAATAAGGCGCCTCGGTGGTTTGTGGTATATGGCCAATATACCACGGCTAAGTGCTGTGTCCAGGAACTCTGCGTTGCGTTGTGCGTAAGGACATCCCTTAGCCGTGATATATTGGTTATGTACCACACCCTCTCGTGCCTTATTGCTTTAGTATACATGTGTGTATGTGTGGGGTGTGATACTGGCCGCTTAGCCCCAGTTGGCTCTGTAGACTAGGTTCACTAACAACGCTAGTAGAGCAACCAAGGTACCCAGGACAAAATATCGGACACAGTCGTCATCGGAATAATGCGGGATCCTTTGGCGCAGCAGCCGCCACACCTGCCCCTCCACCCCCTCCTCCCTCCTGGCTGCTCTTCTCCTCCCCAGCCTGGGACGGAACAGGCCCCGAGGGCCCTCTTCAACACCCTCCTCTTCCTGCTCCAGTTCCTGCCATATCAGAGATGCCTGCGATGGCGGAAACCTGTGTCAGCTTCAGGGAAAGGCTTGGTTCTTCCTAAAGCAACGCCACCTCACCACAGCCAGACCTCCAGCAAACCCTCCCCATCCACTCTGTCTAATATACTAACGGTGTCACAGGCCACAGGGTCAAGGACAAGCCAGACTCTTTCAAGGAACAGCATGAGGACAGCTCAGAACGATGTGAGGGGTGTCTTTCAGAAAACAGATGGATAGACAAACTATCACATCTTTCTTTTCAACAGTTAGCTAATAGATACATTAAAGCACAGATATTTTGTAAACACAGCGACTCCCACCCTCAATATAAACTCATGAGTACAAGAAAAATGCACCATACATCTAATCAATTTCACAGACATTAAATAGCTTCCACAAAGTTTGTGAATACATACAGCCCTTATTAATTCTGAGGCAATTCACTTTGTTTTCAGCATTTGGACAGAAAACTATGACGCTTAGATGCCAAAACAGATCAGATAAAGGGGACAAGAGAAAGCCAATGTCTGGCACTTCAGGATAATAAGTTGAAACAAGTATGCACAGCTTTTCTCCAAAGCAGCTATTCAATTTAGAAACTAGCATAAACCTCTTGATGAACAAACCAACGGCCTTAAACAATTAGATTACATCCATCGTCTTTCTCTCATCACAGCTTTAGAAGCAGAAAAAAACATTACTCTGTCAATGGCAACTGAGATCATTTCTCATGTCTCTAAAAGCACCACAAGCAACCAACTAAATATCACTGCACGAAGAAGACTAGATGAATGAACACAGTATTACATCTCACTCATGTGGTGAAAATATAATCTCAGGAAATTTAAATCTACCTCTACCTCAAACGAGTCATGTTGGGCCGAGTTTAATTTAATAACTCATGATGCACTATTCCTCGAGGAGTTTTTCTACTACCATGTAATGGATACTGGTACTTCCCTAAGGGATACTCTCAGAGGTAGAGAATGGCGCCCTCACCTGGCTGGCGGTGGCTCCTGCAGAGGTGGGGGACTCGGCCCCCAGGGGCCCCAGTAAGCGAGGTGGTCGTTCCACAGGGGAGTTGCGGCGGCGGTAGAACAGCACGTAAGCGTAGCGTGTCACCACCTGGCTCTCCTCCACCATCGTCACCGTACTGTCATCAAAAAGACGCCAGCCTGGGGGGGGGGGGGGGGGGGGGGGCGTGTAGGAAGAGGAGGGGAAGGTGGAAGATGAGGGAGAGGAGGAGGAAGGTGGGGGTGAGAGGGGGAGGGGGAAGGTGTAGGAGAGAGTAGGGGGAGGAGGAAGAGGAGGAAGGAAGAGGGGGAAAGGGAGGAAGAGGAGTGGGGAGGTGATGGAGGAGGGGGAAGAGGAGGAAGGAATAGGGGGGAAGGGAGGAAGAGAAGTGGGGAGGAGGGGGAAGAGTGGGGAGGAGGGGGAAGAGGGTGGAGGAAGAGGGTGGAGTTGAGGACGGCAGGTGAGATCATTTTAACAGTATGAACAGAATATAACATGTTAAACCAGCTTGCCATGGTCACAAAATACAGTATAGCCTACTTCAGTCAAACAGAGTCACTCACCAACATCACTGCGCTGGCTGTTCTGGGCGCTGGGCAGGCGTGCGTAGGCAGTGTAGTGACCTCCGATCATGCCCCCGTAGTGATTGATGACTGCATAGAGGTCATAGATGGGCGGCTGCTGCATGTCGTCCTTCTGACCAATACAGAACTTACTGAGGTCCAGGTTCCTGAAAGACAAGAAACCAAGCTGTAAATCTGTGTTTGTATAAATATTTAAAACTATACTCTGCAGCATGTTTGAGTGAATTCACCCTCAAGTCATTGAGTGTAGGGTCAGTGTGATTAAGTGAATAATATGACAAGTTGTGTTTATAAGCTGCGTTGTGTGTTTATAAGCTGCGTTGTGTGTTTATAAGCTGCGTTGTGTGTTTATAAGCTGCGTTGTGTGTTTATAAGCTGCGTTGTGTGTTTATAAGCTGCGTTGTGTGTTTATAAGCTGCGTTGTGTGTTTATAAGCTGCGTTGTGTGTTTATAAGCTGCGTTGTGTGTTTATAAGCTGCGTTGTGTGTTTATAAGCTGCGTTGTGTGTTTATAAGCTGCGTTGTGTGTTTATAAGCTGCGTTGTGTGTTTATAAATTGTGTTTATAAGTTGTGTTATGTACAGTTGAAGTCGGAAGTTTACATGCACTTAGGTTGGAGTCATTAAAACTTGTTTTGGCAAGTCGGTTAGGACATCTACTTCGTGCATGACAAGTAATTTTTCCAACAATTGGTTACAGACAGATTATTTCACTTATAATTCACTGTATCACAATTCCAGTGGATCAGAAGTGTACATACACTAAGTTGACTGTGCCTTTAAACAGCTTGGAAAATTTAGGAAAATTATGTCATTTAGAAGATTCTGATAGGCTAATTGACATAATTTGAGTCAATTGGAGGTGTACCTGTGGATGTATTTCAATGCATACCTTCAAACTCAGTGCCTCTTTGCTTGACATCATGGGAAAATCAAAGGAAATCAGCCAAGACCTCAGAAAAAGAACTGTAGACCTCCACAAGTCTGGTTCATCCTTGGGAGCAATTTCCAAACACCTGAAGGTACCACGTTCTTCTGTACAAACAATAGTACGCAAGTATAAACACCATGGGACCATGCAGCCGTCATACCGCTCAGGAAGGAGACGCGTTCTGTCTCCTAGAGATGAACATACTTTGGTGCGGAAAGTGCAAATCAATCCCAGAACAGCAGCAAAGGACAATGTGAAGATGCTGGAGGAAACAGGTACAAAAGTATCTATATCCACAGTAAAATGAGTCCTATATCGATATAACCTGAAAGGCCGCTCAGCAAGAAAGAAGCCACTGCTCCAAAACCACCACAAAAAAGCCAGACTACGGTTTGCAACTGCACATGGGGACAAAGATCGTACTTTTTGGAGAAATGTCCTCTGGTCTGATGAAACAAAAATAGAACCGTTTGGCCATAATGACCATCGTTATGTTTGGAGGAAAAAGGGGAGGCTTGCAAGCCGAAGAACACCATCCCAACCGTGAAGCACGGGGGTGGCAGCATCATGTTGTGGGGGTGCTTTGCTGCAGGAGGGACTGGTGCACTTCACAAAATAGATGGCATCATGATGAAGGGAAATTATGTGGATATATTGACGCAACATCTTAAGACATTAGTCAGGAAGTAAAAGCTTGGTCGCAAATGGGTCTTCCAAATGGACAACGACCCCAAGCATACTTCCAAAGTTGTGGCAAAATGGCTTAAGGACAACAAAGTCAAGGTATTGGAGTGGCCATCACAAATCCCTGACCTCAATCCCATAGACAATGTGTAGGCAGAACTGAAAAAGTGTGTGCGAGCAAGGAGGCCTACAAACCTGACAGTTACACCAGCTCTGTCAGGAGGAATGGGACAAAATTCACCCAACTTATTGTGGGAAGCTTGTGGAAGGCTACCCAAAACGTTTGACCCAAGTTAAACAATTTAAAGGCAATGCTACCAAATACTAATTGAGTGTATGTAAACTTCTGACCCACTGGGAATGTGATGAAAGAAATAAAAGCTGAAATAAATCACTCTCTACTATTATTCTGACATATCACATTCTTAAAATAAAGTGGTGATCCTAACTGACCTAAAACAGGACATTTTTCCTAGGATTAAATGTCAGGAATTGTGAAAAACTGAGTTTAAATGTATTAGGCTAAGGTGTATGTAAACTTCCGACTTCAACTGTACCTGACGGGGAAGTCGACCATGTCGTTGATCTTGTCCCTCCAGATGAAGCTGCGGAAGGAGAAGCGTTTGAGCTGGATGATGAGGACGTTGGGCAGACGCCACAGCAGCAGCTGTTTGGAGGCCTCTCTGTGCTGCTGGCACTTTGGACAGTACCTAAGCGAGCAAGAGAGGCAGAGAGGAGAGAGGGAGGGAAGGATAGGGACAGAGCGAGGGAGGGAAGGATAGGGACAGAGCGAGGGAGGGAAGGATAGGGACAGAGCGAGGGAGGGAAGGATAGGGACAGAGCGAGGGAGGGAAGGATAGGGACAGAGCGAGGGAGGGAAGGATAGGGACAGAGCGAGGGAGGGAAGGATAGGGACAGAGCGAGGGAGGGAAGGATAGGGACAGAGCGAGGGAGGGAAGGATAGGGACAGAGCGAGGGAGGGAAGGATAGGGACAGAGCGAGGGAGGGAAGGATAGGGACAGAGCGAGGCAGAGAGAGGGAGGGAAGGATAGGGACAGAGCGAGGCAGAGAGAGGGAGGGAGGGAAGAATAGGGACAGAGCGAGGCAGAGAGAGAGAGGGAGGGAAGGATAGGGACAGAGCGAGGCAGAGAGAGAGAGGGAGGGAAGGATAGGGACAGAGCGAGGCAGAGAGAGAGAGGGAGGGAAGGATAGGGACAGAGCGAGGCAGAGCGAGGGAGGGAAGGATAGGGACAGAGCGAGGGAGGGAAGGATAGGGACAGAGCGAGGGAGGGAAGGATAGGGACAGAGCGAGGCAGAGAGAGGGAGGGAAGGATAGGGACAGAGCGAGGCAGAGAGAGGGAGGGAAGGATAGGGACAGAGCGAGGCAGAGAGAGGGAGGGAAGGATAGGGACAGAGCGAGGCAGAGAGAGGGAGGGAAGGATAGGGACAGAGCGAGGCAGAGAGAGGGAGGGAAGGATAGGGACAGAGCGAGGCAGAGAGAGGGAGGGAAGGATAGGGACAGAGCGAGGCAGAGAGAGGGAGGGAAGGATAGGGACAGAGCGAGGCAGAGAGAGGGAGGGAAGGATAGGGACAGAGCGAGGCAGAGAGAGGGAGGGAAGGATAGGGACAGAGAGAGGGAGGGAAGGATAGGGACAGAGAGAGGGAGGGAAGGATAGGGACAGAGAGAGGGAGGGAAGGATAGGGACAGAGCGAGGCAGAGAGAGGGAGGGAAGGATAGGGACAGAGTGAAAGAGAGTTTGTTAGGGTTGTAAATCCATCAAAACACCACCTAAATCAGTAAGAGGACTGTCTGAATGTTAACTGTGCAGTACGTGTGTTAGTCCATGGCTGTGTGGGACTGTCTGAATGATCAGTGTGTTGTTCCTACCATGCCTCCTCTGGTGCCAGCACCTCAGGCCTAGTGAAGAGGTTTAGGCACTGCTCCAGGGTGAAGTGTCCAGCCCTGGCCGTCTCGTTGACCGACCCAGGGTCCTCTTCAAATTCCAGCTCCTTGGACCGAACCAGGACATACTCCTTGAGACGCTCGTTGTTCTTCCACACCAGCTCCAGGCTGGAGTCCTCAGGGAGGTCCAGAACGGCCTCTTCTAGGGTAGGGGGAAACATGACAAAACAACAGTAAGACATTCTAGAACACATATCGTAAAGGAGTTAAATGTTGAATGATACAAAGGAGTAGATGATTGAGTTTTTGCTTTGTCTTAACACAAAGCACTAGGGGTGAGGACTAGGGGTGAGGACTAGGGGTGAGGACTAGGGGTGAGGGGCAGGTTTGAGATTAGACCCTGACCCTTTTCCTCCAGTGTCTGCTCCTTGCTGTTGGAGTGGAGGATGGTGATGTAGAACTGAGAGGTGTGGCTGGATGCAGACTCTGATGGTTGCTGGTAGCCGGTCACAGCAGCTAGACACACAAACAGCACAAAACACAGCCTCAAAACACAGCGTGATCCACAGGGAAAGACATTGACTAAATACAGGGAAAGACATCCACTAAATACATTTTTATTGGTCACATACACATGGTTAGCAGATGTTACTGCGAGTGTAGCGAAATGCTTGTAAATAACCAAAAGTATGTGGACACCTGCTTGTTGAACATCTCATTCCAAAATCATGGGCATTAATATGGAGTTGGTCCCCCCTTTGCTGCTATAACAGCCTCCACTCTTCTTGGAAGGCTTTCCACTAAATGTTGGAACATTGCTGTGGGGACTTGCTTCCATTCAGCCACAAGAACATTAGTGATGTCGGGAACTGATGTTGAGCGATTAGGCCTGGCTTGCAGTCGGTATTCCAATTCATCCCAAAGGTGTTCGATGGGGTTGATGTCAGGGCTCTGTGTAGGCCAGTTAAGGTCTTCCACATTGATCTCGACAAAGCATTTCTGTATGGGCCTCGCTTTGTACCTAGATTTGTCCATCGGACTGCCAGATGGTGAAGCGTGGTTCATCACTCCAGAGAACGCGTTTCCAAATCAAATCAAATGTATTTATATAGCCCTTCGTACATCAGCTGATATCTCAAAGTGCTGTACAGAAACCCAGCCTAAAACCCCAAACAGCAAGCAATGCAGGTGTAGAAGCACGGTATCTAGGAAAGACTCCCTAGAAAGGACGGAGCCTTTGAAGAAACGTAGAGAGGAACCAGGCTCTGAGGGGTGGCCAGTCCTCTTCTGGCTATGCCGGGTGGAGATTATAACAGAACATGGCCAAGATGTTCAAATGTTCATAAATGACAAGCAGGGTCAAATAATAATAATCACAGTAGTTATCGAGGGCTCCAGAGTCCAATGGCGGCAAACTGAACACCACTCCAGCCGACGCTTCGCATTGCGAATGGTGATCTTTGGCTTGTGTGCTGCTGCTTGGCCATGGAAACCCATTCCATGAAGCTCCCGACAAACAGCTCGTGCTGACGTTGCAACCGAGGACAGACGATTTTTTTTACACGCTACGCACTTTAGCACTCGGCACTCCCGTTCTGTGAGCTTGTGTGGCCTACCACTTCACGGCTGAGCCGTTGTTGCTCCTAGACGTTTCCACTTCACAATAACAGCACTTACAGTTGACCAGGGGAGAAATTTGACAAACTGACTTATTGGAAAAGGTGGCATCTTATGACAGTGCCACGTAGAAAGTCACTGCTCTCTTCAGTAATGCTATTCTTACTGTTTGTCTATGGAGATTGCATGGCTGTGTGCTCGATTTTACACCTGTCAGCAACAGGCGTGGATAAAATAAACAAATCCACTAATTTGAAGGAGTGTCCACATACCATAGATACTTTTGTATACATAGTGTAAGGTGAAAAAAATATTTGTCTATATAATCATTTGAGAAATGTAATGAAAAAAGTAGAAGTAACAATACTATTGATATGTTAATGTTAGAAGATGCTTGCCTTTACCTTCTGGTCTGACAGCCTTCTCACAGGAGGTCTCCTTCTCTCCCTGGGAGTCCTGGGAGCCAGAGGAGGGCTCAATGAAACCTGAGTCTGTGGTGTGGGTGGAGAGGGCGTCTGGGTCTCCGGCTGGATGTGCTGAGGCCTGGGCTGTCTCTAGTGGAGACTCAGGAACCAGAGAGGAGACCTCCTGCTCTGAGTCCCCTGCCCCACTGCCCCTGGCCTTATCCCCTGGCCCCACACCTTCAGGGGTCTCTGCTGGAGGGGGAAGGTCAGCCAGGCACTGGGTGACCTCTGGAGACGTCCTGCCAGACTGGAAGGGAGGCTGGAACACGTTCACTGAATATCTACACAGAGAGATGGGGGAAAGTGGTGAGACCACATAATAATCAGTGACAGCCCAACAATGTCAAATCAGCAAGTTGTATTGATATCTAAAGAACAGCATTCATATCCATCAACTCCGGACATCCTAATGCTACCTTGAGTATCCTTCCAGCAGCTGGGACAGCCGGGCGTAGGTGAGTCTGGACTCAGGGACGCTGACCAGGAAGGGAAGCCCCACGTTCTCTATGTTGGGCCCACACAGAACCTTGTGGTTGGACCAATGTTTTTTCTGGCAAACCCTGAAATATGAAGGGGGAAAAAAGTTAGATTGGATTAAAAACGAAACCAATATTTTTTTTTTAATTCATGAATCATTTAGGAGAACAGGAAATAGTTCTGAAATAGTTCTGTTAATATTGGGAAATTAACTCATTCAATTGCCTGTGTCATTAGTGCCAGACAGGAAACATTTAGTGAGCTGTTGACTCACTGGTTGCAGTAACCCACGCGGTAGCAGCGGGTGCAGCGCTTCAGTTTCTCTTCATCCGAGAGAGGAGGCTTTAGGCAGGCAGCACACTTAGAGATGGGAATACTGGGGACCTGAGGCCTCTGGACGAGGGGACAGAGAGACAGACGAGCTGAACACAGAAACAGACACTAGGTAACACACTAGGGACTTGTGTTATAGTTCCCTAAGGTTCGAATAGGATGGCAAGAGAGGCTGCTGGACGTTTACCTGCTGGACTCGGAGCACCACCACCCTCTCCTTGGCCAGCTCTTTAGACAGCACTTCGAAGCAGAAGAGCATGTCTGAGGAGGAGACCGTGTCCAGGGAGTTGGATGGGAGAAACATCCGATGGAAGCGACTCTTCACTACCTCAGCCAGCCTCAGGTTCTCTGCCTTGATCCTCACACTCCGAGAGATGGACTCCAGGACCTCAGCTGTGCTCGAGTTCTCTTTACTCACACTCACCAGGAACTGACACAATCAGAGGAAGCAGACTTAGTCAAATAAAAATCGGTCAAATCAAATAATAAACCGAAGCCATCTGCTATTTGAATGACACCAATATGTCATCTTACCTTCATGGGTTTCTTGTGAGGCTCTTTAGCAAAGTAGAACACTGTGAGGACCTTCTGCTTCTGGGGCAGGGGCACGGGAAGGTAGAGGAAGGGGTCAAAGGTTATGGAAACCTGGGGACAGAGAAGAAGGACATTTGAACTTTTCAAAACATTCAAACAGGTCAAGTTGTAGTACTCCCTATCACAGCACTAAATAAATTAGTTCCACTCCGACACAGCAAGCCACCCACACTGATCCACTATTAGTCTAACTCTGATGGGTCCATTTTCCTCCATTATTGAAGTAGGTTTTCCTCCATTGCAGCTTGACAGCCAGGCCTGAGTCTCTAATCATCTGCATCATATTACTAAGCTATATGGAATTGTTTTATGAAGGTCATACAACAAGGATCATTTAGCTATTTGATTTAAACATTTTGAGTTCCCTTTGAAGCATCAAAAAAATATATGTTTTGTCTTACTGCTGTTAGGCCATACAAACGCATGCCGGGGCAGCAGGTAGCCAAGTGGTTAGCCTTTTGTCAATAGGGGGAGCAGTTAGCATTTTTTTTTTCTGGGTGTTGCCAAATTAAACTGCCTCGTACTCAATTCTTGCTCGTACAATATGCATATTATTAATTCTATTGGATAGAAAACACTCTCTAGTTTCATAAACCGTTGGAATTATGTCTGTGGGTGACCCAGAACTCTTTCTACAGCGAAATCCATGACAGGTACTGCGAAGGTCTGAGAGCGAAGCTCTGGTCTCAGATCAGTTTTAAAGGTCTGTGTGTATCCTATGGAACGACATGAACTGCACCCGCCTTCCCCTGGATGTCAGTAACCAATGAGAAGTGGAATGGGCTTTCTACGTAGCTCTGAGTTTATAAAAGGCCAAGGAGTGAGGTGCGCCTTCTTTTCGACGCTGACCATTACGCAGAGAAGGACCTCAGGATGCCATTTTCAAACGCTCAGTTATCAACCTTAGATGTATCCGTCTGTAATTTAATTCGATATAGGTGTTAGAAACATCATAACGAAGCTATTTTAAACCGAGTTATATCAGATTATGCGAGTATATTGCTATTTTTCGGAATTTCCTCAGTATTGCGTCTTGAGGATTTGGACACGTTGGGGCAAAATAGCTATTGTTAGCTATTGTTAGCTGCTATATCAGAAGTTGAATGCAACGTTTTACAACCAAGCAACGATTCTTTTGGACAAAGGACCACTTGGCCAAGATTCTGATGGAAGCTCGTCGAAAAGTAAGAGCTATTTATGATGTTATTCCGTTTTTATGTGGAAAAATGTAAACTCAATAATGGCGACTAGTGACGCCATTATTGCGGCACTAGTCTGGCTGTAACGCACACTGTATGTCTAGTAACGTTAATTTTAAAAATCTAACTCAGCGGTTGCATTAATAACTAATGCATCTTTCATTTCATGTCCAACCTGTATTTTTTTAGTCAAGTTTATGAATAGTTTTTGATAAAAATAGGTGTATTTTCAAGATGGCGCCGGGCAGATTGCTTGAGTAGTTGGACACTATTTCCATTGTGTAAGCACGATTTGTGCCGCTAAATATGCACATTTTCGATCAAACTCTATATGGATTGTGTAATATGATGTTACAGGAGTGTCATCGGAAGAATTCTGAGAAGGTTAGTGAAAAAATTAATGTATTTTGGTGGTGATAACGCTATAGCTCATTTTGCCTTGAATCAATGCTCGGGTAACGTTTGCAAATGTGGTATGCTAATATAACGATTTATTGTGTTTTCGCTGTAAGACATTTTGAAAATCTGAAATATTGTCTGAATTCACAAGATCTGTGTCTTTCCATTGCTGTGAGCTGTGTATTTTTAAGAAATGTTTTATGATGAGTAAATTGGTAATACACGTTGCTCTCTGTAGTAATTCTAGTCGCTTTGGGGAGATTTGTGATGGTGGCTGCAATTGCAAACTATGATTTATACCTGAAATATGCACATTTTTCTAACAAAACCTATGCTATACAATAAATATGTTATCAGACTGTCATCTGATGAGGTTTTTTCTTGGTTAGTGGCTATTTATTTCTTTATTTGGTCGAATTGGTGATAGCTGGTGATGGAGTGGAAAAATAGTGGAGTAAAAAAAATGGTGTCTTTTGCTAACGTGGTTAGCTAATAGATTTACATATTGTGTCTTCCCTGTAAAACATTTTAAAAATCAGAAATGGTGGCTAGATTCACAAGAAGTGTATCTTTCATCTGGTGTCTTGGACTTGTGATTTAATGATATTTAGAAGCTACAATTTACTTGTGACGCTATGCTAGCTATGCTAGTCAGTGGGGGGGTGGTGGGGGGTGCTCCCGGATCCGGGTTTCTGAGGCAGTAAAAGTTAACTGACTAGCCTCGTTAAATAAAATAAAAATGTAATAACAGATTCACTACATGGAACAACAGAAGGTCGCAAAAAAATATCAAAAAGGAAGTTGGTTCTGACAGCCAACAAGTGCTCAGCTTATGTGGGAACTCCTTTAAGATTGTTGGAACAGCATTCCAGGTGAAGCTGGTTGAGAGAGTGCGAAGAGAGTGCAAAGCTGTCTAAGGCAAAGGGTGGCTACTTTGAAGAATCTCAAATATAAACTATATTTTGATTTGTTTAACACTTTTTTTGGTTACAACATGATTCCATATGTGTTATTTCATAGTTTTGATGTCTTCACTATTATTCTACAATGTAGAAAATAGTAAAAATAAAGAAAATCCCTGGAATGAGTAGGTGTGTTCAATCTTCTGACTGGTACTGTACTTTCATAAAATTTTTCAACTGGTACCGGGGGCCCTTCAGACTAGCTTTGTGAGGCCTAGAGCAAAACAACATGTACATGTTCATGAGAGTCTCACCTTTGCATATTAGTGTGTAGAACAAACTGTTCGGAAATTACAGACGACCGGTTTTCGGGATGTCTCACGGTCTGACAAACACCGCTCTAGCTCTGTAACCTTTCGTCGCAGATGCGGAAGTACGACATACGAGGATGCGGTGGATTGAGACGCATCCAATGCAAAAGACATATCTCTAGCTTAAACTGGCAGATTTCCATGGGGATTTTTTATTATGCTAATTAGATTCCCGCACGGACATCAACCTTAGGGGGTTAAACGCCCAGTATCATGATGCCTAAAGGGCAGACATGCCTAAAACAACGGTCAGGGTCTGTGTTCAGCAGTGGATAGCCGTAGCAACAGAGGCACTACGGTATTATCCCTGTGAGTTTGACTGATACATTCCAAGACTAGAAAAACCCCGTTGAGACTCCATACAAAACACAGTTCAACATGAACACCCAGATATATTTCAGACAGTGGAGTGTTGCTTAATTGTGTTGAAATAATTCCGCTGTTTGTGTCTTACCTTGGAGCACACTGGGCAGACGAGCTTGGATTTGTACTGGCCCTGGAAGAGGTCTACGATGAACGAGTCGTTTCTCATCTTGTGCCTCTGCCACGCCTCATCTGCCACCACCTTTTAAACAGACACACCATGTCATTTTCCAGGACAACTGGACTGAATGGAAACAGTGAGTGTGGTTATAAGTATGACTGCCTCTGCATTGATTGCCATTTGGAGTTTTAGCCTGCTGGGTATGTGTAAAGCACTTTTTAGATGTCACAAATGGCCTTATAAAATAAATGTGATTGTTTATGGTGCTGCTCAAACCTTTATTTCACCCACCTCGTCCTGCCGTCCGTCTGAGTCCACGGTCTCTGTGTAGGGCTTGTTCTGGATGCGGTTCAGGTCCTCATGGAGCCCATCCAGGAGGAAGGCCATGAACTCCTGGGCATCGTGCTGGGCATAGCCTGTAAACTGACTGGCCTTACTGGCCACGATCGCCTGGAGAATAAAAACACATCATCTAACTGGATACGATCACCTGGAGAATAAAGACACCACATCTAACTGGATACGATCACCTGGAGAATAAAGACACCACATCTAACTGGATACGATCACCTGGAGAATAAAGACACCACATCTAACTGGATACGATCACCTGGAGAGATAAAGACACCACATCTAACTGGATACGATCACCTGGAGAGATAAAGACACCACATCTAACTGGATACGATCACCTGGAGAATAAAGACACCACATCTAACTGGATACGATCACCGGGAGAATAAAGACACCACATCTAACTGGATACGATCACCTGAAGAGATAAAGACACCACATCTAACTGGATACGATCACCTGGAGAATAAAGACACCACATCTAACTGGATACGATCACCTGGAGAATAAAGACACCACATCTAACTGGATACGATCACCTGGAGAATAAAGACACCACATCTAACTGGATACGATCACCTGGAGAATAAAGACACCACATCTAACTGGATACGATCACCTGGAGAATAAAGACACCACATCTAACTGGATACGATCACCTGGAGAATAAAGACACCACATCTAACTGGATACGATCACCTGGAGAATAAAGACAGCACATCTAACTGGATACGATCACCTGGAGAATAAAGACAGCACATCTAACTGGATACGATCACCTGGAGAATAAAGACAAAGGCTATTTGGGTTATAGCATCTGCTAAATGTCATATATTATATCATTATATATTATTAAATAACAGGGAGGGAGTTAAAGATATGACTCAGGAGAGTGGAGTGTCACCTTTAACTTAGAGGGCTGAAAAGCATGGTGGGTACCCTTCCACAAAGCCCGGAGCAGCACAGCAAACCCGATGGCCAGCCGACCACCCGTCCCCAACGGGTTATTACAGTTGATCTCATTCTCAAACGCCCGGTCTGCACAGAGGGTGAGAGAACACAGTTAATGGTTTTATATCAATCTACAGCCACTGAAGATTAATACAATGACTTGCATGTTGAAACTTTTTTTATAAGAAAATCCTTTATTCCCTGCATTGTTACATATTTTTTTTTTTACATACATATTTACATCAGACACATATTTCATAAAGGAATGTAAAAACTTAAATGAAAGAATGCCAGAAGGGATGAGGAAGATTAGAGGAGCTCACTGACCATGAAAGTAGTCCCTGAGTTCCCGGGTGTTGGAAAGAGACTGGATGACACTGTTCATAAAGCATGTGTTGCCCAGGTTGACCAGGCCTGTGAAGCCTGGCAGACACACCTCCTCCTCCTCCTCTTCCTCCTCAACGCTGCGCTGGCTGCCGGCAGGAGGTGCGTGGGCCATGGGCTGGACCATACAGGTGGGCTTGGGCTGAGGGGCAGAGACAGAAATAAAGGGATGAAATACCAATCAATCAAATAAACTTTATAAAGGACTTTTTTTACATCAACAGTTGCCACAAAGTGCTTTACTGATACCCCAGCCTAAAACCCCAAAGAGCAAGCAATGCAGAAGCCCAGTGGCTAGGAAAAATACCAACCTCCGAGGCTCATAGGATAACACGATAAAGAAATCGGATTCCCTTTCCCCCTATTCATTTTCCAATCCCCTACTCCTCGTCCTAAATCACTTCATACCGTTTCACTTTTTGGGCCTTTTCCATCTCCTCTCTCACCATCTCATCCTCCGTCAGTCCTCCCTCTCTCACCATCTCATCCTCCGTCAGTCCTCCCTCTCTCACCATCCCATCCTCCGTCAGTCCTCCCTCTCTCACCATCTCATCCTCCGTCAGTCCTCCCTCTCTCACCATCTCATCCTCCGTCAGTCCTCCCTCTCTCACCATCTCATCCTCCGTCAGTCCTCCCTCTCTCACCATCTCATCCTCCGTCAGTCCTCCCTCTCTCACCATCTCATCCTCCGTCAGTCCTCCCTCTCTCACCATCTCATCCTCCATCAGTCCTCCCTCTCTCACCATCTCATCCTCCATCAGTCCTCCCTCTCTCACCATCTCATCCTCCGTCAGTCCTCCCTCTCTCACCATCTCATCCTCCGTCAGTCCTCCCTCTCTCACCATCTCATCCTCCGTCAGTCCTCCCTCTCTCACCATCTCATCCTCCGTCAGTCCTCCCTCTCTCACCATCTCATCCTCCGTCAGTCCTCCCTCTCTCACCATCTCATCCTCCGTCAGTCCTCCCTCTCTCACCATCTCATCCTCCGTCAGTCCTCCCTCTCTCACCATCTCATCCTCCATCAGTCCTCCCTCTCTCACCAACTCGTCCTCCCTCTCTCACCATCTCATCCTCCGTCAGTCCTCCCTCTCTCACCATCTCATCCTCCGTCAGTCCTCCCTCTCTCACCATCTCATCCTCAGTCTTGTCCAACTCACCGTGACTGCAGGCTCCTGTTTGATGGGGACATGGTCTGAGACGGTGCGGGATGACACACTGTCCAGGCATCCGTCCACTGTCCGAGGGGGCTTGGCTTTCCCCTCCCCCATCCAGGGTGGCTCCTCCTTGGCAGACAGGGAGTGCTTGCTGCTGCCCGGCTGACTGGCCTGAGAGGACGGCGCGGAGGGCACAGCAACCTTGGCGCCACCCACTGCACCTTAAACAGAGGAGGATGGAGGTTGTGGTCAACGACAAACAACTGTCAGGACCAAGAGAAGCATATTACATTACAAGTTAAGGACATAACCTAGGCACTGTAGTTCTGCATTGACACGCAGAGACCCGCGGGCTTGTGAGAGCAGCAGACTGGACTGAGACATGCATATTGAGTTACTGGATAAGTTTCAGTGGTCAGACACCTGTCCGTAGTGCTGCCTTGAATGGAAACACCCACAAACATGCCTGCCTACTATAGTCATGCAGAACACCTTATTAGTATACCAAACATTAAGACCCCACTTTTCTAATATCGAGTTGCACCCACCCCCCCGCACTCAGAACAACCTAAATTCAACCCTCCCGCGTTGTCAACCCTCCCACGTAATTCACATTAGGACAGGCTCTAATGGTTTCCTAGGACACTGGTTAGACCTACAGCCAGTTACAGTCAATTGGTTCAAAGTGAAACACATCAGTGTGCTCCTCAAACAGCAATATAAATACAGTCCGTGAACACATTTATGTAATATTTATACGGGGCTGCTATATTTCAAACTGTGTGTCAGCTAGTGTAACAGACGTAGCAGTAGAAGCCAGGCAGCAGGAAGACCTTGTGTAGCAGGGGCCTCCAGGCCCCCCCAGCGCTGGCTGTGCCTCTTCTTCAGGGTGATGTCTAAACGGGACGGGGTGAAGGCATACGTGGACTGCTCAGGCTGGATGAGGTTCCTGTAACAGAGGATCCCCAGCTTGTCAGAAATTACTGTCTCAATGAGAAGCAAAAGGGACATCTACACACGTGTATAGAAACGCCACACAAAAATCACAGACCAAGTTGGACTTCAAAGTCTTACCGGAGTTTGACTTGCCACTTAAAGACAGTATTCGCTCCGCAGTCCGCATGAAGACGCAAGAAATTTGCATCGCTGTTTGAAAGGGAAGAAAGTTCAATGAGCTGGAAACACCACTAAAATCCAATTAAGATCCACTAAGGCCACCGAGGTGAAAAGTCACAAGGACCAAGTTACCTGGTCTGGAAGATGAGTGTGAAGTCCTGTTCCCTGAAGATCACCCTGGCTGTCTCTCTGAAGATACCCTTCATGTACACGTTGACCACCATCAGGTCTGTCCCTTTCTCGTACGAGTCGTTCTTCAACAACTTCAGGTTCACCATTGGCTCTGGAACTGCTAAAAGATAACCACAGCGCCACGTTTCAGGTCACTGCCTGCAGACCATGGACTCACCGTGACAAAAATAACATTTCAGTGTCCTTTTGAGACATCCACTGACCTTCCTCCTGCTTCATCTCCAGAGGTTCCTCCTTAGACCTGTCCCTCTTCTCCTCCTGTGTGCTGCTGCTGCTGTTGGGGGACTCAGCCTGCTTGGTGTCTGTTGCAGTCACAGGCTTCCCTGATCCTGACTGTATGGTTGGTGTTAGAGTCTCAGTGGCCTGGTCAGCCTCCTTTGGAGGCTGTCTCACTAGCGTCTCAGAGTCAGTCCTCTCAGCCTCCCCTGGCCTCTCTGTTCTGTTGGTGGAGGCTCCAGCCTTGGGGCTGATCTCAGCACTGGACACAGTGGCTGCCGGTATGATTACCTCTTCTGCACCAGCCTTGAAATCAGACTCTGGGGCATTCTTGTCCTCCATCTAAAACAATAAAATGGGCTTTACAATCAGATCCAGAGCAGCAGAATTTCACACACACATTTGAACCCACACAGTACTCAGTGCCTGGTGAGATGGTACAGTCTAGAGACACCGGGACTCACCTGAACTTTCAACTGCTGCTGCGTGTGGCTGACGGCTACCTCAGGTGCTGTACACTCATGGCCGTTGCCTAGCAGCTCAGCTCGATTGTCACCAGCAGTAGATGCCTGGAGGTCCCGGCCAGTGGGGCTGTGTGGTTTCCCATTGGCTGTGGACTTGGAGTGTGTATCCCTGGGCATCTCTGAGGTGGGGTCCTTGGAGACCTTGGGGGGATGGACGGTGCGCTTGGCACTGGGCTCCTGAGGCAGGTCCCCTTTACTGACACTGACCGGCTTGGTCTGCCCCTCTCCTCCAGCCTTCACCCCAGACTCTGGCCTGTCTGCTGGTTTGTAGTTCACGGTGCGTTTGACACCGCGGTCTGCTTTGCCACGCCTCTGTTCACACTGTGCCGGAGGAGCAGACGTCTGGGTGGACAGTTCGGCCATGTCGGCCGTCTCCGGGACAGACTTCTCTGGCTTTACCACAGGCTTTACCAGCGGCGGCTGTTTCTGGTCTTTACCGTTCTTGACCTCCACTTTCATAGGCTGCTTCTCCTTTTTATTTTGCTGCAGGGAGATGAGACAAAATGTTGTTGATTTTTGTATGTATTTCTTTTAGGAATTGTGTTAAAACCTTCACAAGAGATAGGCAATAGTCACATGATGGTAGTTAATGGTATTCCATGAGAGAACCACATGCTGAATGACAGCAGGGAGGCCAGATGGCAGACTCACCATAAGGGAAGGCCAGGAGTGGAAGGGGATCTTCTTGTGCATGACCAGCAGGAGGAAGCCACTCTTCTCTTTGTACTGCACTTTGCTGCAGGAGCCCTCAATCTCCTCGTGCAGATGACAGTCCCACTGGCGCCCATCTGGAGAGAGAGCAGTCACGGGCCATCAGACTAGTGCTAATGCTGCATGTTCACAGTGAACGGCTAAATACCACACATACCAAAGACACGTGTACACTCCCTCATTCAAACACCATCTCAACACACACACTAAAAAACGGACATGTAGCCTGTACAAGCTCTCATACACGTGCAATCATCACATACACTTAGGCTATAAGACATGTAGTTAGTTTGTGCTCTCACCTGGGAAGCGGGCCTGACAGTCTGTGTCGGTGAAGGTAGTGGCGACGTCCTCCACCCTCTGCACCCCGTCTCCACAGCGCAGCCTCGCGATCACCTCATTAGCATTCTGCTTCCAGTCCACAAACACATCTACACAGCACGAGCAGAGACAACACAGTCTGTCAGAGGACTACAAACACATCTACACAGCACGAGCAGAGACAACACAGTCTGTCAGAGGACTACCACACTCAGCATACCACAGGGATTACCTTCAAAACGGATTCTGTAACACAAGAACACTTTGTCTACAGCGCATGCTGTGACTGTGTTAGACAAGTATGCAAATCAACCTAGAATAGTCTACAACAGATCAGTACAGCTAGACGTAGAGGAATAGATAAGGGTTGAATATTTTACCGATATTTTACAAAATGTTCCATCCTGAGAATAAATCACTTTTCTCCCGGGTAACCTGCTATTTTTCCCGCCAAACCGGAAGTGTCATTCAAAAGCATTATAAAGCATATAAAGCTTTATAAAGCATTATAAATGTCTGGATGTGATTAGAGCTTTGATCAGCATGAAAATTCAGACCTGATGCTACCTGAGTCTAATGAGACATATTAAATACATTTAATGAGCCCTACATTAACCACATATAAATGAGCCCGAGCCCCAAAAAAAGCCCAAATGATTGTGCAGTTATCCAATACACATATGATATAGGCTCCTGCACATTACGCACGACAGAAAAACATAAAAGCTCATAGACGTAGCTTGCTTTGTGCTCTTTTGGGTAAATAAATGAAACTAGCTCCAGTAGGCTAATCTTTTTGGAGAGTGAACTGTATTACTGTATAATATGGACTGGAATTACACACATTGTTCAAAACACGATAAAGCAGCAGAGAACACGCGATTCTTGTAACAATGTAGGCCGCACCCCCCCCCTCCCCCTTAAAAGAGTTAGATGCACTATTGTAAAGTGGTTGTTCCACTGGATATCATAAGGTGAATGCACCAATTTGTAAGTCGCTCTGGATAAGAGCGTCTGCTAAATGACTTAAATGTAATGTAAATGTATTGGCTGCTGTATTTAACACTCAAAAAAAAAGTGTCTGTCTTCAAATAGTCTATTGGTACAGGAAATGTCCAACAAAGCTATTCTAGACTAGCTTTTCCTGCATGAGACTCCATGAGACTCTTTTCCTGCATTTTTTAAAGGAGAGGCCAGCGGAGCACAGGTGCCTGCCTATTGCACAAGAGACCGACGCTATAAAATAAGCTTATTATACATAACCCATCATTAAATTAGCTTAAATATAAGGCTAATACTGCATTGAATGTATTACCTGAAAGAGGGAGGCTAGGACATCTATATATACTGTATATAGCCCTATATATCTAGAACAGGATTATCTACATTGAAGTCGGAAGTCTACATACACCTTAGCCAAATACATTTAAACTCAGTTTCACAAATCCTGACATTTAATCCTAGTAAAAATTCCCTGTCTTAGGTCAGTTAGGATCACCACTTTATTTTAAGAATTTGGACTGTCAGAATAATAGTAGAGAGAATGATTTATTTCAGCTTTTATTACTTTCATCACATTCCCAGTGGGTCAGAAGTTTACATACACTCAATTAGTATTTGGTAGCATTGCCTTTAAATTGTTTAACTTGGGTCAAACGTTTCGGGTAGCCTTCCACAAGCTTTCCACAATAAGTTGGGTGAATTTGGCCCATTTCTCCTGACAGAGCTGGTGTAATTGAGTCAGGTTTGTAGGCCGCCTTGCTAGCACACGCTTTTTCAGTTCTGCCCACATATGTTCTATAGGATGGTGGTCAAGGCTTTGTGATGGCCACTCCAATACCTTGACTTTGTTGTCCTTAAGCCATTTCGCCACAACTTTGGAAGTATGCTTGGGGTCATTGTCCATTTGGAAGACCCATTTGCGACCAAGCTTTTACTTCCTGACTAATGTCTTAAGATGTTGCGTCAATATATCCACATAATTTCCCTTCATCATGATGCCATCTATTTTGTGAAGTGCACCAGTCCCTCCTGCAGCAAAGCATCTCCACAACATGATGCTGCCACCCCCGTGCTTCACGGTTGGGATGGTGTTCTTCGGCTTGCAAGCATCCCCATTTCTCCTCCAAACATAGCAATGGTCATTATGGCCAAACAGTTCTATTTTTGTTTCATCAGACCAGAGGACATTTCTCCAAAAAGTACGATCTTCGTCCCCATGTGCAGTTGCAAACCGTAGTCTGTCATTTTTATGGCAGTTTTGGAGCATTGGCTTCTTCCTTGCTGAGCAGCCTTTCAGGTTATGTCGATATAGGACTCGTTTTACTGTGGATATAGATACTTTTGTACCTGTTTCTTCCAGCATCTTCACAAGGTCCTTTGCTGTTGTTCTGGGATTGATTTGCACTTTTTGCACCAAAGTACATTCATCTCTAGGCGACAGAGCGTGTCTCCTTCCTGAGCGGTATGAAGGCTGCGTGGTCCCATGGTGTTTATTGTTTGTACAGATGAACGTGGTACGTTAAGGCATTTGGAAATTGCTCCCAAGGATGAACCAGACTTGTGGAGGTCTACAATTTTTTTCCTCAATTTTTTTCCTGAGGTCATGGCTGATTTCTTTTGATTTTCCCATGATGTCAAGCAAAGAGGCACTGAGTTTGAAGGTAGGCCTTGAAATACATCCACAGGTACACCTTCAATTGACTCAAATTATGTCATTTAGCCTATCAGAATCTTCTAAAGCCATGACATAATTTTCTGGAATTTTCCAAGCCGCTTAAAAGGCACAGCCAACTTAGTGTATGTAAACTTCTGACCCACTGGAATTGTGATACAGTGAATTATAAGTGAAATAATCTGTCTGTAAACAATTGTTGGAAAAATTACTTGTTCCATGCACAAAGTAGATGTGCTAACCGACTTGCCAAAACTATAGTTTGTTAACAAGAAATTTGTGGAGTGGTTGAAAAACGAGTTTTAATGACTCCAACCTAAGTGTATGTAAACTTCCGACTTCAACTGTATTTTGGATGCAATTTGAATGGAGTTAATGGAGAGCTCGCGCCTGCGCTGATTTAACGCAACGATATTCCAGCGATATGCTGTTTTTAAAACTCTGCAGCTGCAATTTTTTTTAAAACAAGGTGACCCCCGAAAGCCAGATGGAGATGGGTAAATTAGACGCGCATTGGGTCATTATATTACCGCAAAATAGATTATGCTGCAGCAAATGTAGGCCTACCTGTTACCATGATGAGATGATAGGTCTACAAGCATTGTGAACTGCGCTCCATACTGACAGGCTGTCTGTCCCCACCCAGAGCGTTGATTCATCACGCCGAGGCCGTAGAGAAGCCAGATTGAGACATGGCATATCATTTATTAATTCCATTTCACGCCATGCTGTTCATATAAATAATTTACCGGTTTCGCTCAGTTATTCATCCCGGGAAAGGGGAGTGGTTTTGAGAGGTAAATCCGGTAACCGGGTTTCCCCCATTCAACCCTAGACTAGATATAATTTAGTTAGAGGACTAGATTTACTATACCTATACAATTACCACAAGATATAGATCAATGCATTCCTCATCTGAAAACTGCTTCAAAATACTGCAGCATCACAAAAGACTAGATTTACAGAAATGCACACATACAATTATTTGCAATAACTTCTAAAAGCCTGTTTTTCTTTGTCATTATGGGGTATTGTGTATAGATTGATTAATTTAAGTATAAGGATGTAACGTAATAAAACGTGGAACAAGTCAAGGGGTCTGAATAATTTCCGAATGCAACATTAACTTCTTTGGACGGTAGAAAAATGAATCCACTGCTAAAACATTTGTTTCACCAGAGACACTCCCAAATGACAGCTTGTTAAAATTCACAAACATACAAAATAAAATACAAATAATCCTAATTCTGATATATATTTTAAAAAATGAAATAAGAAATCACAAACATTGGCAATGCTCAGCCAACCTACCTTTCGTCACTGTGAAGCTGCAGCACCTGCCCTCTAAGTTGAAAGGCCCTCAAACAACCTCATGTTCTCTTGAGTCAGCATAAAGCCTGGGGTTCTCTTCTTGGCAGTGCGTGCAGGTCATTTATGGGAGTTCAGCTAGTCTACTACGGTGCTCATGTTCACCACTACTACAGACTCTTGTTTATTCTCCTGCTATCTCACACACACATAGTATACTACTCTCTCACACACACACACAGTATACAACACACCCTCGCTCTCACACACACACACAGACAAGCTGTAAAATGTCCCAGGCAACACCAACCCCTCTACAGCTGGGCTCCCAGTCGGGCTGTAATCCATGTGACCCCCTTCTCCATAGACCCGGCTACGGTCCACTATGACATCACCATTGACGTTTGTCCTCCTTTGAACGAAATGGCTTTTACCACTAGGCTAGTCCGTAGTATCTGTCGTTTTCTAGAAATTGTTGAAAGGCCTGTCACTTGCACATAGTTCCACATACATTGAAAGTATGATAGGAATTTTACTAATGTGTTACACCACTAAAATATGAAAGAAACTGGGGAGGTGCTTGGTGCGAATCAGTGAATGGAAAAGACAACAGCCAAGGCATTGGAAGGACACAAAGGATATAGTGTGGACAATGGGACCGAGGGTAGCTAGATGAGGCAAGAGGAGGATGCTGTGTGGGTGGAGAATCATGCTGGCCGGCCAGCCCTCTGAATTGATTGGGGTAATGCGTTCTAGTTGGAAACAGCAGACAGCAGAGCAGGGAGAGGCACAGCAGCTTTCTCTCGTGACCGTGACAAAGCCCGTTTCCCTGGATCCGGCCTTACATCAGCTAGGATTACAACTCTTCAGCATTAAGCAGAGCAGCAACCAGCGCATGATACCTACCAATACCAGCCAGTGTTTCCCCTATATGCATTTAGCAAGAGGAGGCCCTCCAAAACCACACCATTGGCCACACTATTAGCTAACGTGAGTGGCTGGTGATCAGGCATTAGCCCCCTCCATCAGGGATGACATCTCAATTTCAGACAATATATAGACATTTCTCAAACTAGACACTAATGTACTTGTCCTCTTGCTCAGTTGTGCACCGGGGTCTCCCACTCCTCTTTCTATTCTGGTTAGAGCCAATTTGCTCTGTTCTGTGAAGGGAGTAGTACACAGCGTTGTACGAGATCTTCAGTTTCTTGGCAATTTCTCACATGGAATATCCTTCATTTCTCAGAACAAGAATAGACTGACGAGTTTCAGAAGAAAGGTCTTTGTTTCTGGCCATTTTGAGCCAGTTACAGAACCCACAAATGCTGATTCTCCAGATACTCAACTAGTCTAAAGAAAGCCAGTTTTATTGCTTTTTTAAATCAGGACAACAGTTTTCAGCCGTGCTAACATAATTGCAAAAGGGTTTTCTAATGATCAATTAGCCTTTTAAAATGATAAACTTGGATTAGCTAACACAACGTGCCACTGGAACACAGAAGTGATGGTTGATGATAAATGTAGATATTCCATTACAAAAACAACCGTTTCCAGCTACAATGGTCATTTACAACATTAACAATGTCTTCACTGTATTTCTGATCAATTTGGTGTTATTTTAAAATGGACACAAAAAAAAGATTTTCTTTCATAAACAGACATTTCTAAGTGACCCCAAACTTTAGAACGGGAGTGTATATGTTTCAAGCAGACCACCATCGTCCCTATGCCCAAGAAAGCCAACGTAACCTGCCTAAATGTCTACCGCCCTGTAGCACTCACGTCGGTAGCCATGAAGTGCTTTGAGAGGCTGGTCATGGCTCACATCAACACAATCATCCCGGAAACCCCAGACCCACTCCAATTTGCATACCACCCCAACAGATCCACAGATGATGCAATCTCAAACGCACTCCACACTGCCCTTTCCCACCTGTACAACAGGAACACCTATGTGAGAATCCTGTTCATTGAATACAGCTCAGCATTCAACCCCATAGTACCCACAAAGCTCATCACTAAGCTAAGGACCCTGGGACTAAACATCTCCCTCTGCAACTGGATCCTGGACTTTCTTTACAGGCTGCCCCTAGGTGGTAAGTGTAGGCAACAACACATCTGCCACGCTGATCCTCAACACGGGGGCCCCTCAGGGGTGCGTGCTTAGTCCCCTCCTGTACTCCCTGTTCACCCATGACTGCGTGGCCAAGCACGACTCCAACACTATCATTAAGTCTGCCGATGACAACAGTGGTAGGCCTGAATACCGACAACAATGAGACAGCCTATAGGGAGGTCAGAGACCAGGCAGTGTGGTGCCAGGACAACAACCTCTCCCTCAACGTGAGCAAGACAAAGGAGATGATCGTGGACTACAGGAAAAGGAGGGCTGAACACATCCCCATTCACATCGACAGGGCTGTAGTGGAACGGTTCGAGAGTTTCAAGTTCCACATCACCAACAAACTACCCATGGTCCAAACATACCAAGAAAGTTATGAAGAGGGCACGACAAGGCCTTTTCCCCCTCAGGAGACTGAAAAGATTTGGCATGGGTCCCCAGATCCTCAAAACGTTCTACAGCTGCACCATCGAGAGCATCCTGACTGGTTGCAACACTGCCTGGTATGGCAACTCCTCGGCCTCCGACCGCAAGGCGCTACAGAGGGTAGTGCGTCCGGCCCAGTACATCACTGGGGCCAAGCTTTCTGCCATCCAGGACTTCTAGTTTTACTGCAAGATATAAATTGCAACAATGATGTTTGTTCCTCAAACTATGTATTTTATTCAACCTGAAAAAGATGAAGTAAATAGCCCACATTATCTAGAAAGATATACACTGCTCAAAAAAATAAAGGGAACACTTAAACAACACAATGTAACTCCAAGTCAATCACACTTCTGTGAAATCAAACTGTCCACTTAGGAAGCAACACTGATTGACAATAAATTTCACATGCTGTTGTGCAAATGGAATAGACAACAGGTGGAAATTATAGGCAATTAGCAAGACACCCCCAATAAAGGAGTGGTTCTGTAGGTGGTGACCACAGACCACTTCTCAGTTCCTATGCTTCCTGGCTGATGTTTTGGTCACTTTTGAATGCTGGCGGTGCTTTCACTCTAGTGGTAGCATGAGATGGAGTCTACAACCCACATAAGTGGCTCAGGTAGTGCAGCTCATCCAGGATGGCACATCAATGCGAGCTGTGGCAAGAAGGTTTGCTGTGTCTGTCAGCGTAGTATCCAGAGCATGGAGGCGTTGTAGGGAGGTCATACAGGCACGTGGAGGCGGTCATACAGGCACGTGGAGGAGGTCAACTCATCAGGAGCATGCCCAGGCGTTGTAGGGAGGTCATACAGGCACGTGGAGGCCACACACACTACTGAGCCTCATTTTGACTTGTTAAAGGACATTACAAAGTTGGATCAGCCTGTAGTGTGGTTTTCCACTTTAATTTTGAGTGTGACTCCAAATCCAGACCTCCATGGGTTGATAAATTTGATTTCCATTGATAATTTGTGTGATTTTGTTGTCAGCACATTCAACTATGTAAAGAAAAAAGTATTTAATAAGAATATTTCATTCATTCAGATCTAGGATGTGTTATTTTAGTGTTCCCTTTATTTTTTTGAGCAGTGTATTTCAGGTTAAATTGAAATAGAAGGGTTTCAGTCTTACTTATTATATAATTCTGATTTTACATGAGCCTAAATGAATCTAAAATGTACAATAGGTAGGCCCCTATAAAAATCTATTTAATACATTTTCTTTCGCAAACTCTGTTTTCGCCTGTTAGTTCTCAGGTTTCCGTTTTCCTGGTTCACTCTGAAAAATATATTTTTTTTATAGAAAAACAACAGGAGTGTTCTAAGTCCACAACAAAAACAAATGTGTTTAGCGTTCATGTAACGGTATTTTATTAGGATCCCCATTAGCTGTTGCAAAAGCAGCAGCTACTCTTCATGGGGTCCACATGAAACATGACATAATACAGAACATTAATAGACAACTACAGCTCAAGGACAGAACTACATACATTTTTTAAAAGGCGCACGTAGCCTACATATCAATACATATACACAAACTACCTAGGTCAAATAGGGGAGGCGTTGCGCCGTGAGGTGGTCGAGTTCGCAAAACAAATACCCATTGGATTTATTAAAATAGTCAGGATATAATTCTGACAGGTAACCATAGGCACCATTATCAAATGTTTTCAGAATGTATCAGCAGATAATCGCCAAAAAAAGTTAGGGTAACCAAAAGCCTATTAAAAATGTGGGAAACAAATGAACGGCTCTCTCACCGAAGCGATTCGGTAGGCTACAATGACTAACGAGACGAAAGTCACTCTGGCAAGCCCTGACATCCTAGGAAAGGAAACCTAAAAAAAAACTATTGGTTTACTTGTCCCGATGCGACGGACATACAGTATAATCACGTTGCATGATTTATGAATGGCAAAGGGATATAAGAGATCGACTTTATTCAGTCAGTTTGACACCTTTTATACACTAACTGTTGACTAGTTGTCAATCAATGCACAGTAAATAGCCAATGTCACACGACTCCACGTGGACAGCTATGTGAAGCACATGAAAGAAAATAAACGATTGTGCCAGAAAACAATAATTATGGCTAGGTGGATTTCGACTCATCGTTACCACTTACATTTACACGGGACGTGCAAATTCACAAGCATCATGCGCTCTCCCTCAGTGTCAAGACATTCTACTGCAACTAACCACATCACACAAATTAGACCGGGAAGCAGGACAGACAGCAGACTGTGTTTCCCTGTCATCGGCTGCTTTGTGATTAACAGGCAGAAAATGCCTATCAGTCATTATGGCAGGAGAGGAATCGACGGACTAGCGAATTAAAAGTTGTAAATGAAAAGTAGCCTAGTTAAAGCTGCAATATGTAACTTTTTTGGGCGACCAGACCAAATCCACATAGAAATGCGTGTTACAGTTATGTCATTCTCATTGAAAGTAAGTCTAAGAAGTGGTATGGTGCCGATAGACATGGCCGCCATGTTTTATCACCGCCTGGTACGACAACTGCACCGTCCGCAACCACAGGGCTCTCCAGAGGGTGGTGCGGTCAGCCCAACGCGTCACCGGGAGCACACTGCCTGCCCTTCGGGACATCTACAGCACTCGGTGTCACAGGAAGGTCAAGAAGATTATCAAGGACCTCAGTCACCAGGGTCACGAGCCATTCACCCCACTTTCATCCAGAACGCGAGGTTAGTACAGGTGCATCAAAGCTGGGACTGAGACGGAAAAACAGCTTCTTTCCCAAGGTCATTAGACTGTTACATAGCCATTACTAGCCAGTCTCCTCCCAGTATCCTGCCCTGAACTTTGTCACTGTCACTAGCTGGCTACCACCCAGGTTACTCAACCCTGCACCGTAGAGGCTGCTGATGCCCTATGTACATAGAACACTGTTTAATAATGGAAGACTGGTCACTTTAATAATGTTTACATATTGTTTTAACCATTTCATATGTATATACTGTATTCTAGTCAAGGCCATCCTATTTTACTATTACTGTACATATACTGCACTGTTGGAGCTAGGAATACAAGCATTTCCCTACAACCGCAATAACATCTGCTAAGCGTGTGTATGTGACCAATAGAATTCGAAGTAGATCTATTTTATGTACGCCATTTCTATTCTTCCCATTCTTAAGTTTGATCTTTGTGTCTTTTATGTTCAGATTTGTACAGCAGCTTCAAACAGATGAAAACACTAAAACAATATATTTGTTCATGAAAAAGGTATTTCACAGCAGTTAAGATGGTACAATGATTCTCTACACTACACATGCTTGTTTTGTCACAGAAACTGAAATTAGAATTGAGCAACCAGGAAATAGCGGATCGATTTCTGCATAATGCATCTTTAATACGAAGTGGAAAAAGTAGGCGGCTGAAAATGTGTCTGTAACCGGCTGATTAGCCAACGGCGCTAATGGAAAACACTGCAGAGATGACACAAAGCAAACTTCAAGTACTGTTCAACACCACTAGTCTCCCCCATTTATCATCAGATTTTATGTCATATACAAATCAAAATAGGCTCAACATAAGGCTGATTTTTTTTCTTCACTAACTGGTCTTCTGACCAATGAGATCAGCAACAACAACAAAAAGACCTTATGTGAAATGATCTGATTGGCCAAATCAAAAGAAGTCCCCTACATATATTTTTCTGTTTCAAGCTCCAACAGTGCAGTAATACCTAACAATACACACAAATCCCCCAAATTAAAATAAATATCAGAACGAGCAATGATAGAGTACAGAAAATATATAGAATGGTGTGAATAGACTATATATGAATAGAAAAGGTGTGTACAGCAGTAGTTATATAGGACGAACCTTGACTAGAATACAGTACATACATATGAAGTGTGTAAAACAGTATGTAAACATTATTAAAAAGTGACCAGGGTTCAATGACTATGTACATAGGGCAGCAGTCTCTAAGGTGCAGGGTTGTAGCCGATTAGTAGCAGTGACTAAGGTTCAGGGCTGGGCTAGTGGTGACTATTTAACAGTCTGATGGCCTGGAGATAGAAGCTGTTTTTCCAGTTTCTCGGTCCCAGATTTGATGCACCTGTAATGTCTCCGCCTTCTAGATGGTAGCGGGGTGAATGGGCCGTGGCTCAGGTCCTTGATTATTTTTTGGCCTTCCCGTGACACCGGGTGCTGTAGATGTCCTGGAGGGCAGGCAGTGTGCTCCCAGTAACACATTGGTCAAAAGTGGGAAAACAATATCAAAATTGGGCTGCCGTGTAAACGCAGGCAAAAAGACTTGCTCTCAGCAAACAATCTACCAATGCTAATAAAGCAGCATCTCAGGGATGTACCCTCGTGCCTTGCCAAGTTAACCACAGACAAATCTCTCCCCTTCAAACATTTCACCTTTCTTGTGCTCTGCGTTGGCCCCTGCTGCTGCTCGCTTGGCCTCCCTGCTCTCCTGGTTGGCCCTGTCCTTCTGCTTCTTCTTGCTGGTGCTGTCATCTGCGCCGCGCTGACCCCCATTCCGCCGGCCTGACTCACTGCTGCTGGCCATCTTCAGGCGCTTGGCGCTCACGGGCCGCCCGTCGCCGGCGTCACTGCTGCCGCTGGGGTCTGGTTCTGAGGTGTGCCGCTTTCTACCCGGTCCAGCTATCTTGGCGATGATACAGGTCAGAAATCTCCCGGAACAGAATCAGGGGTCCTGAAAAGAGTCAGGGGACCCACCACAGTTATGAATGAGTGTTGCAGAGCTACATAAGAGTCATAAAGAATGTGATCTGTGGTGTATATAGTAGGTTATAGAATATATGATCAATTAAATAATTTACACATGCACAAAATCAAATTTGAAACCTCACCCCATTCAGATAAAACTCACATTTTAAACATTCCCAGTACATTGATCAGATTGGATTCTGTCTGCAAACATTGCAATAAATATCTCTGCATTTACTACCAAGATGACTTGGGGTGGCTGTCTTATTGAGTATCCCAACTATTTGTGATATTAGCTACTGTATCTAGCTAGCTATCTTGAATATTTTGCCTTGGATGTTGCACCCTGGATTGCAAGACAATGTGACTCTAAAATATCTACGTTACCTTCGGTACAATGCTAACTAACGTTAACTACAATGTCTTTAAGTGATAGCTAGACTATTGTTGTTTACTTTACCCATTGCTTTTGGTTAATAATAGTATACCTAACATTAAACCTTTATGTAAATTTCTGCCACTGTCTCTTTACCCTCAATGCAATGGCGTCATGTTCATGCGGCAAGTTATTTGTTAGCTAGTGACGACCAGTTACTTAACGTTAGGTAGCTAGCTAACTAAGTTAGCTAGCATGCTAAAATAAGTTACGTGGCTATCAATGATCATTGGCCAATCAGTTATTTTTTTTAAATCTGACAATTCAACATTAAAATGTTAACAGGTGATCGCTATAATGTCATTAACAGGGATAAATTGCCAATGTAACGTTACCTGGCTATCTAGCTAGCCGGCTAAGGTTAGCTAAGCTAACAACAGTTAGCCAACTAGCTTTATCGTCCTAGCTAAATTACTAGCAATTCTGGCGAATGTCATTAGCTTGTTAGCCAATTTAGCTACCTAACGTTTGTCAGTTGTTGACAAGCTAAACAAACAATACATATTGACAATATCGCCTCATGACTTATAATTGAACATTTCTAAAAATACTAGCCAGTATGACCGACTACTTACAAAACATGTATAATTTGGAGTGTCGTCTCCCCGTCTTTGTGCACAATGGCCGGCGAGTCCGTACTTCTTCAGCCCTCCCTAAGCTCCTTGACGGCCGCGGGCCTCTGCTCACCCCTTCCCGCAATCGAAACCCCGTACTCTAGTGTTTCTAGAATATTCTCGTTATCCAGGTCCCATCTCTTATAGATTCCTAAATATTTTAATCAAATATAGGTGACGTGAATGGCAACAAAACGATAAATCGCTTCAACCTAAATTACTCTACCAGCCCACGGGAAATGACTCGCACTTTGTTTAGGAACAAAAACAGTCCAAACCGAAATCCACTTAGAAGACTGACCACTTCCTGGAGGCAGGCAGGCTGAGGCGGCACTGTAAAAACCAACCCCGCACAATGGTAAAATCTCAATTGCAGTCTCCTCGCATCCTCTCTCTTCGCTTCCTTCTAATAATCCATTGGATGAGAAAGCCAAAGGTCCCGCCCCTTTGACCTTCTCCTCCAATGGGTTTTGAGAAGGAGGCGAGAGGACGCGAGAATTGTGCAATTGAAAAATGTCTATTGAGATTCTCCCATGTGACAAAGGTTTCTTGGCTGGTTCTACAGGAAGGCAGCTATGAAACCAGAGCATGAGATTAGTAAAACAGGCCTATTATATGTGGTTTATTATAGAGCGATGTTGAATATGACATGAACTAGTCTAGACATGACCATTTTTTACAATATTCTCCTTAGGTGATCCACACCTCTCTCCCCACCATTGCATATGCAATGTATGTTTATTATGTGCATTGATGGTGTTCCAGTTTAATTAGTCACACAATTTCAGTTTCCCTACACTGGAGGGTGGAAATACTTTTTCAGTATTTATTTTCAGGCAACTCCAAAAAGCTTTCTCTCAATTACAGAAACAATACCAACCATTGAGTCTATGTAGTGTTTAAAGAGAACAAGCATCCCATCATTTAATCCAGGAGAGATCAGAAACCATGTCAAAGTAACCAATCATCCCCTGGTTCATCCTCAGTCAGTACACATAACAACTTTTGCTCATTGTTTTTCCAGAACAATCTATTCATAAGTACTTTTTTGGCATTATTTATATTCTGAATGTGGCAGTATTTGGGAGGATGATCTGAGTTGAGGCGAAACATATTTGCACATTTTCGTATTCTTCACACACACAAATGGATTATTATTTTCGTAAATGTCATGTGGAGCCACTTCTATCCTTCAGTTGAAAGTCACACAGTAATACACTGAGGGCACACAATGTTATATTAGATGTGTGAAATCTTACAATCAAAAAGACACAGTTACACAGTGTAGTTGGATAAGCACCATGGCTGTAGGTGCAGTACTGAGTTCCCCACTAGAGCGCATACAGTGTACACCCTACAAGAGAGTAAAGCAATAGTAGGTTCATAGAGTGTCTGCAGTCAGTCAGTGTTTGGTTCAACTCGGCCAGGTCCCTGTTTACTGACAGGTGTTGTAGATCTGAATCTGTTTGTTGATGTCGTTGAGGATAGCCTTCATCTTGTCTTCTAGGCCGTCCAACTGCCGGGCTTTGCCCTCCAACTTTTTCTGGTTCTCTTCATAGTCTTTCTCTAGTTCTGTGGATATAAAGTGTGTCAAGTTTATATCTTAATGTTTAATCTCAGAATAACCAGACTTGGCTGACTGACATACTGTAGACCTGTCCTGGCACCCCAATGGTGGAACCAGCTTCCCTCTGAAGCTAGGATAGCAGAGTCCCTGCCCATCTTCCCAAAGCACCTGAAACCTTACCTGTTCAAAGAGTATCTTAAATAAATAGAAAAATATATATAATAATCTTGACTCCTATCTAAAAGTAGATAACTACTTTATTGAGGAAAAGTGTACTTACTATGCCTGTGATATGTGGTTGTCTCACCCAGCTATCTGAAAATGACTGCACGTCGCTCTGGATAAGAGCGTCTGCTAAATGACTAAAATGTTTGACGAAGGCCGTGAGGCCGATACCTAAAGCTTATTAAAAAGCAGTGATACTATCAAGAGCAGTGATACTATCAAGAGCAGTGTGCGGGTTCATAATTTTTTCCTCAAATGACTAAAATGTAAAATGTACAGTTTGTTCTCTGGTTTGAGTACACCACCATCAGACAAATTCAGACAATACAGTGGCACTGTTGAACCACAAAAGGGCAATGTTGCCTTCGCTATTCTCCAAGGTTAGCTTGTGTAAATCAAAAACAATGCTGCTCTTAATTAAACAACGAGACCCAGTTCCCTCCAGGGTCCCTGCCACACACCTGCTAGTCTCTGGAGCTTGTTCTGGGCGTCTTTCAGTAGCTCCTTGGCCTCGTCTCTCAGGCGCCCTGCTGTCTTTTTGGCCTCCTGGACGGTCTTGGCTTTCCTGTCCACCAAGTCCTGCACTGTGTGATACTTATCTGTCAGCTCACCATCTAAAATCTGAGAGAAATAAGACAGCATAATTAGTAACAGTCACAGTGTTACAGTCCTAAATATACACATAAAATGAACACACACATACATAGAATGAACACACACACACCTGCTTGGCATCATTGGCTTTGTCCCGTGCCATAGTGGCTGTCTCCTCAGCTCGAGCTGCTGCCATGCTGTTTTTTGCACGTTTGAGTTTCAGACCGTCAATCTCCCGACCCAGGTTGCCAAGGCGGTCCATGGCATTATTCAGGTCATGTTCACTGCTGGAGGTTTCAGACTCGATCTACGAGCAGGGAAAATATCAGGAATGTATTATCTCTTGATCCCCTCATTGTAACGGCTTTCTTCCTGGGATGAAGGAGAGGACCAAAACGCAGCGCGGCTAGTGTTCAACATGTTTAATAAAGAATAATAACGTGAACACTACAAGCTACAAAACAATAAATGTGAAAACAGTCCTATCTGGTGCAGAACACAAAGACAGGAAACAATCACCCACAATGCAAACAGGCTACCTTAATATGGTTCCCAATCAGAGACAATGCAAAACACCTGCCTCTGATTGAGAACCATATTAGGCCAAACAACAAACCCAACATAGAAACACAAAACATAGACTACACCCACCCAGCTCACGTCCTGACCAACTAAACAAAGACTAAACAAAGGAAATAAGGTCAGGAACGTGACACTCATCCCATCAAACAGAATACAGATGGCGTCTACTCAGTTGAGTTCCTACTGTACCTGTGCTAGTCGGACCTCCGTTTCACCAATGTCAACCTTAGCTCGCTGTATGGCCTTCTCCGCTGCAGCCTGGGCCGTCTTAGCGTCCTCAAGTGCCCGTTTCACCGTCTCTGCTGTGGATTTCACCCCGTCTGCCCGATTCCTACAGAACGGAAACACATGTTGGACTCAGGAGCGTTTCGCTGTGCTGGACTATTCTCTTTGACTTGATAATGTTATAACGTATAACCCTCTACATACAAGATACACACACACACACACACACACACACACACACACACACACACACACACACAGACACAGACACACACACACACACACACACACACACACACACACACACACACACACACACCTGGCCTTCTTGGCCTCCTGCAGAAGCTGCTCTGCTTTGCGCACGTCGTCCTGTGTCTGTTTCAGAATGGCGTCTACGTTAGAGAGGCTTTGGACCCGGTCCTTGATCTCCTCTGCCAGGTGTCTGATCTGCTGTGGTGAGGCTGGGATGGACAGCTCCAGGACACGGTTAGCCACCGTTTCAATGCTGTCTGGATCAGCACCCTCCTCTGCAAGGAGACAAAAAAAGATATTCAGATCAGCAAAGAGATTTTTGACGCAGATTGGAAGTTAATACTTAATGATTATGATGCTGATCATGATGACAATCCTGAGGTGAGGATAAATTGCTTGTATGGTCCCATGTAGCCAAGGTCTGAACTCACTTTTCCTCTAATATCTGAATTCTCTGTCACTTTTCCAAAAATGTTTTCCTAGTAGCTAACTCACGCATGAGGAAGTCTCGGATCTGCTTGATGAGGTCCCGCAGGTCGTTGTTGGAGCGCTCCACCTTGTTCTTGGTGTTAGTGGCCTTGTCCAGAGCTGCCTGGGCTTTACCCTTTGCCGCCTCCGCCTTGCTCTTGGCATCTGCCACCTGAGAAGCCAAACAGGGGGATACAGAGAACCAGGGATAACTGTTATCAATTCCCCCGACTTTGCTGAGAGCTCCTTCATTGTAGAAACGTTTTACCTACTATAACTGTGACATGTCGTTATCTCACCTAGTGAATGCATTAACTGTAAGTCGCTCTGAATAAGTGTCTGCTAAATGACTCAAATGTAAATGTACCCTCATACTGAAGGTGATACAGGGGTATGTACAGTGGGGCAAAAAAGTATTTAGTCAGCCACCAATTGTGCAAGTTCTCCCACTTAAAAAGATGAGAGAGGCCTGTAATTTTCATCATAGGTACACTTCAACTATGACAGACAAAATGAGAATTTTTTTTCTAGAAAATCACATTGTAGGATTTTTTATGAATTTATTTGCAAATTATGGTGGAAAATAAGTATTTGGTCAATAACAAAAGTTTATCTCAATACTTTGTTATATACCCTTTGTTGGCAATGACAGAGGTCAAACGTTTTCTGTAAGTCTTCACAAGGTTTTCACACACTGTTGCTGGTATTTTGGCCCATTCCTCCATGCAGATCTCCTCTAGAGCAGTGATGTTTTGGGGCTGTTGCTGGGCAACACGGACTTTCAACTCCCTCCAAAGATTTTCTATGGGGTTGAGATCTGGAGACTGGCTAGGCCACTCCAGGGCCTTGAAATGCTTCTTACGAAGCCACTCCTTCGTTGCCCGGGCGGTGTGTTTGGGATCATTGTCATGCTGAAAGACCCAGCCACGTTTCATCTTCAATGCCCTTGCTGATGGAAGGAGGTTTTCACTCAAAATCTCACGATACATGGCCCCATTCATTCTTTCCTTTACACGGATCAGTCGTCCTGGTCCCTTTGCAGAAAAACAGCCCCAAAGCATGATGTTTCCACCCCCATGCTTCACAGTAGGTATGGTGATCTTTGGATGCAACTCAGCATTCTTTGTCCTCCAAACACGACGAGTTGAGTTTTTACCAAAAAGTTCTATATTGGTTTCATCTGACTATATGACATTCTCCCAATCTTCTTCTGGATCATCCAAATGCTCTCTAGCAAACTTCAGACGGGCCTGGACATGTACTGGCTTAAGCAGGGGGACACGTCTGGCACTGCAGGATTTGAGTCCCTGGCGGCATAGTGTGTTACTGATGGTAGGCTTTGTTACTTTGGTCCCAGCTCTCTGCAGGTCATTCACTAGGTCCCCCCGTGTGGTTCTGGGATTTTTGCTCACCGTTCTTGTGATCATTTTGACCCCACGGGGTGAGATCTTGCGTGGAGCCCCAGATCGAGGGAGATTATCAGTGGTCTTGTATGTCTTCCATTTCCTAATAATTGCTCCCACAGTTGATTTCTTCAAACCAATCTGCTTACCTATTGCATATTCAGTCTTCCCAGCCTGGTGCAGGTCTACAATTTTGTTTCTGGTGTCCTTTGACAGCTCTTTGGTCTTGGCCATAGTGGAGTTTGGAGTGTGACTGTTTGAGGTTGTGGACAGGTGTCTTTTATACTGATAACAAGTTCAAACAGGTGCCATTAATACAGGTAACGAGTGGAGGACAGAGGAGCCTCTTAAAGAAGAAGTTACAGGTCTGTGAGAGCCAGAAATCTTGCTTGTTTGTAGGTGACCAAATACTTATTTTCCACCATAATTGGCAAATAAATTCATTAAAAATCCTACAATGTGATTTTTTTGGATTTTTTTTCCTCATTTTGTCTGTCATAGTTGAAGTGTACCTATGATGAAAATTACAGGCCTCTCTCATATTTTTAAGTGGGAGAACTTGCACAATTGGTGGCTGACTAAATACTTTTTTGCCCCACTGTATGCATTAATGACATGCCACAATAGATAGCAGGTCTTCCTTTCCTGTCAAGACAGTTTGGGTTTATCTATGAAGGAGTATGTATGTCCACTTGGAGTAACTGACCTTGTGGAAGAGCTCCTCTACCTCCCCCATGGCTACGTTCAGCTCTTTCTCTGCGTGCTTAGACTTCTCCAAGGCGTTCTCTGCCATCGCTACAGCACCGTTGCAGTTCAGGCCTCCACAGTGCCTGTTCCCCTCGTCGTCACGGCAACCCGCCCCTCCGCAATGGCTCTCTACACAGGGGGAATCGCCAGGGGCCCCACAGACCTGGTCAAAGGGGGTGGGGTGAAACATGTATCAGATTAGTAGATTTTCATAACTTTCCATGAACGCTGACCATTTGTATCTAGCTGTTTATGTTCATGCTTGCTCACCTTCTCGTTGATCTTCTTCATGTCCAGGGTTTGTGCCTTGGCATTGAGGTCCCCCAGGGCTCGCTTGTTGGCGGCGTTCTTGCGGTTGAAGTCGTCTTTCTTGGCAGAGATGAGGCGTTCTGTCTTGCGGCGGGTGTCTGCTGATTGGCTGACAGTGCTGGGCGTGGTAGTGGTGGACTGGTTGGCTCGCCGCTCTGCGTCCCGGGACTTATTATAGGAGCTACGGATGCTTTCATATGCACCTGGGGGAAGGAGAGGGGCCCAATAATAAGAAAGACACATTTAACTAATATTTCAAAAGTATTTCTACAAAAAAAACATTAATAACACCAGCCATTAACTTATTTGGGATAGGGGGCAGTATTTTCACGTCTGGATGAAAAGTGTGCCCAGAGTAAACTGCCTGCTACTCAGGCCCAGATCCTAGGATATGCATATTATTAGTAGATTTGGATAGAAAACACTCTGAAGTTTCTAAAACTGTTTGAATGATGTCTGTTTGAATGATGTCGTATAACAGAACTCATATGGCAGGCAAAAACCTGAGAAAAGTTCCAACCAGGAAGTGGGAAATCTGAGGTTTGTAGGTTTTCAACTCTTTGCTTATCCAAGATACAGTGGAAATGGGGTCATGTTGCACTTCCTAAGGCTTCCACTAGATGTCAACAGTCTATAGAACCTTGTTTGATGCTTCTACTGTGAAGTGGGGGCGAATGAGAGGAGATTGAGTAAGGTCTCTCCCAGAGTGCCACGAGCTGACCATGCGCTGACCATGCGCGTTCATGTGAGAGTTAGCTGCGTTCCATCGCATTTCTGAAGACAAAGGAATTCTCCGGTTGGAACATTATTGAAGATTTATGTTAAAAACATCCTAAAAATTGATTCTATACATCGTTTGACATGTTTCTACAGACTGTAATGCGCTAACAACAAGGAGGAATTTGGACATAAATGATGGACATTATCGAACAAAACAAACATTTATTGTGGAACTGGGATTCCTGGGAGTGGATTCTGATGAAGATCATCAAAGGTAAGTGAATATTTATAATGCTATTTCTGACTTATGTTGACTCCAACATTGCGGATATCTCTTTGGGTTGATTTGTCGTCTTAGCGCCGTACTCAGATTAATGCATGGTTTGCTTTTTCCGTAAAGTTTTTTTTAAATCTGACACAGCGGTTGCATTAAGGAGAAGTGGATCTAATTTTCATCAACATTTATGATGACTATTTCTGTAAATTGATGTGGCTCTCTGCAAAATCACCGGATGTTTTGAACTACTGAACATAACACGCCAATGTAAACTGAGATTTTTGGATATAAATATGAACTTTATCGAACAAAACATACATGTATTGTGTAACATGAAGTCCCATGAGTGTCATCTGATGAAGATCATCAAAGGTTAGTGATTCATTGTATCTATATTTCTGCTTTTTGTGACTCCTCTCTTTGGCTGGAAAAATGGCTGTGTTTTTCTGTGAATAGGCACTCACCTAACATAATCATTTGGTCTGCTTTCGTTTTAAAGCCTATTTGAAATCGGACACTGTGGCTGGATTTACAACAAGTGTATCTTTAAAATGGTGTAAAATACATGTATGTTTGAGGAATTTTAATTATGGGATTTCTGTTGTTTTGAATTTGGCGCCCTGCAGTTTCACTGGCTGTTGACGAGGTGAGACGCTACCGTCCCACATACCCTAGAGAGGTTAAGGCACTACGTATCCCAGAATCCCTCTGGTGGAAGGGGGACAGGACATCTCTGCTCACCCAGGAAGTTTGAGTTTTTCAGGATGTCCAGTTGGCGGTGGAGCTGATCTGAGGTCAGGTTGAGCTCTTTGGCCTCTCTCTCTAGAGCACTGAGCTCATTACTGGCCTCAACATTACTGTTCCCCACACTGGTCAGGTCTCCCTCCAGATGATTCAGTACATCTGTGGTCTCCCCTATCTGAGACCTGCAAGAGAAAGGGAGACAGAAATTACAGCTCAACTACACAACTGGAGGAGAGGGGTATTCATGGTGAATCTTTATTCAGACAGAGTCTACCTTTGTATGTGTATTGTTATGTAAAGTATAATAGTGTCAGTGTGTATGCCTTGTACCTGAGGTCTTCAATGAGCTCCATCAGGCTGCTGACTGCCTCTGTGGTGGTGTTGCGGGCATTGACGATGCCCTGTACCCGTGCCAGCTTCTCCTCCAGGTCTCTGAAGGCCTTCTCATAGGCTCCAGTCAGGCCCGTGGTCTGGATCTCCAGAGCCCGCTCCGACAGGGTTTTGGTTCGGACAGCCAGGTTCTGTACCACCCGGTCCCAGTCCCCAAAGCACTGGTGGCAAGGCTGGCAGTTAGGGAACTGGCCTGAGAAGCCCCGGGCACACTGATCACAACGCACGCCCGACACCCCCTGTTGACACACGCAGTGGCCTGTCTTCTGGCCACACTGAGAGGTATCTATGCCCCGGGGGTCACAGTCACAGGCTGAGAGAGAGAGATGAAGAGAGAGATGAAAAGAGAGAGAGAGAGATGAAGAGAGAGAGAGAAAGATGGAGATAGAGATGGAGAGATGAAAAGAGAGAGATAGAGAGAGAGAGAGATGGAGAAAGAGAGAGAGATGGAGAGAGAGAAAGATGGAGAGAGAGATGAAAAGAGAGAGAGAGAGATGGACAGAGAGAGAGAGATGGACAGAGAGAGAGAGATGGACAGAGATATGAAGAAAGAGAGGGAGATGGAGATAGAGAGATGGATGGAGAGAGAGAGATGGATGGAGAGAGATGGACGGAGAGATTAAGAGAGAGAGAGACGGAGAAAGAGAGAGATGGAGAGAGAGAGAGAGACAGAGCGAGATGAACAGAGAGATGGAGATGGAGAGAGAGATAGAGAGAGAGAGAGATGGAGAGAGAGAGAGAGAGAGATGGAGAGAGAGAGAGAGAGATGGAGAGAGAGAGAGAGAGAGAGATGGAGAGAGAGAGAGAGAGAGAGAGAGAGAGAGAGAGAGATGGAGAGAGAGAGAGAGAGAGAGAGAGAGAGAGAGAGATGGAGAGAGAGAGAGAGAGAGAGAGAGAGAGAGAGAGATGGAGAGAGAGAGAGAGAGAGAGAGAGATGGAGAGAGAGAGAGAGAGAGAGAGAGAGAGAGAGAGAGAGAGAGAGAGAGAGAGAGAGAGAGAGAGAGAGAGAGAGAGAGAGAGAGAGGTCATGAGCAGATGAGCTTCTGCATTTTACAGCATGTTCTTAAAAAAAAGATAGATAAACTTGGATTCTTTGGCAAGGACATATACAGGATACTACCCTCCACAACACTATGCCACCAGGACATATACAGGATACTACCCTCCACAACACTATGTCACCAGGACATATACAGGATACTACCCTCCACAACACTATGTCACCAGGACATATACAGGATACTACCCTCCACAACACTATGTCACCAGGACATATACAGGATACTACCCTCCACAACATAACCTTCACTATGTCACCAGGACATATACAGGATACTACCCTCCACAACACTATGTCACCAGGACATATACAGGATACTACCCTCCACAACACTATGTCACCAGGACATATACAGGATGCTACCCTCCACAACATAACCTTCACTATGTCACCAGGACATATACAGGATACTACCCTCCACAACATAACCTTCACTATGTCACCAGGACATATACAGGATACTACCCTCCACAACATAACCTTCACTCCAAATCAAAACTCGAAACCTACAACCTGATTTTGGACAGAATTACAGAATTACCTGGAAGGCTTACAACTACCAAAGATTATTATTCCCAAGCTATACAGCAAATGCTCTGGGCAAAAAAACAGAGACCTGAAAACACCATCCAACCTGGAACTGACTGAGTAATAGCCTGAAGCTATATATTATTTCCAAAAAACCATGAAGAAAAATACATCACAATGATATATTTTAGTTTATAAGGACTGAATGCTAAGTTAAGGCTACCAAGCTTGATACAACTTCAATTAGCACTGACGTGTCAAGTGAGAGGTGTTAAAGCTCTTGAGCCCAACAATGGCAGGAGAGCCCCAACCAAATGGAGAGGCCTTAGAAGCACCCTCCCGCTGTTCAGAGGTAATTAAAATACATTACCCTCTGTATGTAAAGAATAATAAGACATGAAAATAGTACAAAATCAAGCTCCTTATGGAAAATCAAGATACACTTTTTGCGGACTATTATAAAAATGGGAACATAAGCAACCGTATCTTCCACACAGACCATCCCCTGGTATGGCACAGTGCTATATTAACCAGACCATCCCCTGGCATGGCACAGTGCTATATTAACACAGACCATCCCCTGGCATGGCACAGTGCTATATTAACCAGACCATCCCCTGGTTGGGCACAGTGCTATATTAACACAGACCATCCCCTGGCATGACACAGTGCTATATTAACCAGACCATCCCCTGGCATGACACAGTGCTATATTAACCAGACCATCCCCTGGCATGGCACAGTGCTATATTAACACAGACCATCCCCTGGCATGACACAGTGCTATATTAACCAGACCATCCCCTGGCATGACACAGTGCTATATTAACCAGACCATCCCCTGGCATGGCACAGTGCTATATTAACCAGACCATCCCCTGGCATGGCACAGTGCTATATTAACCAGACCATCCCCTGGCATGGCGCAGTGCTATATTAACCAGACCATCCCCTGGCATGGTGCAGTGCTATATTAACCAGACCATCCCCTGGCATGGCACAGTGCTATATTAACACAGACCATCCCCTGGCATGACACAGTGCTATATTAACACAGACCATCCCCTGGCATGGCACAGTGCTATATTAACCAGACCATCCCCTGGCATGGCACAGTGCTATATTAACCAGACCATCCCCTGGCATGGTGCAGTGCTATATTAACCAGAGCATCCCCTGGCATGGCACAGTGCTATATTAACACAGACCATCCCCTGGCATGGCGCAGTGCTATATTAACCAGACCATCCCCTGGCATGGCACAGTGCTATATTAACCAGACCATCCCCTGGCATGGCACAGTGCTATATTAACCAGACCATCCCCTGGCATGACACAGTGCTATATTAACCAGACCATCCCCTGGCATGACACAGTGCTATATTAACCAGACCATCCCCTGGCACAGTGCTATATTAACCAGACCATCCCCTGGCATGGCACAGTGCTATATTAACCAGACCATCCCCTGGCATGGTGCAGTGCTATATTAACACAGACCATCCCCTGGCATGGCACAGTGCTATATTAACCAGACCATCCCCTGGCATGGCACAGTGCTATATTAACACAGACCATCCCCTGGCATGGCACAGTGCTATATTAACCAGACCATCCCCTGGCAAGGCACAGTGCTATATTAACCAGACCATCCCCTGCCATGGCACAGTGCTATATTAACACAGACCATCCCCTGGCAAGGCACAGTGCTATATTAACCAGACCATCCCCTGGCATGGTGCAGTGCTATATTAACCACACCATCCCCTGGCATGACACAGCGCTATATTAACCAGACCATCCCCTGGCATGACACAGTGCTATATTAACCAGACCATCCCCTGGCATGGCGCAGTGCTATATTAACACAGACCATCCCCTGGCATGACACAGTGCTATATTAACCAGACCATCCCCTGGCATGGCGCAGTGCTATATTAACACAGACCATCCCCTGGCATGACACAGTGCTATATTAACCAGACCATCCCCTGGCACAGTGCTATATTAACCAGACCATCCCCTGGCATGACACAGTGCTATATTAACCAGACCATCCCCTGGCACAGTGCTATATTAACCAGACCACCCCCTGGCATGACACAGTGCTATATTAACCAGACCATCCCCTGGCATGACACAGTGCTATATTAACCAGACCATCCCCTGGCACAGTGCTATATTAACCAGACCATCCCATGGCATGGTGCAGTGCTATATTAACCAGACCATCCCCTGGCATGACACAGTGCTATATTAACCAGACCATCCCCTGGCATGACACAGTGCTATATTAACCAGACCATCCCCTGGCATGGCACAGTGCTATATTAACCAGACCATCCCCTGGCATGACACAGCGCTATATTAACCAGACCATCCCCTGGCATGGCACAGTGCTATATTAACCAGACCATCCCCTGGCATGACACAGTGCTATATTAACCAGACTATCCCCTGGCATGACACAGCGCTATATTAACCAGACCATCCCCTGGCATGACACAGTGCTATATTAACCAGACCATCCCCTGGCATGGCACAGTGCTATATTAACCAGACCATCCCCTGGCATGACACAGTGCTATATTAACCAGACCATCCCCTGGCATGACACAGTGCTATATTAACCAGACCATCCCCTGGCATGGCACAGTGCTATATTAACCAGACCATCCCCTGGCATGGCACAGTGCTATATTAACCAGACCATCCCCTGGCATGACACAGCGCTATATTAACCAGACAATCCCCTGGCATGGCACAGTGCTATATTAACCAGACCATCCCCCGGCACAGTGCTATATTAACCAGGATTCCCCTGGCATGACACAGTGCTATATTAACCAGACCATCCCCTGGCATGGCACAGTGCTATATTAACCAGACCATCCCCTGGCATGGCACAGTGCTATATTAACCAGACCATCGCCTGACACAGCGCTATATTAACCAGACCATCCCCTGGCATGGCACAGTGCTATATTAACCAGCCCATCCCCTGGCATGAAACAGTGCTATATTAACCAGACCATCCCCTGGCATGGCACAGTGCTATATTAACCAGACCATCCCCTGCATGGTGCAGTGCTATATTAACCAGACCATCCCCTGGCATGGCACAGTGCTATATTAACCAGACCATCCCCTGGCACAGCGCTATATTAACCAGACCATCCCCTGGCACAGTGCTATATTAACCAGACCATCCCCTGGCATGGCACAGTGCTATATTAACGAGACCATCCCCTGGCATGGTGCAGTGCTATATTAACCAGACCATCCCCTGGCATGGCACAGTGCTATATTAACCAGACCATCCCCTGGCATGACCCAGCGCTATATTAACCAGACCATCCCCTGGCATGGCACAGTGCTATATTAACCAGACCATCCCCTGGCATGACACAGTGCTATATTAACCAGACCATCCCCTGGCATGACACAGTGCTATATTAACCAGACCATCCCCTGGCATGACACAGTGCTATATTAACCAGACCATCCCCTGGCATGACACAGTGCTATATTAACCAGACCATCCCCTGGCATGACACAGTGCTATATTAACCAGACCATCCCCTGGCATGGCACAGTTCTATATTAACCAGACCATCCCCTGGCATGGCACAGTGCTATATTAACCAGACCATCCCCTGGAATGGCACAGTGCTATATTAACCAGACCATCCCCTGGCATGACACAGTGCTATATTAACCAGACCATCCCCTGGCATGGTGCAGTGCTATATTAACCAGACCATCCCCTGGCATGACACAGTGCTATATTAACCAGACCATCCCCTGGCATGGCACAGTGCTATATTAACCAGACCATCCCCTGGCATGACACAGTGCTATATTAACCAGACCATCCCCTGGCATGACACAGTGCTATATTAACCAGACCATCCCCTGGCATGACACAGCGCTATATTAACCAGACCATCCCCTGGCATGGCACAGTGCTATATTAACCAGACCATCCCCTGGCATGACACAGTGCTATATTAACCAGACCATCCCCTGGCATGACACAGTGCTATATTAACCAGACCATCCCCTGGCATGGCACAGTGCTACATTAACCAGACCATCCCCTGGCATGACACAGTGCTATATTAACCAGACCATCCCCTGGCATGACACAGTGCTATATTAACCAGACCATCCCCTGGCATGACACAGTGCTATATTAACCAGACCATCCCCTGGCATGGCACAGTGCTATATTAACCAGACCATCCCCTGGCATGGCACAGTGCTATATTAACCAGACCATCCCCTGACACAGCGCTATATTAACCAGACTATCCCCTGGCATGGCACAGTGCTATATTAACCAGCCCATCCCCTGGCATGACACAGTGCTATATTAACCAGACCATCCCCTGGCATGGCACAGTGCTATATTAACCAGACCATCCCCTGGCACAGCGCTATATTAACCAGACCATCCCCTGGCACAGTGCTATATTAACCAGACCATCCCCTGGCATGGCACAGTGCTAATATAACCAGACCATCCCCTGGCATGGTGCAGTGCTATATTAACCAGACCATCCCCTGGCATGGCACAGTGCTATATTAACCAGACCATCCCCCTGGCATGACACAGTGCTATATTAACCAGACCATCCCCTGGCATGACACAGTGCTATATTAACCAGACCATCCCCTGGCATGACACAGTGCTATATTAACCAGACCATCCCCTGGCATGACACAGTGCTATATTAACCAGACCATCCCCTGGCATGACACAGTGCTATATTAACCAGACCATCCCCTGGCATGACACAGTGCTATATTAACCAGACCATCCCCTGGCATGACACAGTGCTATATTAACCAGAACCATCCCCTGGCATGACACAGTGCTATATTAACCAGACCATCCCCTGGCATGACACAGTGCTATATTAACCAGACCATCCCCTGGCATGGCACAGTGCTATATTAACCAGACCATCCCCTGGCATGGCACAGTGCTATATTAACCAGACCATCCCCTGGCATGACACAGTGCTATATTAACCAGACCATCCCCTGGCATGGCTATAATCCCTGGCATGTGCCTATATTAACCAGACCATCCCCTGGCATGACAAGTGCTATATTAACCAGACCATCCCCTGGCATGGCACAGTGCTATATTAACCAGACCATCCCCTGGCATGACACAGTGCTATATTAACCAGACCATCCCCTGGCATGACACAGTGCTATATTAACCAGACCATCCCCTGGCATGGCACAGTGCTATATTAACCAGACCATCCCCTGGCATGGCACAGTGCTATATTAACCAGACCATCCCCTGACACAGCGCTATATTAACCAGACTATCCCCTGGCATGGCACAGTGCTATATTAACCAGCCCATCCCTGGCATGACACAGTGCTATATTAACCAGACCATCCCCTGGCATGGCACAGTGCTATATTAACCAGACCATCCCCTGCATGGTGCAGTGCTATATTAACCAGACCATCCCCTGGCATGGCACAGTGCTATATTAACCAGACCATCCCCTGGCACATCGCTATATTAACCAGACCATCCCCTGGCACAGTGCTATATTAACCAGACCATCCCCTGGCATGGCACAGTGCTATATTAACCAGACCATCCCCTGGCATGGTGCAGTGCTATATTAACCAGACCATCCCCTGGCATGGCACAGTGCTATATTAACCAGACCATCCCCTGGCATGACCCAGCACTATATTAACCAGACCATCCCCTGGCATGGCACAGTGCTATATTAACCAGACCATCCCCTGGCATGACACAGTGCTATATTAACCAGACCATCCCCTGGCATGACACAGTGCTATATTAACCAGACCATCCCCTGGCATGGCACAGTGCTATATTAACCAGACCATCCCCTGGCATGACACAGTGCTATATTAACCAGACCATCCCCTGGCATGACACAGTGCTATATTAACCAGACCATCCCCTGGCATGACACAGTGCTATATTAACCAGACCATCCCCTGGCATGGCACAGTTCTATATTAACCAGACCATCCCCTGGCATGGCACAGTGCTATATTAACCAGACCATCCCCTGGCATGGCACAGTGCTATATTAACCAGACCATCCCCCTGGCATGGCGCAGTGCTATATTAACCAGACCATCCCCTGGCATGACACAGTGCTATATTAACCAGACCATCCCCTGGCATGGCACAGTGCTATATTAACCAGACCATCCCCTGGCATGACACAGTGCTATATTAACCAGACCATCCCCTGGCATGACACAGTGCTATATTAACCAGACCATCCCCTGGCATGACACAGCGCTATATTAACCAGACCATCCCCTGGCATGGCACAGTGCTATATTAACCAGACCATCCCCTGGCATGGTGCAGTGCTATATTAACCACACCATCCCCTGGCATGACACAGCACTATATTAACCAGACCATCCCCTGGCATGGCACAGTGCTATATTAACCAGACCATCCCCTGGCATGACACAGTGCTATATTAACCAGACCATCCCCTGGCATGACACAGTGCTATATTAACCAGACCATCCCCTGGCATGGTGCAGTGCTATATTAACCAGACCATCCCCTGACACAGCGCTATATTAACCAGACCATCCCCTGGCATGGCACAGTGCTATATTAACCAGACCATCCCCTGGCATGACACAGTGCTATATTAACCAGACCATCCCCTGGCATGGCACAGTGCTATATTAACCAGACCATCCCCTGCATGGTGCAGTGCTATATTAACCAGACCATCCCCTGGCATGGCACAGTGCTATATTAACCAGACCATCCCCTGGCACAGCGCTATATTAACCAGACCATCCCCTGGCACAGTGCTATATTAACCAGACCATCCCCTGGCATGGCACAGTGCTATATTAACCAGACCATCCCCTGGCATGGTGCAGTGCTATATTAACCAGACCATCCCCTGGCATGGCACAGTGCTATATTAACCAGACCATCCCCTGGCATGACACAGCGCTATATTAACCAGACCATCCCCTGGCATGGCACAGTGCTATATTAACCAGACCATCCCCTGGCATGACACAGTGCTATATTAACCAGACCATCCCCTGGATTGACACAGTGCTATATTAACCAGACCATCCCCTGGCATGGCACAGTGCTATATTAACCAGACCATCCCCTGGCATGGCACAGTGCTATATTAACCAGACCATCCCCTGGCATGACACAGTGCTATATTAACCAGACCATCCCCTGGCATGACACAGTGCTATATTAACCAGACCATCCCTGGCATGGCACAGTGCTATATTAACCAGACAATTCCCTGGCATGGCACAGTGCTATATTAACCAGACCATCCCCTGGCATGGCACAGTGCTATATTAACCAGACCATCCCCTGGCATGGCACAGTGCTATATTAACCTGTATTAACTACTATTATAGATTAACTACATTATACTATTAACTACAGTATGTATTAACTACAGGATGTATTACTACAGTATGTAAACTACAGTATGTATATAAATTATGTATGTATAATTACAATAGTATGTATTAATACAACATGTATGTATTAACTACAGTATGTATTAACTACAGTATGTATGTATTACCTACAATATGTATGTATTACTACAATATGTATAACTACAATATGTATTAACTACAATATGTATGTATTAACTACAATATGTATTAACTACAGTATGTATTAACAACAATATGTATTAACTACAATATGTATTAACTACAATATGTATTAACTACAATATGTATTAACTACAGTATGTATGTATTAACTACAGTATGTATTAACTACAATATGTATTAACTACAGTATGTATTAACTACAGTATGTATTAACTACAGTATGTATGTATTAACTACAGTATGTATGTATTAACTACAGTATGTATGTATTAACTACAGTATGTTTGTATTAACTACAGTATGTATGTATTAACTACAGTATGTATGTATTAACTACAGTATGTATGTATTAACTACAGTATGTATTAACTACAGTATGTATTAACTACAGAATGTATGTATTAACTACAGAATGTATGTATTAACTACAGTATATATTAACTACAGTATGTATGTATTAACTACAGTATGTATCTATTAACTACAGTATGTATCTATTAACTACAGTATGTATGTATTAACTACAGTATGTATCTATTAACTACAGTATGTATGTATTAACTACAGTATGTATGTATTAACTACAGTATGTATGTATTAACTACAGTATGTATGTATTAACTACAGTATGTATTAACTACAATATGTATGTATTAACTACAGTATGTATGTATTAACTACAGTATGTATGTATTAACTACAGTATGTATGTATTAACTACAGTATGTATGTATGTATTAACTACAGTATGTATTAACTACAGTATGTATTAACTACAGAATGTATGTATTAACTACAGAATGTATATATTAACTACAGTATGTATGTATTAACTACAGTATGTATTAACTACAGTATGTATGTATTAACTACAGTATGTATCTATTAACTACAGTATGTATGTATTAACTACAGTATTTATGTATTAACTACAGTATGTATGTATTAACTACAGTATGTATTAACTACAGTATGTATGTATTAACTACAGTATGTATGTATTAACTACAGTATGTATTAACTACAATAGTATTAACTACAGTATGTATGTATTAACTACAGTATGTATGTATTAACTACAGTATGTATGTATTAACTACAGTATGTATTTACTACAGTATGTATTAACTACAGTATGTATTAACTACAGTATGTATGTATTAACTACAGTATGTATGTATTAACTACAGTATGTATGTATTAACTACAGTATGTATGTATTAACTACAGTATGTATTAACTACAGTATGTATGTATTAACTACAGTATGTATTAACTACAATATGTATTAACTACAATATGTATTAACTACAATATGTATTAACTACAATATGTATTAACTACAATATGTATGTTATTAACTACAATATGTATGTATTAACTACAAATGTTATGTATTAACTACAGATGTATGTATTAACTACAGTATGTATAACTACAATATGTATTAACTACATTATATATTAACTACATTATATATTAACTAATATGTATGTATAACTAAAGTATGTATGTATTAACTACAATGTATGCTATAATACAGTATGGATGTATTAACTACAGTATTAGTAATACAGTATGTAGTATAAACTACAGTATGTATGTATAACTACAGTATGCATGTATTAACTACAGTATGTATGTATTAATACAGTAGTATGTATGTATTAACTACAGTATGTATTAACTACAGTATTGTATTAACTACAGAAGTATGTATTAACTACAGTATGTTAGTATTAACTACAGTATGTATGTATTAAACTACAGAATGTATAGTATTAACTACAGTATGTATGTATTAACTACAGTATGTATTAACTACAGTATGTATATAACTACAGGATGTATTAACTACAGTATGTATGTATTAATACAGTATGTATTATAACTACAGATGTTATTAACTACAGTATTTTGTATTAACTACAAGTATGTATGTATTAACTACAGTATGTATGTATTAACTACAGTATGTATGTATAACACAGTATTGTGTATTAACTACATATGTATGTATTAACTACAGTATGTATGTATTAACTACAGTATGTATTAACTACAATATGTATTAATTACAGATGTATGTATTAACTACACAGTATGTATGTATTAACTACAGTATGTATGTAGTAACTACAGTATGATATTTAACTACAGTATGTATTAACTACAGTATGTATGTATTAAACTACAGTATGTATTAACTACAGTATGTATTAACCTACAATATGTATGTATTAACTACAGTATGTATGTATTAACTACAGTATGTATGTATTAACTACAGTATGTATTAACTACAGTATGTATTAACTACAGTATGTATGTATTAACTACAGTATGTATTAACTACAGTATGTATTAACTACAGTATGTATTAACTACAATATGTATTAACTACAGTATGTATTAACTACAATATGTATGTATTAACTACAATATGTATGTATTAACTACAGTATGTATGTATTAACTACAGTATGTATTAACTACAGTATGTATTAACTACAATATGTATGTATTAACTACAGTATGTATGTATTAACTACAGTATGTATGTATTAACTACAGTATGTATGTATTAACTACAGTATGTATGTATTAACTACAGTATGTATTTCTACAATATGTATTAACTAACAATATGTATGTATTAACTACAGTATGTATGTATTAAACTACAGTATGATATTAACTACAGTTTGTATGTATTAACTACAGTATGTATGTATTAACTACAGTATGTATGTATTAACTACAGTATGTTTATGTATTAAACTACAGTAGTATTAACTACATATGTATGTATTAACTACAGTATGTGTATTAACTACGTATGTAGTATTAACTACAGTATGTATGGATATACTACGTATGTATGTATTAACTACAGTATGTATGTATTAACTACAGTATGTATGTATTAACTACAGTATGTATTAACTACAGTATGTATTAACTACAATATGTATTAACTACAATATGTATTAACTACAATATGTATTAACTACAATATGTATGTATTAACTACAATATGTATGTATTAACTACAGTATGTATGTATTAACTACAGTATGTATTAACTACAGTATGTATTAACTACAGTATGTATTAACTACAATATGTATGTATTAACTACAGTATGTATGTATTAACTACAATATGTATGTATTAACTACAGTATGTATTAACTACAGTATGTATGTATTAACTACAGTATGTATTAACTACAGTATGTATTAACTACAATATGTATGTATTATACTACAGTATGTATGATTTAACTACAGTATGTATGTATTAACTACAGTATGTATGATTAACTACAGTTGTATGTATTAACTACAGTATGTATGTATTAAATACAGTTGTATGTATTAATACAGTAATTAAATACAGTATGTATGTATTAACTACAGTAGTATGTATTAACTACAGTATGTATGATTAACTACAGTATGTATGTAGTTTAACTACAGTATGTATGTTATTAACTACAGTATGTATGTATTAAACTACATAGTATGTATTAACTACAGTATGTATGTATTAACTACAGTATGTATTAACACATATGTATTATAACTACAATGTATGTATTAAACTACAATATGTATGTATTAACTACAGTATGTATTAACTACAGTATGTATTAACTACATGTACTGTATGTATTAACTACAGTATGTATGTATGTATTACTACAGTATGTATGTATTAACTACAGTAGTATGTATTAACTACTAGTATGTATTAAATACAGTAGTATGTATTAACTACAGTATGTTATAACTACAGTATGTATTAACTACAATATGTATGTATTAACTACAGTAGTATTAACACAGTATGTATTAAACTATATGTATGTATGTATGTATGTATTAACTACAGTATGTATGTATGTATTAACTACAGTATGTATAGTATGTATTAACTACAGTATGTAGTATGTATTAAACTACAGTATGTATGTATGTATTAACTTACAGTATGTTATTAACTACAGTATGTATGTTATTACTACAGTATGTATGTAATTAACTTACAGTATGTA